>NW_020290016.1:0-324732 GCF_003144195.1 Ceraceosorus guamensis
CCCTTTGGGTTCTGGGAAATGATTCTGACAAGCCAGACTGCGCTCGCATGGACCTACGCAAGAGCAAGTCGGAGTCCGAGTCCGAATAAGCGTGCGCTGTACCTCCGGGATGATTGATTTGGCGACTTGTTACCAAGTGCTGTTTAAACGGGCCTGTCACTCGAGACCCATCAGGCATCGCACACATTGCGCTCCTCACTAGCTTCGCTGCGCCAGCCAATCGTGATCGCATTTCCACATTCCCTTGTATGGTCGCAGCATTTCAGCCAAGCCGAATCTTTGCTCTGCATCGCATCGAGCTTCCCCTCCCATGCAAGGTTCCTTCGCTCTCAGCTCTCTTGTGATGATCGATTCAGTGATGGAAGAGGCGCAGGTTGGTCCTGGCAACAACAATGCCATGGCCGTTGGCAGCCTCGACGCAGGCGTCGTCCATGACGCTGCCTCCTGGAGCAGCAATGTAGGATGTGCCGCTACGAGCAGCGCGATGAACGCTGTGCAATGATCAAAAGAAGGCAAAAATTCAGCGCGCACCTGGCCGGCTTCGCCAGGGCATCACATGCAGACTCACTTGTCCGGGAAAGGGAAGAACGCGTCCGAGCTGCAGACGACGCCTTTGAGCTTCTTGGCGTGCTCCTTGCGTTCCTCTTTGGTCAAAGCGTGCGGAACTTGCTCGAACGCATTCTCCCACTCTTTGCGTTCCTGGCTGTCTTTGAAATCTTCATCTTCCAATGCTCCCTCTACGAACAGATCGATCGCATTGGACTTTTCTGGCCTCTTTGTTCCTTTTTTGAACGGCAGTGCGAGGACACGAGGGTGCTGGCGCAGCCACCAGTTGTCCGCTTTGGAGCCCGCAAGGCGTGTGCAGTGGATGCGGGACTGTTGACCTGCTCCCAGACCGATCACTTGTCCGTTGAGCGCATAGCAGACCGAATTGCTCTGGGTGTATTTGAGCGCCAAAGTAGCCACAATCATGTCCAGCTTTGCCTGCTCCGTCACCGTCTTGTTCTCGCTGACAAGATTCTCAAACAATTGTGGCACGATCTTGATGTCGTTTCTGCGCTGCTGGAGCGTGATGCCGTACACTTGCCTAGATTCGACAGAGTCAGGCTCGAACTCGGCATTCACCTGGATCACGCAGTACTTGCCCGCTTTTTTCTTCTGCAGCACTTGCAAAGCTTCAGGAGTGAAGGAAGGCGCAATGACTGCGTCCGAAACTTCTCTGCCAATGATGCGCGCCGTCTGAGCATCGCACTCGTGAGAAAGACCGATGACGTCGCCAAAAGAGGACATTCTGTCTGCCCCTCTGGCACGAGCGTAAGCGGATGCCAGCGGCGAGAGCTCTCCGAGATCGTCCACAAAGCAAGCCTTGGCTTCCACCTCGCTCAGAGGCACTCCAATGGCAGCTCCAGCGGGTGAGACGTGCTTGAAAGAGGCAGCGGCGGGAAGGCCAGTAGCTTCCGCAAGCTCCTTGACCAGCGCCCAAGCGTTGAGGCTGTCGAGCAGGTTAATATAGCCCGGCGAGCCCGAAAGAGCTGAGAGTTGCGCGGCGCTCGGGCGGGTCAGCAAAGCCCTCTGACTTGATTGCTCCACACACCCTCACCTTTGATCGGCAGCTCGCCCTTCTCCACAAATGCCTGAGCCGGCTTTTGATGAGGATTGGCGCCGTACCTCAGTGTGATCTGCTGTGCGGTACCAGAAGAGTTGGGGGTGCCTTGATCACCGGACGAATACTGCTTCCTAAAGTAGTCGCTAATAGCTCGGTCGTAAGAAGCTGTGGCGGTGAATGCCTTCGGTGAGGAGCAAGGCACCCAATCAGCATCATGTCCAGCGCAAAACTTGCGGAACGCAGCAGCATCGCGCTCACCTTCAACGCTAAAGTGTTTCTGAGCTTCTTGGCTTCTTCATCTTCCTTGCCAAAGCTGCTCAGGAAGCTACCGTAATCCTTGGGGTCGCTGAGGACATAGACGCGCTCGTGATTCTTGGCGGCCGCTCTCAGTAGCGTGACGCCGCCAATATCGACTTCCTCGACTGCACCTGCAATGGAGACGTCCGGCTTGGCGATGGTCTCCTCGAAAGGGTACAAATTGCAAACGACGATGGAGATTGGCGAATAGCCTTGTGCGGAGAGATCTTGAGCGTCGGACGACTTGGACATCTGAGCCAAGATGCCTCCGTGCACTGCCGGGTGGAGCGTCTTGACTCTACCGCCGAGCATCTCGGGAGCTTTGGTGATGTCCGAGACATCTCTGTCGCGAGGGACGGGCAGAAGATCATCGCCATCATCAGCATGCGCGATGTCGCTTTTGAGCATCGCATGCACTCGCAGAATGCCAGCTCTCGGGGATACGCGCATCCCATCATTGGAGCATGTCGTGCTCCTCGCCACTCACCCAATCTCGATTCCGCTTTCTCTGACCAGCTTGGCAGTGCCTCCACTTCCCAGCAAACGGACACCTTTGGAAGCCAATCCGCGCGCCAAGTCTACCAAGCCCGTCTTGTCGTATACAGACAGAATAGCCGTAACGGCTTGCTGTGCTTGGGCTGCAGTTCCTGACATGGTCGTCTGTGATCAATCTCTCTTTGAAGCTTTGGTGATTGGGCTCGATGATGTGAAGAGAGGGGTGGTGGGCAGTGCAAACGATGGGTCAGTCAATGTATGTGTGCATCAATCAATCAAGCCAGCCTGCCTGCTGCCCGCAATATGCGCTTCAATCGCATTGCTTCCCCCGCTTGATCCATCCATTCACATTCACATTCACTGATTCAAATTTGGTGTGAAGCGCGTCCATGCGCCTTCTCACCAGCAGCCAAGCGAGTTCTTCTTCTCAGTCAGTCAGTCACGAGTCTTGACTGAAAGCGTCCCCTTCCGAAGCCACTTTTTGAAACCGTGAGTATGAGGCACACCAGCAGCAGCAGCTTCCATCGCGAAATTGAGCCCGCGCAACTTTTCAACGGGGAAGCATCACGTGACACAAGACTCCCGCGGACCTCCGAGCGGTCACTTTTGAGCTCAAAAATTCGTACTTTACACGACGTTGCATTCAGATCCACAACTGCAGTCATTCATTCTTGATTTCCGATCTGCTCCTTTGTGAGCGGAGCACCCTATTGACCACTTGTGACTGCTTTGGCATTTTGACTTGCTGCCGGCTATACCAAAAAGCATGTATGACGCACGTCTCGACCTCGCTTTTTTTTGTTTGCGCACACAACATTCGAAATTGACGTGATTTGATTCACATTAACAATTTTGAATTGATTCGCATTCACATTTCACCGATTGTTACTGCCGCACGCGCAACTGGCTGAACGCATCAGCATCATGCAGCCTTGACAAACTGGAATGTCTCCTTTGTGAGCGCGCTCTCGCTCTCGCTCTCGCTCTCACCCTCACCCTCACTCCCACTCTCACCATCACTTTCCACCACCTCTCACCCCTCGCACCCCTCGCCCTTCACGGGCATCTCGGTCAGCATGTCCTCGCCCTCGGACTTGACGGTGCCCTCCCCTGCCGACTTTCACGTGCACCTTCGTCAAGCGCCCTTGACGTCTCTACTAGTGCCCCATGTCCGGGAAGGAGGTTTTGATTTGGCCTACGTCATGCCCAATCTGACTCCACCCTTGACCCTACCTTCGCACACCGTAGCTTATCTACAACATCTACGCTCCCTGGATCCACGCACACATTTTCTCGGCACGCTTTACCTTTCGCCTGCACTCACACCTCGGCTCATCGAGGAGGCGGCACAGGCTGGTATAGTGGGCGTGAAGAGCTATCCTAGAGGCGTCACCACCAATTCGGATGGGGGCATTGAGAATTATGAAGTGTACTACGAGGTGTTTGAGGAGATGGAGAAGCAGAACATGATCCTCAACCTGCACGGAGAGGTGCCCAGCGATCATGCAAACGTGAGCGTAGCGCTGTGAAACAGGTCTTCCGATCGGATCATCCCTCTTGATGCTGATGCGCTCTCTCTGTGCACAGAACATCTCTGTCCTCACAGCCGAAGCAGCCTTTCTCTCCCATCTTCGCAAGCTTCACGCCCGTTTTCCCAAGCTCCGCATGGTGCTGGAACACGCCACGACTCGAGCAGCAGTAGAGTGCGTCAAGTCGTTGGGCGAGACTGTAGGATGCACCATCACGCCTCATCATTTGGACCTGGTGGTGGACGATTGGGCTGGCAAGCCCGTAAATTTCTGCAAGCCGGTAGCCAAGCATCCAGACGACAGGCAAGCGTTGCGAGACATCATCAAGGCAGGTGAGATGCTCAACGTCTTTTATGGCGCGGTGTAGTGCGCTGCTCTCACACGCATCTCGTCTTGGGTTCAGGTCACCCTCGCTTCTTTCTGGGCTCCGACTCTGCTCCTCATCCTATGCACTCCAAGCTACCCTCTGCCTCGACGCACGGTGCAAGCGCACTTCAACATTCCTGCGCCGCAGGCATCTACACCTCTCCCATCCTCCTACCTCTATGCGCGACGCTCTTGGAATCCTTTGGAGCTCTGCACAGGCTCAACGGCTACGTCTCGGAGTTTGGTCGAGCTTTCTACGGCTTCGCGGCCGAGCCACAAAGCGGAAGCGTAAAGCTCAGAAGGACGAGGTGCAAGATCAGGGATAGTTTTGCGCCAAAGGCGCAAGAGGGACTCGATAGCGCGCACAAAGATAAAGTGGAAATCGTACCCTTTTGGGCTGGCAGACATCTCGAATGGGAAATTGTCAGGTAGTGGGAATAGCAGCGCGACGAAGCGAATACATGCTCGGGTCTGGATGCGCAAGCAAGCAAGCAAGCAAGCGATCACGTTCCAGTCCGATGTTTTGACGACCTTTCCACCTAGATGCCTGCGCGTCTCCTACATGTTGCATCTGCTCGTGACCGCTGCCTGCGCTCGCGCTCTCGCTCGCCTTCGTGCGGTGATGTTTGTGAACGGGTCACGGTGCTGAATGCTGCATGCTGCACGCAGGCAACCCGCGTCTGCCATTCAACAGCGCAGCCTTTTCAGTCGTTTGCGATGAAGTGATTCACACGTATACATTTCGAATCAAGTCGGCGAAGGGAAGCAGGAGCGCACGTAAGGTAAAAGTGTACACGTAGTCGAAAACAGGGGAAGGAGCCTCGAAAATCCTTCCGGAACGAGGCGAGGCTCGGTATTACGATGAGTTTTGGAGTCGGGGTGCGACTGGATGGGAAGAAGAGAGACAGCGCAAGGACGATACTAAAGACTACAATGATTTTACAAGGTTCTTGTCTCTTCTTTCAGATGGGTAGGTAGGCACGATGTGCTGTAGACAAGAAGCAAGCGAGACGATTACGTGGTGCAGGTGTGCAGACTACCCAAGGTGCGCACACGCTGCGGAGCGAGCTTGCAAACCAGAGCAATCGTCAATGATCAATGGTGCTTCTGTCGCTCCTGTGTCTCGCGCTGTTGCTGATCTTGCTGCAGCTGTTGCAGACCCGCAGCATTGCTGTACGCAAAGGGTCTCAGCGGGCTCAGCCCATCAGTGAGTCCACTGGACAGCATGCCGGAGCTATGTTGTGCGCCTAGCGATTGGCTCATTGGAGACATCGAGGTGGATGGCAGCGCCATGGTGACATCGAGAGCGTGCGTCAGGTCGCCGCCATAATCGAAGGGGTCGTCAGAGGTCGTGCCCGCGGTCCGCGACATGCTGATGGGTGTCGGCCCTCCAAGGGACGACTGCTGCACACCAAGACCACGCGCTGGCGTCTGCGTCGGCGTAAAGCGGCGTAGTCCGGGAGTGAACAGCCAACGGTTCAGACCAGTCGAGTTGGGCGTACCCATCGCTCCTCCCAGCGTCGAGGAATGGAGACCGCTGCTGCTTCCAGCCGCGGAGGTAGGCAGGCCGGGCCGACTGGGTGTGACCATTTCGAGATTGCTCAGCGCGTCTCCTACAAGCGATGTGTCGCCGCTGTCATCGTCCTCCGGCGAATCGATTGCGAATTGAAGACTGGCACCCGCAGGACTGGGTCCCACCCGACCAATTGCAGATCCAACAGGTCGGAGAGGCGAGCCTCGCAAGGGACTGACCAAGAAGGAGCCTCGACTCGTCGTTGATGAACCTGAGCTCCTGAGTGTGCCAAGACCAGTGAGAGGTCTGCCGCTGGCTTCTGCCGCACCTGTGGCTGCACCCTTCGCGGTGTTTGGCGACTCGGTCTCATCCGCGAGCGGGGACGTAGAGCGACGAGCGCTTGCAGGGCCGGCTTTAGGACCGGAAATGCGAAGCGAGGACACTGGCGACTCCGTGCTCAAAAGCTTCGGAGGGGACCCAATCTCCATCTCGTAACCTCGCTGAGAGCGTCGCAGTGGCGAGCCGGTGTACCGGCTAGATTGTGCGTGCAAGCCAGGGAATTGCATCTGAGAGTGGGGTTGCTTGAATCGATTGCCTATGCTCGCGAGGGGTGAAGCTTGCTGCGCAGCCTGAGGTGAGTCCTGGCCGGGGGAGGCAGCTGGGATGCTAGTCCAATAGTTGAACACCGAATTTAGGTCGTAAGCACCAGCCGCTGACGCCTGCGATTGACTGACGCTGTAGTGCAGATGATCATGCGCGTTGTCGCCGATCTGTTGAGACCCTCGCAAGTCGTTCGAGCTCAGTCGTCCATCCCGGGTCGACTTGTACATTCCGGCCTTGGCACCATCAGAAGCAGCCGAGTGTTGATGCATGCCACCTTTGCCAAGATCTATCATGCCACTCATGCCTAAGATGGGGCTGGACGGCGGGCTACTGGCACTGTCGGTCAGCATTGGCACGGCACTGACATGGGTGCTTCCGTGTCCACTGCTAACGTCGAAAGCTGGCTGACCATGGCGGGCAGGCGTATTCGTGTCCCATGACGAGGATGTAGGCGCATACACGATGGATGCATTTGACGCTTGTGAGACTGATGCTTCATTGTATCTGTGACTCGGCCCCATCCAAGGTATGTCTGGTCCGCCTGAAGAGACCGGGGTGTCACCCGGGACGGACCCTTCGCGGACTTTTGTTCTTCGTCTTCTTTGCGGAGCGCTCCATCGTCCTGATGCGATTGGATCAGCGTCATACGGGTGATGGTTGACCATCTCCGAGTAGTGAGCCTCAGCGGGCTCAGCGCGCTTGCGCCGCCCTATAGACGATGTAGAAGCAGGTCTCGCAGTCGAGGTACGAGCAAGTATCGGCGCGTTCTCGCTGCCAACACGTTGATGTTTAGCAGATGGTACCGTCGATTCCCAACCTCCTTCAAGATCCGCGGAGGAAATTTGGAGAGAGGCCGTCTCTGGTAGCGACGTCATCACAGAAGGCTCGGGCAGGGCCGACGGGGAGACGTCCATGTGCAGGAGTGGCTTCTCTAAGCCACTTTCAGCTTGCATTCCCTGAGTGTCCAGCTGCGCTGACGTTCTAGCAGGGGACTTGGCGCCTTCATTGTCTGATGCGTTGGGAAAGTAAAGGCCGCAGCGGAATCTGCTCTCGTGACCAGGCTGAATAGACCAGAAACCACCCTTGCCGGGCAGGTCTGGACCTCTTTCGACCTTGATGAAGCTCTTGTTGAGGCTGAGGTTGTGCCGGATGGAGTTTTGCCATCCTCTATCACCACGAACATAATACGGGTACGAAGCGCTGATCCAATTGTAGATCTCATTCAAGCTTAGCTTGCCGTCTGACGACAGCAGTATCGCCTGCCCGATGAGGCCAGCGTAGGACACCTGGGAAGGTCGGGTCTTCAATGTGCCCCAACCAGGGAGCAAGCGATAAAAGCGTGGCTTTGGTGCTTCCTGCAAAGCACCACTGTCAAGCGCCTGCTGAAGCTCTTCCGAGACCAGGCGAACGATACGACTGCCATCCTCGTTGTCCCAAATCGAGCGTCCGACTTTTGCATGTGCGTCCACAACGGAAGTGCGGCCGACTCGAGGCTTGGTCTTGCGCTGGGGACGTGATGAGGAATCTGACCCGCTGGTCCGAGGCGCAAACAAACCTGTACCGCCCATGCCGCCGTCCGTCGCTGGGCTCTCATGATAGGGCTGCGAGGAATCTTGTCGGCCACCCACCGGCGACTGGCTCGGACCAAGCGCGTGGATCATGGCACTAGTGTCAGCGCTGAGGCGAGCTCGTGATCCCGGTAGCGGGACACCAAGAGCCGACGCGAGCGACGAGCCCGCTGATACAACTTGCTGATTTGCAGCGCGCAGAGCCAGGTGATTGTTAAGGCACGGGCTTGGCTCGCTGTAACTGGGGCTCGTGTTGCCCGATGCGTTGTGGGCACTGACAGGCCTTTCAGGTGCAAATAGCTCCCGCAGAGTGGCCATGTCGGATGCCGACAGTTCCTGGAGAGGGATTTCGTGTGGGCACAAAAGCGAGCTCTGGTGACGACAAAGGGCCACACTCACCTCGCACTCTGCAGTCGAATTCCAGGTGACCTGCGCCGTGGAGGCATTAGAGACCAAGCCATCTGCAGTACTAGCACTTTCGGAGACATTCTTTTCCGCCACAGACTCGACTGTCGAGGGTTCAGTGCATCGGGACTGATTGGCGCCCGCTGGACGGTTCGATGCGCCGAATAAAGCAGCGGGACTGACGGTGGTCGAGCATTGACGAAGTGGGCTCCCACCCGCCCATCCACGCGGGAAGCGTCTAGTTGCACTGCTGCTCGCGTGTCGGGAGAGTGCGCGGGCGCCGGCCGGTGACTGTGGACTTTCATCAGATCTTGTTCGCACAATACTGTGCGTACTCAAGCATGCATCGGCCGCGGTAGGAGATGATGGAGGACCTTGCATCGTGTTGAAAGGAGCAGCAAGAGTGTGAGCTCGCGCACGTGTTTCTGGACTCTCACTGCCTTTGGCTGGGGAGGTCGCCAAGGTTGGACCGTGCGAAAAAGTGTCCACGAGCTCAGGGGACATCGACAGGCTGCCGCCGCCGGCAAGCACTTCAGCAAGCGCAGCAGCGGACATTGGGTAGCCAGGAGCGGCACTGGGTGTGTTCGAGCCGGACTCTGGAAACAGCAGTCCTCGACGCGCTGCAAATGGGGTACACTCGCCACCCCCTGCGCCCTGAAGATCCAGAGCTAATAGGTCAGGCGAGGCTGGCACCAGGCCGCTATGGTGACGGGCAGAAAGAGGCGACGTGTTGTAGGAGGCACTGACTCTCAGCATCTGGACGTCGCTCTGAATGGGCTCGGAGGCGCTAGCGCTCGCCGGGCGCCACGGCGTCTCGCCCGTCGCACCGTGCCACGGAGCTGACGCTCCACCGTCCGTGCTTGCAGCTGGTGTCGCCGTCGTCGGCTCGAGGCCGTGCAGCATGTAGTCGTAGTGCTCTCGCGTGGTCATTCGATGATGATTGCAAGCGCTTGTGTCGGCCCAACGTACGCTCTTGAGTGTTGACGGGGGATTCTCGACACCGGTGAGATCAGCTGCGTTCAAGTGTTGATCTCTGTACGTGTCCGCTAAAACGGAAGCTCCGAACGTGTCACCGTGCGTGCCTCTGTCCTTTTGAACGATTGGACCGCTGAAGTGCGTTACAGAAGAATCAAGATTTCTTGTGTGCTGCAGGGCTTGAAGCTTCAGCGCTGTCTCGCGTGCCTTCGCTTCTCTTCTCAACCTTACAGGGCTTGTTTTGACGGCCATAATCTGGTCCAAAAAGGTACAACGATCTTTGGCTGGTGCCAACAATCTGGTACGATCAACAACAAGCGATCCGACGATTTGTTCCTGACGAGCGGCGCTGACGGTGGCGGAGGAGATGTCAAGGTCTAGCTGCGCGGGAGTACCCTCGACTGACGGTACAGTGAATGGATCTACAAGAACGCCAGAATCGTCGTTGGCGCTGACCTCGTCAACAAGCTCCTGAGACGGTGTGACGATGCGCAACGTGCCTCCGGGGCTCACGCGAGCTCGACGATTGATGGGCCCCCAAAATACACGAGCAGGACTGTCCAGAGGTGGGGCCGAAGTGCTGCGAGTGATGCTGGTGGGGGAAAACGCCAGCGACGCCACGGGACTGCTAGAGGGCTGATCGATTTGTAGGCCAAGACCCACACCTCGCGGTCGCTTGCGCGTCGAGCTTTGGGAAAAAAGCGGTTCCGCCTTGTCATCGGTCGAGGCGCCGGAACCAGGTGCCACGGATTGTGTGCGGCTTCGCGAAGAAGGTGTTGTGAGGTTGTTGATGTTGGCAAGTGGCGGTCGGCCAGCGTCAGGGGTAGTGCTCGCAATTTGCGCTTTCGAGGCGCTTTCCAGCCTTGCTCTCAAACGACGACGCTTATCACGTCTTCTGCGATGTTCTTCGGCGTTGCTCACCTCGTCGAGAGTGCGACGCGGACGCTCGATCTTCGCTTCAACAGATGGAACCACAGCAGTGTAAAACGCTAGCGCAGGACTGCTGATAGCGTTGGAAGACCGAGGCCGAACCAATCGGGGCTTGTGGCTTGAGCTGTGCACCACTTCAGCGCTTTGCGGCTGTGAATTAGCGCAGGAAGCGCCCTCTGCGGTCGTACCCACAGATCGTCCCAAATGAGGAGAGCCGCGTCCCGTCAGCAATGCCGCCTCGTCAACGTGGCTGGCGTTGGTGGCAGGAGCGGACGAGCCGGCAAAGGCGGCAGATGGAAGCCTGTCCGCCTTGAGGAATGCTGCCAAACTGGCTTTGCGGTGCTCGAATTCAGCGCGAGTCATTCGCAGACCTGCAGCCTGGGCTTTCGCGAAAAGATCGTCCTCCTCAATCTGCTCCTTGGATCGCCGGGGCTGCGCTTCTTGTTCTTGTGATGCACGACTTCTCTGAGTGTCAGCGGGAAGTGATCGCGTTTCGGACTCGAGTGAGCGGTGCGTAGACCTTGCTGGGGCGGCGTAGCCCTCGGTATCTGTGGCTGTCTCAGAAACATGATTCGGAGAGCGCGCGCAAAAATTGCGCGGTGCAAACGGAAAAGTCTTAGAGGAAGCGACTTGGGGACTGTTGCTTCCCGCGGAGACCGTCGCATCGGATCCAGCCACCTCCATTGCGTTCAATTCGGGCTGAGTGGCTTCATCGACAGTATGACCAGCACGCCCGCCCATCACGCCAACATCCTGAGAGTTCTGGCGGATGGAGAGCGCCATCGCCAGAGCCGGATTCTGTTGGGGAGGCAAGAAGCAAGGTTGGCGCAGAGGGTCAGAGTACGCCAAAAGTGAAGCAAAAATCCTTGACTCCGGTCTCGGCGTTTCCAGGGCCCTTGCGACAGCTACGGCGTACCAGCCACCACAAAAGGATGCTCGGTTGTGTGCACAGCGCCAACACGTCGCTACAAGACCACAATCGAGATGGCGACGCGGCCAACAGCACGTCGCTGGAGATCGACGAACAGGCCCGAGATGGTGAACGGGCAGAATGACTGTTCGCATCAGCGTGGGAACCCTTCGTCCGTTGCCACAAGAGCAGAAAAGAAAGGCTGCCCAGCTTTGTTCTCGCGAAGTCGGATGTCCGAGCAGACACTCACCACTCCCTCTGTGCTAATGCCGTCCCGAAAGGTACTCGGTAGGGCTTGAATGGCTCGGTGCCGAAACGCTACGCCGCGTCAATAGCTCCTTCGAGCAATGTGACGCCTCGACCTCGTACTGCTGCGAATCTTGACTTGCAACGTTGTGCTCGTGCACTATATGCGGACTTGATGGCGGTGGGCAAAGCGCACCGAGGTCCGCTCTGGCTCGTCTGCCGTTGGCGCGCGTGGAGATCGACGCAGAGATAGCTGCGATGAAATACGCGATGCGTGACGCCTTGGCCTCGCTTTCTACGCCGCTCAACGGAGATCCTGAAACTTGTGCCGCGGGTTCAAAGGTTTTGCTGCTGCTATGATTGCCTAGTATCGTCCTCGATCGAGCGGGTCAGAACATTCTGATTGGACGCGCTCCGCGGTTCGAAGATGAGTTGCCGGGTGAAGCTTTTCTGCGACGTTGCGACTGGCCAACGCGCGGATAGGGTATGCACGTACCGATGCGTGCTGTTCACGCGAGTTTGATGGGCCAGCTGTACGCTGAGATGATGGGGTGGATGGAAGTGTGGATGGAAGGAGGTAAGAGACGAGTCGTACGCGCAAAAGTGTTCTTTGTGTCGGTCTTGCGCGCGCAACTTTTGCGACGCGTCGCGCACGGGGTGAAAGTGCTGCAAGCTGCTGCACCGCCTATTATTGCTCAATCGCGCGTGCTGAATCCAATCCATCAGCAGTCACCAGCATGCAGCGGTCTGGGGTGTAGCTGCGCGCGCGTGCACGTCAATTGCTGCTGCACATGCCTGCATGCTTGCCCGGCCACTCTATGCTGTCCGACACCGGCACACTGCCCGTCGTCGCCATGTAGCCGCGCTCATTTTCCCCCTCCGCGCAGGTGCGTGACAAGACCGAGCCGCGCAGCGAGGGGGGGACCCTGTACTCATCAGCAGAAACTGCAGCTGCTGCTGTGCGGCCGCGCCGCGATCGCGTTCGAGTGCGATGACTTGGGCGTGCAGCGGAACACGCGTGCTGCAAACCGACATGCATGCAGCAGCAGCTGCCATCATCATCCACGCATCCTCGCAGCAAGTCGAGATGAGGGCGGGCAAAAAAGGCTGCGCGCCCACAACGGCTCGGAAATGAAAGGGCAGCTTTGCGTGGCTTGACAAAGAAGTGACCGACCATCACTACTCGTCTCGATCCCGTCCTAAGTGTTGCGAGGTGACGGACTGACATGTGATTCGCGATTCGACGTCGTGACTGTGCTCGGCCAATTTGAGCTTGCAGCTGCCGGATTGGTATCGGGATTCAGACTGCTGACAATCAATGGATCGAATAGCCAAGCAACGGGACCCTATAGTAAAAGTCTTGATGGTCACCCATCTTGATTTGAATCCCGACGATCGAGCTGATGAGTCTTTTGAGGGTGTTGAACGTGGTGGAGTGGGTGTCGGTCACGTGACATCAAAGTTCGAATTCGCTTGCGGTCGGCCCACGTTCCTCGCTTCTCCACTTTCTTGGGCGGGTGGTGGTGCATTTCGGGGGGCGAGAGAGAGAGAGAGGAGAGAGAGAAGTTCCGGCGGGCCTGCGCGATGTTCCTGCCTTTCTCTAACCGTACTCCAGCTCCCCTCACCTCTCTCTGACCATCACATCGCAGCTCATCCTCACGACGCATAGCAGGGAGCACTGTCCCATCCGCGTGGGTGAATTGCAAGGATGGGTCACTACATCCCAAAGAGGCGCTTGCCAGCGTTACACGCTTACAAATATTCGGGACAAGATGACAGCTGGATATCTGCAAACCTTCTGTCTCCCTGGTGGAACTGGCTGGTACAGCAATTTCCCCTCTGGGTTGCCCCGAATACAATCACACTTTCTGGTCTAGCGCTCGTAGGCATCAACTTTGCGTCGCTTCTCATCATTGATGGAGGCATGGACTGCGGCACGAGCGCTAGCCTGGACCCCCGTCGGCGGACGGAGAATCTCAATGCGAGCGGAGACAAGTGGGCGAGCGTCAGCCTCTTTGAGCACTGGGGATTTCCCGAGAGTATGAAAGAGCATACTTTCAGCCAAGTGCGATGCATACCGCCCTGGGTCTTTCTCAGGTGAGTCAAAGGTGCCAGAATGTGCCAGCTGCCGCAGGTCCCTTGTTCGGAAGGAAGGCTGATAGGGTAAATCTGTATCAGCTGGTCGATCGGTCTGTTTCTCTACCAGTCACTCGATGCTATCGACGGCAAGCAAGCGCGCAGAACGGGCATGGCGGGGCCATTGGGAGAGATGTTCGATCATGGTTGTGATGCCATCAACACCACGCTAGAGAGCCTGCTTTGCTGCGCAGCTCTCAACGTAGGAAGGAGCTACTGGGCGCTCGCATCTGTCGTAGCAACTCTCTCCAACTTTTACCTGACCACGTGGGAAGAGTACCACACCGGCACACTCTACTTGTCTGCGTTCAGCGGTCCTGTGGAGGGCATACTGATGATCTGCGTCATCTACCTCATTACGGCCATCGTGCCAGGCGGGGCCAACTTTTGGAACAGGGGGATCTTCAGCCTGAGCGGCATCGAAAGTTTGGACGTTCCAGCTCTTGCACATTTGGCGGCGTGGAACATCAAGGCCAACGAAGCCTTCCTTTCCTTTGGAGCGACAGCTCTCGGCTTCAACATCCTCGCAAGCTACGGCAACGTTCGCAAAGCGAGGGCCGCCAAAGGTCTCTCTACCGTCACACCGCTCACCGGCCTGCTCCCGCTCCTGGCTCAAAATGTCGTCATGGTCGCGTGGGCGCTTGGAAACCACGGTCAATTGCTGAAAGACGGCAGCGTCTTTGTAGCCTTTATATCGACCTGGGGTCTTGGCTTTGCATACTCTGTAGGCTTGCTCATCGTCGCCCATGTCACCAAGGCACCTTTCCCGTATTGGAACATTGCGACTCTGTTCGGGCTTGTGGGTGCGGTTGACGCGTGGTTACCTACGTGAGTGAAGCGACCAGCAAAGCGAGGATACTCCTGCCTCGACAAAGCTCTTATAATCGCGCTCTTTCTCAGACCCATCCTTCAATCGTCGCCGCAGCGGGTGCAGGTCACAGTGCTCAGCTCGCTTGGCCTTGCAGCAGCATTCTATCTGCACTTTTGTTACGATGTCATCACCACCATTACGGTAGAGAGTGAGTAACACGTCGATTTGAGAGAGGCTTTCTCTGATCGCTCTCCTGCCTCCTTGCACACGCTGCCTTGCCCTGCGTAACGCTCTCTTTTAGCTGGAAAGGTTAGTCGGCATCCTAGAGATGGACTCCGGGAATCGAGATTATGTATTACTCAGTACTAACTGCCTTTACATCTCTTTCTTGGGAACTCCGCAGCCATGCTTCCAAGTCGTACCACCGGAGCAGCAGAAGCCGAAGAACGAGGGAAAAGAGCTGTCCAAGAAGCAGTAGGAGTCAATAGCGGGTGAAATAGAAATCTGGGTTGTGGCGGTCCTCTAGGAGGTCGCCATTAGAGCTGCATTGGTGACGTTGGGTATAATACATATTCATTCTTGCAGTCACGGTTCGCAGGTGCGACTTTTTGCGCGACTTAGATCCAGATTTGACTTTTGCGGGATGTAACATCTCGAGTGTCTGCTCGCGCGCTCTGTCACAACCGAGCATTGCTCGTCTGCTACGGCGCGTTCAGGCAAGTTTTGTTACAGCGCGCTGATCCGAGATGCGGGAAGACTCCTCCAGTCTGGTGAGCAAAGTTCCTGATGTGAAATGCTCTGCGCATCTTTTGACCGGATCCCTTGTGGCGGTCGCCCGATGAGACGCCCTCAACACAAAGCGAAGACGGCAGCACTTCAGCCGCTCCAATGACTCTTGAGTGCGTTCCACCTCGCTATGCTAAAGCCCGCATTCAGCGTAGCAGCGGTCACGCCTGCAAATCTAAGACGCTTTTGGTCCGCCCGAGTGAGTTTGTTGAAGACAATGTAGAGAAAGAACACGGAGACCAGTTGAGTCGCGAGCTCCGAGAGAAGGAGGAACAGGACCAGTTCTACGGAAGGCATCTTTGCGTCTCGCCCTTTGGCGGGAGAAGTGGTGGTCGAGGCAGATGCCCAAATGTAGGCTCCGCGGTCTTACCAACGGTGCCAGAGAGTGGGCGGGCCTGAGGGCTAAACGAGAGTGTGACTGGATGAGGTGAGCTTTGGAAAAGCTTAGCTCGGGGCTTGAGCGCCAGGAATACACGCTGTGTGGACGCCATGACTCACATTTCGTTTTGAGTAGTGGACGAGGTCCAGAATGTACGACGCGGCGTAGGTGGTCTGCAGAGGCCCGTGGCAGTAGTGTGAGTATTAAGGGGCCTGCCTACAGGCGCGCTGTACAGTCTGGGTATTACAAGCATCAAAGAGCGGCAATAAGGCGCGGGAGCGACCCGATGATGCGCACGCGTGCGCGGCTATATAGCCGATGCTCATGCTATGTATACACCACGCCGGCATATTCATTGAGCGCGCGGTACCTAATGGCTGAAAAAGGGTTTCATGCGACGGTGTCTGCTGAGACGCGCATCATTTCAGCTGCAGCTCTGGCTGAGCACGGCTTTTTGTTTTGCGGCGGTGAAGCCCCTGGCGCAAATCAACCCGCGCTCCTCGACGCAAGGCAAGTCGACATTCACTTCACATTCACATTCGTGGTTGTTGAGGCTGTGACCACTACCGAGCGCAGTCAAGCGCAGAACCAGCTTGCCTTGCAGCGCGGCTCACCCCTGTCACCTAATACATCACTTTCCCACCTTCTCACCCCCATCATCACGCGCACTCAGAGCCTGTCTCACGCGAAAAGCACGGATCGGCATCAACGCGCATACACTCGATCACTCATTCCTTCAACGCGGCCCCCCAAATCGTCTTGAAGCAAGAGGGGGAGGACGGGATCGTACGCGGACGGGCTTGCCGCGCCTTCGTACTGCATGGCTCCCACCATGTACAGCGATCCCGCTTCTGATCCGTACGCCACTGTCCGATCCACCAACTCGCACAGGCACGGCCACCAATCGGTTGGCTCGCAAGGCATCTTTGCGCCCTTGGAGACGCGAGACGAGTGTCCCTCGCACGAGGCTGGGATATCAAGCCTTGATGACGAGGAGCTGCTGTTGAAGCAGCCAATACACCAAGCTGGGTCAGCCTTGCCGGTTTCCAAACCGAGCTACATTCACCGGCTTCTGCCCTCTGGCTCAGAGCACAGAGCCCAGCAGGAGGCGATCGCGCATCACCGGTGGTCATCGTGGACCGGAACTACTGCTTTTCATTCGCACTCCGGCAGCGATCACGACGACACTGATCATGATCGAAGTGGCATGTCTCTTGACGAGGATTGCATGTCGTCCTCTCTGAGCGGCTCCAGGCGGCCCTCGGCAGACTTTTTCGGAGCCGAATACACCGGTCAGGTGTACATCGATGCCGACAACAGCAGAACGAGTGCAGAAAGCGCAAGCAGCGCAGGTGTAGCGAAGAGGAGGCGGCGTCATTCGGGAGAAGAGGTGTGGAACAGATCAATTGAGCCTAGTCCAAGTCGCGTCTGTCTACCACCCGAAATTGTCGAGTCTCTGCCGCCACAAGCCATGCATGACGACGAAGCAGCTCTAGATGCAGCAATCGAGTCTACTGCACGGGCATTTGAGCAAGCGACGGCGCTCTTGCGATCCACTTTTTCAGCGCAGCAGGATTTGGTGCGCTTCCGAGCAACGCAGGAGGTTCTTGGCGATTCCATGGCGCTTCACGAGGCAAGGCTGATGCAGCAGATAGCGCAGAATCGACGCGCGAAGGAATTAGTCGCGAAGGCGACCTCTGATATCAGCGCCTTGGTGCCTGCCTCACGACGAGTGGCTGCGGCAAATGGGAACTCAGCGCCTCGGCCCACTCATTGGCGTTTGCCCAGCTTTGGCGCGGCGCCCATGGTCGCGCCTCCTACTCACAGTCGGAATGAGAGCGCAGGCGCTTCGTGGTTGAAAGCGAAGGACGTAGATGCTACGATTGGCAAGTCGGCTGCCAGAAGGCTCGAGAAAGCCCTCTCAGCGAGCGCAGCTGCCGCGGCTGCGGCAGCAGCAGCAGCCGGCGATTCTACGAACCAGGAGCAGCTGTCATCCGCGGGAGGTGAAGGAGGCGACGATGCGGAGGAAGGCATGCATGGCTCTCCAGCTCTTTCCGCGAGCTCGCCCGTGATGCCAAAACTGCCCTCCCGCGCGCCCTCCGTCGCTTCAGTCGTCCCAACAGATGGTGCACATCCTCCAACATTCGCCGAAGCCGCACCAACATTACCAACGCACAGGCGCAGCTCGAGCAGCAGCGCATCTGCTGCTGCCGCTCTCGCCGCCCTAAATGGTGGGCACAGCCACCCTGCCCAGCCTCTCAACCCTATCCGTGAGGTGAAACAGATTGGTGAGGGCTTGGTGCAACGCGTGCCATCCACAGATCCTGAGACTTCTGGATCGACGGATAAAGGCAGCGCAAGCAGGCCACGAGAGACTCCCGCCTCCCAAATTCTCGCGCGCAATCGCATGCCCAAAGGGATGGGCTTGAGGTTGGTCTCGATGCCTTCCAGTCTTGCCCCTGCCATTACATCTTCGGCCTCTTCTGCTGAGCACTCGCCGCTGTCGTCGCCAAGTCCCGGCAGCTCCACATCCTTCAGCTTGATTGCAAATTCCGCGAACGGCCAGTCAGCAGCGTCGGGCAGTAAGTCGCCCACCGGCTATTTTAATCCTTACCTTCGAAAGTCAAGGGACAGAGGGGATCGATCGGGATCACGTGCCAGCTTGGCCAGCTTGGGAAGTCTTGCTAGCATCGACGAGAGGCTAGCTTCACCTTCACCTACAACACTCAGTCGCCCCACCTCGGCGTTGGGAGTCGCCTCTTCTGTCACGGCGCACGCAGGTTCAGTTGACGCGCGAACCAGCGCGGCACTTCCACTCAACCCGAACCTTACCTCTCGAACGACGCTCACCCCAGCGATGGCTGCTCTGTCTGCGAATGCGGGTCGCCGCGCTGTTTCTGGTGCTTCTAGCGCATCTTCGGCCTCGGCCTCTGTGTCGTCGCAGGCTACTCTTAAACCGAGCGCAACTTTGCGAGCTGCAGCCTCGTTGCCCATCGACACCAGTGCCGCGATGGACTGCTCTTCTGAAACGGGCTTTGATGGGGACTCGGATACAAGCGCGCGACTTGGGTTCGAATCAGAGACGGATGGCGGCGAAATGTCGACGACACATTTCGCTTCACTTTCTCCCTTTTCTGCTCATGATCGAAGTGGTCAGCATGGACTCCTCGGCCATAGATCCCCCAACTTCGCGCCTCATCGCTCGCCCAGACTGTCGCGAGCGAAAGGCCGGGGCCAGCATTCGGCGTCCAGCTCAATCTCTGAGTCTGCTCATGGCTGGCTCAGCGCCGGCGTCCACGGTTCGTCCTCTGAATCCGAGGATGTCGACAACTCGGACGGACAGTCGGGGCATCGCCAAGTGCGCGATGCGGCTTCGCGAGGTCACCGACGCAAACGATCAGCGACGGGCTCCAAGGGCGCTCTTGCCGCCCTTCGCAGACTGAACGGTGCCTCTGCAGTGGCAGGCGAAGGTCTCGTGCCGCACGTCGTCCAGGAGAATCCATCTACAAGTCCTGCTCTTGACGACTCGCACGCAGCAGCAGCTAGCGCGAGCCACTCCGGTGCAAGCGCTGCTCAGTCCGACAGTGAGCCTCAGAGCGCAGGATGGAGAGGCTCACTGACAAGCTGGATGAGGGCCGGAAGCGTCACGCCTGCATGAGATTGCTGGTGTCCTCCTGCCCCTTGGAATCGCGATGTCTCTGTAACAGGTCACGATCTGCTAGCATCACTGGTCACTGAGCTTCGTCCACATTTGCACAAGTCACTAACCCGGAGCCTATCTACCTCGGCACACATTCTATACCAAATGCATCCACGATGCACATCGAAGACTACTCTGCACCTACAGGAGCCACCCTCCCTTGTACTCTAACACGTCTTTTGCACAATTTCAGTTACTCGAAAACGGATTTCACCGGTACTGATGAGCTCGCGCGGGCTGAACGACGAGCGACAAAACGGAGGTAGGACAAATGGTATGCCAATGGCGTGCGCTACAGATGTGTGACATTGCTGGAAGTTCTAAGAGTATGACATGCATTCGAAACAGTTCGATTGTGCTCGAATCGCCGACCGAAATGGAGCGCGTCTCAACGCTTCCTCTCTTTGCTCCATCTCCAAATCGATCTAGAGGACTTGCCATTGTCATCTTCCGCACCCGTGGCTAGCGAGAGCCCATGCTTGCCGGCCACGCCACCAGCTGCCACCGCCTCTCTTGCGTTCGCCTCCTTCGCTCTCACTTTGCGAGCGGATGTTCCGCCATTTTTGGAGGTGCTGATGAGCGCTCTGACAGTGGAGAGCTTTGACAAGACCGACTCGAGCGTCTTGAGACGGACTTGGCGCGCCTGAAGCTCGGCAAGCAGCGCCGAGGCGTGCTTCTGAATGCGACCGAGGTTAGCGAAGGTTTGAATGAGCGTTTGTGGCAAGCCGATGCACGTGCCGGGGAGTCTGTCGCTTACCTCGAATGTTTTGCGATCCGCTGCTCTCGCGTCCTGGTCCGCTTTCTTGGCCGCACGACTGGCTGTAGAAGCAGAAGCTTCGTCCGACTCCACGCCGCTCGCAACGTCATCAGACATCGCCGCATTCTCCTCCTCCTCCTCCTCCTCTTCGTCGTCTTGGCCCTTGATCGATCCCACTCTGCGGGCCTTCGGCGCGCTCGAGGCTGCCGCAGCTGGGGAGCCGAGCAACGGTAGCTCCGAAGAAAGCGGTGTATATGCGCGTACTTCACAATTGATTGCAGAAGTCAGTCTGAGACTGCACGACAAAGCTGTGCGCTTCTTCCAGTGGCAGACACTTACATGCTTCCACGCCGTCAACCCACACTGTTCTTCTACCACCGAGCCCAAGCGTGTCCGCCATTGTAGACCTCTTGCTTGTCCTTGGCTCCGCAGCGATCAGTCCAGCAATCCTAAGTGCCTTCCGTCGTTCCTCTCTCGCATCTAGCCACTCTGAACGCATATCCGACACCATTGGAGCGATCCTCTGCACCAGCCCCTCTATCCTTTTCTTTTCCGCTCTGATCTGAGTGACGATGTATGCGCTGTCCTGTGTCTTGAGCAAGGCGACTTCATCCCGCGGCAACACTTGAGAAGTCTCTCGACTTGCGATATGCACACCGCCCTCTGTCCGACTCTTGATCATGCCAAAATAGAACTCATCCTCATTCTTGTCCATCGCCTTTTGTCCCAGACGCTTCAACCTCTCCTTTTTGGAATTGTAATCCCGTGCTCGCTCCACATAGTCCTTGTGCTTCTCCAGCAGACCGAGGTTCTTGCGCCTATTGAGCTGACCACGCTCTTTGTGCTGTCGCCGATGCACAGCATTGCGCAGAGAAGAAGACTCCATGGTCACGCCTGTGGAGAGCAATGATTGATGTTGTGGCAAGCAACTTCAGTCAAGACAGACGATTCTTTTCGGGCACGCTCGGCACCCTCGTCAGCAAGAGCGCGCTGAAGGATTGGCAGCAGGTGCGCACCGGCGATCTGGAGGTCGATGGAGCGCGAAGGCACTATATGTGGTCAATGTTGTGGTTTGCACGGCATGTACCCGGTCGGTAGTAGTGTCTAGAGCGGGTGTGGGTGAAGTGCAAAGACTGGCCGTCTTTGAGAACATCGGACGAGGCAAAGATCAAATCTTGACTGGAAATCACTAACCGCGCATTCAGATCAAAATCATGAATTCAAGATTCTGTCTGTCCCTTGTGCATGCCAAATCAAAAAATTCGGGTAGGCTATGCACGTGACAGCTTTGGAAAAAAATCTAGACCATTCCCGCAGGGGCGAGCGTCATAAAGTGGCGGCGGAAAGAGCTACCGAATGGTCGACGCCGCTTTCCGTTACTACTCACTCAAAACTCAACGAGTGGTATTCACGTCATTCTTCATGATCCATTCGTCGTACACAAGACTGGCACCACGGAGTATGATTATGTCATGAACTAAGAATGGCAACATGACTCGAGTACAGCAGCGCTCGACCTCTGACACCGGACACCTGAAGGGTATTGAAACTACAGTAGATGCGGCGATAGTCTGCGATGGATGGTATCTTGGCGACGGAAGCGTCCAAAAGGCAGATGTAAAGCGCCCAAATAAAAGGGATTCCTTCGTAGCATTTTAGTCAGAGTATCACTGACGATTCGGGCTCGTCGTACCAAGGTGAGCTGAGAAGTCGGAACCTCCAACAACGTCCGTGTGTTCAGTGATTCGTGGCTCTTCGAGCTGGAATTCAGTTCCGGCGGTCACGCTCGCCCGTTGACGCGAGGTGGGTTCATGTCGAGGCCTCCTTCGAACCGAGTCGCAGAACAGCCGCTCAGGATCCCTCCCTCTCTCGGCCTTGTCATACTGGCATCTAGCCCCCCCACAACGTGCAGCTACCAGATACGGCAGTCACAGTCTGATTGATGACCTCATAAAGGAAGCGACGCTGCGCTAAAAGGACGGTGCTTTCATCGCGTACGGAGATGCGGAAGCCCACATGTAGCTCCGGAATGCTGCGGCGGAACGACTGACGAGTCATGCACCATCCACGATCGAGATTCTTTCTATTACCTCTATCCAAACAGCGGGTAGGGGTAGTGAATCCGCGAATGTGTAGCTGCATGATTAATGAGCTTACCGAAGTGACGCTTGGCTTCTCTTGGATTTGTAGTCCTGGGTTTAGTCACCATGGCTCGACTGATGACGAGCCAACTGAGTCATATCTTACGCTTGCGAGCGATGGAGATATCGTTGCAACCTTTTGATCCCATGTCACGTCGGCATGAGGCGGACTGGATTCAGAGGTTGAACGGAGTCACAAAGCACCTTGTACGACTAATGATGAGTTAAAGTTACGTTTGAATTTGGGCTCCAGCAGTCGAAGACGTGTTCAGCCAATCGTGAATCCAGTCGTGAGTCGAGTCTGGGTCTTGATGAGTGAGTCAAGTGAATCCATGATGTTTGCAGGGCTCCAATCACGTGAATCAGGGCTGCCTGCAGGTACCGCACCCAATTTTGACTCAAGCACCGGAAGCTGTCTCTGCTGTAAGAAGGCAGAAAGCCGTGCGATATAGGCTTCAATTGAATCACGAAACGCTACTTCACGGATGGCGAGTTTGTAGCATCCAGCACAAGCAATACACAGCGTGCGCTTGATCCGGCAAACGAGATCTAGATGCGTGATCGATCTGGACAATCCAAGAATGCCCTCGCGCAATTAGACACGGTGATGCGTGAGTGCGCACGCGCGTGTATCGATTTTGGTCTTCGACCAAATCACGAATGCATCAACCAGCTTGTTGAAGACCGCCGCTGCATACTCACACTGTACCGGTACCATACACGTGCTGTTTCAACCTCTGGTGCAATTCAATAATTCAAGATTCGCGTGTAGGCTAGTCTAGGAACGCCGCCGCCGCCGCCGCCGGCCGCTAGAGTCCGGGCAGCTGCAGCCCGCTTAGGGTTGTGTTTGAGACTCTTCATAAAGCGTCATGGACTTTTAATTCAAAGTTCAATCATTGCCAAATGTCAGACTCGTGACTCACGAACAAAGTTCAAGAATGCTGCTCTGGCCTCTGCGAGCCTAGAAGACCAGAGGCATGACTCGGCAACAAGCCATCTCGGGACAGGTCGGCCTGGGCGAAGAGAGGATTTGCGGCTCATCAGTCAATCGTGAATCTTACGATCGAACCCTGCGCGATGAGCAAGTCGATGTTGACGAACGTCGTCGTTGTTGCGTCGGTTGGTCCTTTAGCGCGAGCATGGAAAGATCTCTTCCGACCCTGCATGTGCCCCTTCCTCGGCCAAATTCGCGTTCAGCCGCCGAGGTACCGATCTCAACACCCCTGCTTGCCTCCGGCCGGTGAGCTCGTGCTGCGATCCGTGCTCATTTGTGACGAGACTCCTGCGCATCGACTCTCGTCTCTCATCTTATCTTCGCGACTCCGAAAGTGGCGTGTTTGTTGGGTTGCGATGGTCTGTCCGCTCTCTTCAATCACACATGCGCGATGCCATTCGCGCTTTGTCGAAGCATGCAACCGTCAAGTGTCACAACAGTCTTCTTGCCGGAAACAGTAGTCCAGTGCCACTCACGACTCTGCAACATTGCCGCCGGATAGCCGTGGTAGAAGTGCACCCAAAGAATTCCGCGCAGACGCTTACAGCCATGAATGGTAGCCGGCCGTTATTGCTGATTCTGAGTCGTGCATCGCGATCGAAGGACGTGCTATATGTGTGCTATGCTACCCGCGCCGCGACGCGTGGCTATGGCTGCTGCTGTCTTTGGTCTTGTCGTGGTCAGCTCATCAGGGCAACGTTATGAGCCATATATCATATGCCACGACTGCGACAAAGACATCAGTCTCGGCGTCGAGACAGATGCTGGGCTTGCCCTGACTTGCGATAAATTGAGAGGCTTTGCTATATGGGTGCTGCAACGCGCGTTGACACAGTCCGACAATTGAATTAATGCTGCCGTGGCTGCAGAGCGCTCGCGATGTGAGACCCGCCGGTCTGTTTCTGCGCAAGCCTCACGGGCCCGCGGTTAGCCATGCAAAACACCACGGCCGAGAAAGGCTGGCGGGGCGCCTGATGCAAGCGCATGAGCCGAGGCCTCAAACACGGCATGGTGCAGCAGTCGCGGTTACTCTTGAGTACGCAGGCACGGCACCAGCATGCAGCAGCAGCTATAGGGCCGCGCCTTGCGGTGGTAGTAGTCTTGCTTAATTCGTGATAATTGCTGCATCTTTGTCCATAATCCGACCGAGCAGCGCGCAGGTGGGCCGCTCCTTGCACCCTCGTTTTTCATGATTGCGCTGACGCGGGCTTCGTGCCGCAACGTACCTCGGCTTGCTCTTGCTCGATCAGGCTCTTGGATGGTCAGGCTGCATGCAACGGCAACGTTTGCACGCGGCCGTGCGGGCTTTCAGCGGTGACGCCATGGTAGATACGGTACCGAATATCGTGGTTGTTACAGTATTCACGAATACGAGAGACATTCTGATTATTAGCAGGCCCTCCGCCGTCTTGCTTCCTTTTTTCTGCTCCCGGCCGCGGATGAACGGCATCAAACACGTCGCACCACGGCTTGCTATTCAGCTTCTCCTCACCTCACCTCAGCCCACTTGTCGTGCTGCTGCTTTCCCTCCATCTTACCTCTCTCCCACTCGCCACTCTTCCTCTCCTCCTTTGCCAGCTGCATTCGTGACTGCTCTTTTGCGCTCGCTTTTCATTCGTCATTCTACAACGCTGCGCAGATCCCCCGCGCCCCGTACCACAATCCACGGTATAGCTTGTCTCAGCCCAAACTCAGTCGTGAGTGCAGCAAGCACTGGGTGAAATCTGACGCCCTTGCAACGCCCAGCCAAACTAACAGCCAGCATATTTCGTTGCGTCTCGAACCTCTGCCCCCCCCCCCCCCCCTTCGTCCATTTGTTGCCTATTGACCATCATCCAAAGCATCGCCTTCCTTTCTTTCTTTCGTCCCTTTCCCACTCCATCCACCGCCCGCTCTCGACTCACCGTACTCGCACGATTCACGATTGTAAAGCTTGCTTTCATTCTTCGACCCGCACCCAAACACTCGACTCTCTGACAAACGGACGCACTCCAGGTCGCTCAGCGTACTACTCTGTTCGACCGTCACATCGATCTACTCGCCGCGCCTCTGAACCTTGGACAAAGGGTCAGCCCAGCCAAAAGCAGCACAGGCGCCTACTTGTCTGCGCACACAGCCGCCTCGCCCGTCATCACCTCCATCACCCTCTCGCTTGACATCTTCAGACGTCGTGCGTCTGATCGTGGGTCTACTAAAATCTCCCCAAAGATCTCCGACCTCACCCCTTCACCCCCACCCAAAAGGCTTTGAGAAGTCGACTTTGGTGTGCACACCATAGCCTCGATCTTGCTGGTCAGGACCATCTTCCACCGTAACCCTCCAACACTCGCGTCAACACCACACCAACATGCGCGTCCAAGCTATTGCGCTCGCCCTCTTGGCATTCACTGCCTCCACCATCGCCGCCTCTTCGGATGCGACGATCCCTCACCTCGCTCCTAGGTCTCACGAGTCCAAACTGCGCCACCGTGAACTTTCTCAAGTATCTCAGGTCAAGCGTGAGGAGCAAGAGCTCGAGCACGAGCTACAAGCACGTGGCAAGAAGAGCTGGCTCATGACCGGGGCCAAAGCTGTGAGTTCCGCAACACTCCCTTGCCGCGGACTCCGGCACGTTTCGATGCTGACAATTTTGCTGATCTCCAATGCGCCTCTACAGACCTGGTACGGTGGTGGTCAACTCGATAACCCTGCCTGCGGCGGATCACGCCCATCCGACAACGACCTGGTCGTTGCCGCTTCGGAAAGCTCCGGCATCCCTTGCCACTCTACCGTGCACATGTGAGTGCTGGGACGTCACCGTCATACGAGTGTTTGACGCTGATGGATGTTCTGTTCCTCTTTTCCTCTTTTCCTTCCGACAGCCACTACCATGGCAAGATGGTAAGCGCGAAAGTTGTCGATCGCTGCGCTGGCTGCGACGCAAAGTGGCTCGACTTGACCAAGGGCACCTTCAAGAAGCTCGCTGGTCTCGACGTGGGAGAGTTGCACGGTGTTCACATTCGCGTGTTCCCAGCATGAGCGTGGTCATCATCACGTGCCCGGCGCGCAATGCGAAACGCAATCGTAATGCCATAACGAGCGCTCCCCAGTCATCCTCCACTGTCACAGCTTTTTCTAGAAGTCCGCCTCAAGCAGCACACCGCTGAGCATACCCATCTCCACCTGACCGGATGTCTGTACTCAAGTCTTATCACCGTGTACATGGGACTGCAGTCGGATCACATCATCACAAAACCAGACACGCCATGTCGTCGACCTCAAATCCCGTCTTTCCACGCCCAACCTGCCACGCGTCACCCGTCACCTCCAAGAGCCAGCTTCATCGAGGGTCCTCGTTCTCCTCCACCAACTTTGACCATCAAACGTCCAACTCGAAATGCCTTCTTTGTCTCGCTCTCAGCTCTCTCCTTGTCCAACTGGATTCGAGAAAGCCCAAATCGCCCGTCTCGTCACTTTTCACGCATCGCGCTACGGCTGGTGTTTCTCTCTCCGTCATCCGATCGCGATCACGAGCATACTCGCGCGCAATCTTTCATCCCACCCTTTCTCCATTTTCGACTTCCCTACTCTCCCCCTTCCAAGCTCACGGGTCCATCACTCTCTCCTTGGCTCGTCTTTGACTCGTTTCGGCGCGGCAAAATTGTCTCTGTACATGCGCATCTCCTGGCGAAATGCTATTGCTACTCGATTCTGATGCGTCTCAGGCGTCTGCGTGACGACCGTCACTTATTCGTGAGCGAAAGGTGTGGCTTACAACAGAATGAGTGCAGAAAGCGCTCTGGAGCGATGTGGCCGCTCAATAAGGCATTAAACGACGGCGTTCTTCCATCTCCGCAAGCTCGATTGTCTCTTGCGATCCATCGAATTCATGCAAACTTTCTTGCTTGATGCGAGGGGAGAATTCTTCCAGAGACTCGTGCTTGATGCGCGTCGGAGAGTCTTCTCGAGGCTCTTGCTTGTTTCTGACTGTATCCTGTGTAGGAGCCGCTGAATCTAGTCCCCCTCCGAGTCGACGGCTTTGGCCATCTCGCGACGGTAGGTCTGTGAAGCTACTGAAAGTTCGAAGTTCGCGCTCGCTCATGGAGCGTGCCAGATCGACCAGTTCCGAATGGCTCATCACCTGCGAAAGAGGAGGCTCAAAAGCTGGCCAATACAGCTCTAAGCGTGGGGAGAAAGCAGATCTTTGTGAGCAAGCGGATAGGAACTTTTGGAGTGTAGCGACACTATCGGTCGGACGCACCTCGATTAAATGGACAGGCTCGAATGGCCCGATAGAGCACTCTTTTGGCCCTCTCGCTCGCCTGTCGCTGCTGCTTCGAAGCTTCTCTCCTTCTACGACGCCCTGTGCGGTACACATCCTCGTCCGAGCTGCTCGTGTGGGCATCTACTCCACGAAATCTGTCCGCCCTGATGGCGAGGCGTATCTCGAATCCGAGGTAAAGGTGCCACAAAGTTGCCGAAGAAGAGATCGAGGCGCTGCAGGGAAAGTCAAGGATGTTGGTCAGAACGAGACGATGGGCAGATGAGACTACGGTGCGGGCGTCACGCTGCCGACACCTACGTGTCATTCGTCAAAGCGCGCTCAAAGTAGTGTCGTATCGTGTGCTCATTTGGGTGCGAACGTAGATTGAGCTCCGAGTAGATGGCAAACAACCAGCAAGCTTCCGCTTGACTGTGCCGGGCGGCGTGCTCAGCTAGTGTGCGATGCTCCGACATTGCAAGAGCTGACTCGGAGTGAGGGAGCACGTGACGCTCAAGGACTGATCTGAGATGTCCTTCCACTTTCGCACGCATCTCGTGAGCAGCGAGTAGAGACAAAAGCGCCGTGTTGTTTGGGAATGCTTGCACTGCGCGGGTAAGTGCATTGCGCACGGTAAGGGGTCTGTAGCCTGTTGACCTCGTCTCTTCTCGGTTGGTGTAGACCCAAAGAAAGCGTCCTTGTGACAGGTAGACTGACTCGAGCGCCGCGTACCTTGGCGAAGACCAAGCACGCACCTCTAGTGCGTCCTCTCCGTGTTTTAGATACTCCATCGCATGTTCAATCACCTTGCAGTAAGATTCGATCCCTCCTTCGACCAAGTGCTCGAGAAGCGCTCGACACGACATAATAGCACCCCTGGCCATCGGAGATACTAGATCGCCCTTCGCAGCGAAGGACTGGCGAAGTGCGCTGGGGTCAGCGGCCCCTTGCTCGCGCGAATGGTCCAGGAAAGTTGCTGCGCGAGCAAGGACCTCGATCGCACTCGCATTCTGTCTAGCCCTCCACTCCATTTCTGCCCAATCTCGCAGCATCGGCAGCGCTTCAGAGACCGCCAACGTGCGTGAGTCAGCCCGGAGCTTATCGAGCGCACTGCGATATACTAAACGTGCCGAGTCGAGCTTCCCAGCGCTCTCCTCCAGCCAAGCAAAAGCGTGCCACAGCTCCATGCTGTCTCGATTCGCGTCGAGCTCGCCCCGCGCTAATGACCTTGCTCTACAATGAACGCGATCTGAAGCATGAGCATTGCTGGAAGCTGAAGTGCCACCATTGCTCCACTCACGCTTTGTGACCCCGCGTGGCGTGCTCAAATGCGAAGCGAGCAATTGTTCTCGAAAGACCACCGGCGTCGGGAGGTAGATGGTCCAAGACATTGCTGCGATAAAGCGGACATCTCATGAGCTAGGTGTAGTTGGCCTCCAGGGAGCTACTCGATCCGCTTGGCTCACCTGGCAGTTTCCAGATCTGCGTGCTGCAAGTCATCAGTGCGCACGCTCGTGAACCATTGACTCCCGAGTTCTACTCTGCTCGTCGAATACAGCTCAGGCAGTCGTGGGGCCCAGCAGGTAATCGGGACATCAAAGGGCTGAGATAAATTGTTTTGTCGAAGTCCTCCCATCACTTCGCCTTCGGTCTTGGCGATGAGCGGTACATCAGACTCTGTTCCGCCTGTTGGCGACAAAGAGAAGGGCCAGAAGCGCTGTTGTAAGGCCAACATAGCTGTCGGACCCGCTCGAGTCTCGCCCTGAAACTTTGCGGAGCTCTGAGCTGGATCTCCAGCCCAGGCTATGCCAGGTGACATTCCCAGGTAGCCGAGCGCAAAGTCCAGAACGCGCGACTTGACAGCGGGCGCCGTGATAGGCACCGCCACAAGTTGGACCACGTCAGAAGACAGGATGAAAGCATACGGATCTACCTCGTCTTCGCCGTGGAGAGGTGTAGCGGTGGCGCGCGCAGGCTTTTGTCGCAGACCTGCTCGTGCCCTTTCCCTTTCGACCCATGGGACGCTATCATCAGATTTGCTGGACCGGTAAGGGAGGGACGAGGGATCTATGGACGGCATTGATGCACCTGCATCGGGCACGTCCCGATGGCCATACTGATTCGCCCACCCCTTAGCGCCCTCTTCCCCAATCCTCGGCCCTTCGTCGTCCCAAAACTGAGAGAAGCTATCTATCAAGCGCTCGTGAGATTCTTCGTCTTGGCTCTCAAGTCCCAAAGGTGCGCAAAAGGTCACCTCAAGCTGCGCTTGTACCAACGCAAAAGCTCTCTCATAGTAGCCTGGAGGAGCAAGTCAGCGACACGCTGCGACCCGTGGCCATCATCGGCACTCACCAGCTTCAGAAAGATGCCTCACAGCTGTCGTCCACAGCGTCACAAGTGCTTGTTCTAAGATTTGTCGCTCTGCAGAGGAGGAAACAGTCTCAGAAGCCTACCACAGCAAGGAGAGACTAGGCTGTGCTCACCCTCGAATAGCTGCGCTTTCCACGTAGCTGACAAGAGAGCTTTCAGACCCTTCGTGACCGCTTCCAAAAAGGTGGACAAGGGTCCAGCTTGTCGAGAGCTCCACTCTAAATACGCCACCCACACTGCTCCCAACCTCTGCCCCTGCATCTCGCCGCTCTTCAAAAGCGCACTCCATTCCTTGTCGCATTTTTCGTTCTCCCAGATCAGAGATCCTTTACGGAGGTATGCGAGCTCCAGGGATGCATTACGCGGGTTTGAGCGCCTTGCACGTGTTAATACGGCCAGAGATGCCTCGGCTCCGGCGCGGTGTTGCCTATGATGGCCTCGTATGCTCTGATTCCCTGAAGAGCTTAGAGCTTTGACCAGTTGGGCCTGCACGTGGGCGAGCTGCAGCCAACCTTCGACATCTGACGCATCCTCGCGTACTCGCACATCCAAAGAAGACACACGAGCTCGCAGGATAGTAGCCGAGTCTGATTCCACTTTATTTGACGTGTCTTGCGGCGAGGCTTCACGCCTATCGCGTCTAGGACTTGCCGAAGTGCGCTTTCTATGAAAGTCTCTATAGTCCGGAAGGGGGTCGTCATCGGATGCTGACCGAGCTCCTCCTCGCACCTCTGACTCGCTCAGCGCTTCATACTCTCCAAATGCCGCAGAGGACGGACTGGTTCCTGGGGCGATCCGAAGTGGCGCGGGCTGACGCGCACGCCAGCGCTCCTCCTTGTCGAGGTAGCGGACTCTCTGTTGCGGAATCAGAGAATCTTCAGAGGCAGCAAAAACCACATCACCAAGCTAGTGACTCACCCTGCCGCCCTTTGGAAGTATCTCGAGCACCTTGCCGTCCAACCGAGCGCTGGAGAACGAGATCCGCAGAGATCTCGAGAGACCGAGCACACAGCCATCTGTGTATTTTTCGATCGGTCCGAGCATCAGCTCGGCTACAATGTGAGACACAGGAGGCCTCGTCCACACATCCATGCTCACCCCCAAAGCGTTGGTAGCGAGGCAGCTTGCTCGCGCTCAACCCGCCACATGTCGCAGCTTTGTGGTCACCTTTCGCGTCTACAAAGTAGGAATCTTCGAGATGTTGGAGATTCACTTCGTTGGACACGCTGCGCTTCACATGTGATGCTGTGTGTACAGATGACACCCTTGCGATATACTCCTCGGATGACTCTGGCCGCCTAACCGAGCGCGACTCGGTCTCCAGTTGTCTGAGAGATCTGGATGCACGGCGCTCATCGCGATTGCGCGCGGAGCGCAGCTTTCTTGCTGAGCGGTCTGCGTCACTCTCATTCTCAGAATCGTGCCTGCGTCGCCTTTTGCTGGAGTGAGAACTGCGATTATGACGCTCATGACCGGACTTGAGCTTTTGATCTTTCCAGTTGGCGCTGCTCTGCGTTTCCTCTCCACCCTGTGGGCGCGAAGAAGAGCTCTCAAAAGCGCTCATATGCTTGGAAGAGCGAGAAGCCTTCCTGCCCGCATCTCTTGAACGCTCTTCTCGGTCTTCCTGGACTGCATCCGGCAACTGAAAAGAACCAAAGCTTGGAACCTCCGCTGCATCCATGGCGATGAATCGCCTACAAGGCGTCCAGGTCTTCTCCCAAGCACCCGTGCCTCTCCTCCTGACCACTCAGTCTGCCTTTCTGTGATGACGGCGATGATAGACGTGGAGCAGGTTGGAACGACCAGTCTCCTCAGGATGTTCAACCCTCGCCGGCAACTCAAGTGTGCGTATGTGTGTGTATATGTGCATGTGTGCACCCGGGATGCGTTTCTACACTTTGACTTTTGACTTCATGAAATCACAAATTATCGAGCCCTTGCAGCGTCCAGATCACGTGGAGGCTATCAACCAGACCTCCACACGCGTGATGGAAGCTCACCTACAGCTGACTCTTGACTCAGGACGGCGACTTGCGCCTCCCGTCAGCAACCAAACAGCATGTCTGCGGGTGCGCGACCCTTCCTCAGACGTGTGGGTGGGTGTGAGTGTATCCATGTGCGTAGAACAGCAGTACCCTTAGACTCTTCCTTGTTCCTGCCATCTTACCAACCAGGCAGTCCAAAATCCACCTGCGTGACCGGTTGCAGTCATGTCAGGAGCCGGAAGCACAACAGCAGCGGGAGTGTCCGCTAGCGCTCCCATTCCCGATGATGCGTCCCACAACATCAGGCTGGCAGGATCCTTCGGCATCCACAGACCCAGCACACTATCCGCGTCTCCTCGATCCGAGCTCCGTATAGCTCTCGCACAAGTCACACCATCCTCTTCCGACAACGCCGAAGCGGAAGGCTTGGCGATCGTGCGCGCATACGCCAAAAGGGCTGCCCATCAAGGGGCCGATGTGCTCGTTCTGCCCGAATATTTTTTGAGCGGAGCCACGCACGATCAGTGGAGAGCTGTCGCGGAACGCGGAGAGCCAAAAGGAGGCGTGCAGGATGCTCATTTGCGAGAGGACCACTTCTTGTCGGAAATTGCGAGCATCGCAAAGGAATTCGACCTGGATATTGTCAGCGGTACGGCCGTCGAAGCTGGACCTCATGTTTCTCAAAGTCAGGAGCGAACCAAGCATCATGCGCCGCACAGGGGTGAGAAGGACGCTACGCAAGCACGCGCGGAAGCGCCAGACCAGATAGATGTCTTCAACACCGCTTACTACGTCGGTAGAGATGGTCAAGTCAAGGGTTCATATACCAAACGGGCGAGTAGAGACTGGGATCGACGACCAGCACCTGACACTTCGAAGAGAGCTCATTGATCTCGAATGCGCACCACAGAACCTTTGGCATCCTGAGCGTAGCGTTCTGACCTCCGCTACCGCTTCAAGTCATCCGGCCCCTCGAACGTTCGATATCATCACCAAGGCGGGGCGGTCACTAAAAGTCGGAATGCTTATATGCGTGCGCCGGCCTTCCTATCGAGTGCTGCATGATCTGTGATTCCGGCTGACGCACAAGTCTACTACTTGCGGCTTCAAGTGGGACTTGGGCTTTCCAGAAGCGTTCAGGGAGCTGTATGAGCCAAATGCAGATGTTCGGGGAGGACCAATGGTCGGACCAGATGTGTGGGTCACACTCGACGCGCAAAAGGAGTGGCGGGCATAATCAGAAGCTGACATTGCACGCCGTTGATTAGTGTCTTTGTGCCCACTTGCTGGTACGCCACCGATGCCGGTGCGAAAGGTTTGCGGTGGAACAAGGATGGAGAGAGCGCTTTGCTAGGTGAGTGAGCTTACCGACGCACCTGTTTTTCTCACCTGCCAAGGTGCCCGGCTGACGATGCGCTGATACACGTCTGTGCGCACGCAGACTCGCTCGTCCTTGCCCGAGCCATCGAAAACGAGTGCGTGGTTGCCATGTGTAATGTGAGCGGCGCGTCCTGGCCATCCGGAGAAGATCTGCGTCGACCTCTGGATGATGCATCCAAGGCTGATCGAAGCTTTGGAGGTTCTTCTCCAAGCGCAAGCAATCAAGCTGGTGATGGAGCAGTCTTGACGGCCAAAGGAGCTGGACCAACGCTATTTCCCACGCCTGCTGGCGGCAGACCTACGATACAGCCTACGGGTATCCCCACCACCTCCGATGGCAAGCGCATACAGGCCCCTGCAGATGCTGTAGGTCACATCTCGCTAGCGGAGAAGGACCTGACGGCGTGTCGCGCTACAGACGAGCAGGAAGAGCCTATAGGTGTGGGAAGATCGCAAGTATGCGCACCCTTCTTGGGTCGAGTGGCGGTGGTGAACGATGAAAAGGAAGTTCTTTTGCTCGCAGCTTTGGACCTCAGAGTTCTCGACGACGCTCGCGATGTGTACAAGATCAGAGAAGACTTGGGCAAAGCTACGGTGGCACATTGATTGGCGCACTCACGCACATCAAACGCGAATGTTATTCCGTCGACTTACCAAGACAAAGGTGATGATCTGTACGAGTCAGATGGCCGAAGCCGACCAGTGCATGGAGCCAGGTCCCTTCCTAGCGGCTATACTACGCCGGCAAAGAGAACATCCGGCGAAAATGTCCTTTTGTAGCGACGTACAGCAAATCCTCTTATTCACCATGCGGCATGCACGCAAGGCCGTCAGCTGTCCTTGCATGCATCGGCACTACTGAGAAACGGGCTCCTGTCCACGTTTGGCTGCCTCGAGCGACTGCGCTTAGCGTCTCATGACTTGCTTTCAATGCTGTGAGCTTCTAGGTCGTCTCGTCTAAGCATCCACTCGATGCAATTGCTTAATGACGCATTTTACAAAGGTACGAAGATGTGCGGGTGTACATCTGCAGCGAAGGAACGGAAGGAACGGGAGAGTGAAATGTGCCGGTGTTTTGGGACGGCTCGTGACTGACTAGACAGCCTTGTGCTCGTGGAGCGAACCAGCCGCCGGCGGCCGAAGAAGCATGCATGACAACATCTGGCAGCGCTAGTCGAATGCAGCGCGCGCGTTTCCACACGACTTCCGATCTGCTTGTAGGGTGAGCTAAAAGCCTTGGCTCGCGCTTCTCTTCCGGAAGTGTTTGTGTTTGCAGTGCACTTGCACAGATCTCAAGCGTAGTCAAGAGTGATAGGGGCATGAACAAAAACGCGGGAGAATTCAAACAGTTCGCGACTCCGAATGGGTGCGGATCGAACCATGGCAGTGGGGCTCCGGCCGAGTTGCCGCAGGGTTTGTCCGCATCCGCCTCCACAACGGCGAATTTCTGTGGGGCAGCGCGGATCGACTCAACTGTAGGCATGGATTGCCGCAACTCAGACGTGCGGAGTGTCTGAAGCTTCTTAGCGAGGCCCTTTGCTGAGATTACCGCAGGCGTGGGACGCTGAGGGGCAGACCTTGCATATCACCTAAGGGTCTGCAGAGTCTCTTCGTCCCAACCACCATCACCACGAAGCATTCCAGCTCGAGCGGCCACAGAAGATGGCGCTCACTCCACAAGACGTCGAGAGGAGTTCTATCGCGTCGCAGACGGTTGAGAAAGGATCTGGCTTGGAGAGAGAGGGCAGCGATCAGACTGCGACCGGCGTTCCATTGAGAACAGAGCGCTCTCATGAGAAGGGCCGCACACCATCGCCTGGCATTTCGGCTGCTCACGGGGCCTGGTACAAGACACACGAAGATGGTACCAAGATCATCACATTTGCCGGCGAAGATGACAAGGATAATCCACGAAATTGGTCTCGTGGGAAAAAGTGGTACTTGACTCTGCTGTGTTCTTGGCTCAACATCCTGGTTGCTTCTCAAGCTAGCGCTTACTCTACAGGCCAGAAACAGATCCAGCAAGAGTTCGGCATCAGCAACGAGCTTTCCATCGCGGGCTTGTCGCTCTACGTGCTCGGCTTTGCGGTCGGACCGATGGTGGTTGCGCCACTATCGGAGACTTTCGGACGACGAAGGATATATATTTGGTGTTGGGCCCTGTTTGTCCTTCTACAATTCGGAGTGGCGTTTGCACCCAACGCGCCCGTGATCTTCGTCTTTCGCTTCTTGACTGGATTCTTCAGTAGTCCTCCGCTCGCCAACACTGGAGGGGTAATTTCGGACCTGTTCGCCCGGGACGAATCTGGCGTGCCGATGAGCGTCTATGTCTTTGGCTCCTGCATCGGCCCTCCATTCGGCAATGTGTATGCCGGGTTCATCGCTCAACAGCTAGGCTGGAGATGGACGCACTACCTCACCAGTCTGCTCATCATGGGGGTGCACTGGTTCCTCATCGTTTTCACGCTCACGGAGACGAGGCACAATATCATCCTGGCCAGAAAAGCGCACGCGATCCGCAAAAGCACGGGCGACGAGTCCTACGTTTCGACGCATGGAGACGAGCGAAAGCCTATCTTCACCTTGATCAAGACATCCTTGGCGCGACCTATCCTCTTCCTCTTCACCGAGCCCATCACCGCGTTTGGTAGCATATGGAACGGACTTCTATATGGTCTCATCTTTCTTTTCAATGATGCCTTCACCATCGTATTTGGTCCGGGCGATGGCTACAATATCCAGCATTCCGGCCTCGTCGAGCTTACGTTCGTGGCCTTCATCATCGGCGAGGCTTTGGGCCTAGCGCTGTACCCTTGGACCCAAGAGCGATTCTATCAGCGCGCAATCAAGAAAGCAGGACAGAGTGTCCCCGAAGCTCGAATGGCGGGAGGCACGATTGGGTGCTGTCTGCTTCCGGTGGGCCTCTTCATCTTCGCGTGGACGTGCTACCCGTCCATCTCCCCGGTGGTGCCCCTCATCGGGGCGGCCGTCTTTGGTCTCGGCTTCTTCTTTGTGCTATTTGGCATCTTGTCCTGGACAGTCGATTCCTACAGGGAATACTCTGCTAGTGCGCTAGGCGCAGTGGTCCTCGTGCGCAACATCTTTGGCGCGGCTCTACCTCTGGCCGGCGCTCCCATGTACGAAAAGTGAGTTGTTGCGCGAAGCGAGATTTGACAGGTTGACTCATCTGAATCGCGCTGCATCTTACCTGCTTCGACAGCCTCGGAAGACATTGGGCGACGACTTTGGTCGCCTGTCTGGGCATTCCACTCATCCCGTGAGTAGTGCCTCCCGCGCACGGCCGGACAGGGCTGCTCTGACACCCTTTCAACCCTAATATCATAGCGTGTCCTGGTTCTTCTACGCCAAGGGCGACTTAATCCGCAAGCGCTCTCCTTGGGCCGCAAGTCATTTTGCGGACGATGAAGATGCACCACATTAGGCACGACTGAAGCGCCATTCTGGCTCTGCACACAATCTCAATTCAGCCATCTTTCGTTTATTGTCGTTGCAATGCGTACTCATTCTTCCTTGTCCGTCCCTTTCCGCTCTCGAACTGCGGGCCTCGGGAGATGCGCGTGTGAACGTTCTTGAGCAGCCTCGAGAGATGTTGAGCGGGCCTGGCGAATGGGCTTGGAAGCGTGTCCAGGAGCTTGGCATCTAACGCTTGTCGACAGAGACGAATCAAGACTTATAGATGACTGTGTAATGCTCGTGACTGCTAAGACCAATCCGCGTTCGTATCCAGACTTATGATCCTCGATTCCCATCATGCACACCCTCTGCGATGCTGAGAACATCTGCTACAGGAACGGTTGTGGCTCCTGGAGCTATAGGCTGCTGCTGCTGCATGGATGGCGCGTGCATGCAGGCAGCCACGCAGGTCATCGTAGTTCGCGCGCCCGCCACACCGCGCGCATACAAGCGCGGATGCAGCGAGGATCGCGGAGGCTCGCCCCCGCGTTGACCGCGATCGCGGTCTTCTCGCCTTGGCAAGTGTGCACCGCCAAATGACCGAAGGGGGCCTTTGCTGCATGAAGGCACATCAGCGATCGTCATTTAGCCCTGATGAGCGTGCCGGCTGCCCTCATTCTTGCAGGCCGCTCGGTGCTCCCTGCATTCGTGATTCGGCGAGGCAAGGGGAAATGCCAGAGCATACACTCGGTCGCAAGCCTTGGAGGCCCTTTTCATAGATCTCGTCTGTGCCGACTCGATACCCCATCTCTCCTCCACCACTCTCCCTGATTCCTTCGCATGAGGTCCTCGTCATAGCCACCTCATTGTCCTCCCGCTCCTGCAGTAGACAGAGCGACTCGCACACGTTTATACCCTTGGGACCAGCTCTTCTTCGACCCACTGCATCGCACACCGACTTGCCGCCCATCATGTCCTCTGGTGGTCGCCGTACACCCACGCAAAGCGATCACAAGGAAGATGAAGAGGCGAATCTGACGATCAACATTCCTGGCGGCGGGGCTCATCGCGCATTCAATCGTTCTCAATCGGATCATCCACAGCCTCAGAGGAAGAGGCGAGAGCGTGAGTGCACGACGCGGGACTCGAGCATGGCCCGTTTGTTGGCAGAGCATTAGAGAATCGGTGACTATATACCGCGGAGGAGTCGTGCCAAACCACCTGCGCGCAATACGCTAGCTGGTCAGTCCGTTTGCGAACCGACGAGCGCTTCATCAGAAGACTTGTTGCGCCCTCTGGACCAGGTAAGCGGAGCCCTGTCGGAGCAAGTGCACGTCTATGTCAGCAACGGCTTCGCTGCTCTCCGGACAAGTCGTGGCTGCGGCGGACAGCTGAGGTGTTATGCAGTCACCAGTGCAGCATTCTAGGGTTGCTAGTCACGAGTGAGCTTCAAGATTGCTCCGCTCCAGAGCTGAGCATCAGGCACTGGATCTGGTCGGGAAGTCTGATGAGATTTCGAGCGAGAGCATCCGTGGTCTGTCTGCACCGCACCGGTGCGAGGGTCCAAACAGCATCAGGATGACTGTGTGCGTATGTCGCGCACCACACAGCACATGCAGTGGGCATCGAATAAGCCAAGCAAAGCTGGCGCATGGTGACCCCAACGCACAGCAGCTTTCTGCTGCACAAGTCACGAGTAGCAGCAGCCGGCAGCTACATAGCGCGCCATGCCCTCATCAGCAGCCGCCGCCTGCCGCCCTCCGCGATCGCAGTCATGAGTTTTGAGCTTTGCGCGCAGACAGAGGCGGGCGCGGGGCGTTCTCGCGCGCGTGTAATACCTATATCCGCGCGCGTGACGAAGCGATCCTCGCGCGGCCGCCTTCGTTGCCCGCCAGCAAAGGCCATGCATTGCATGCAGCAGACGTAGCAAAGCGCAGAAACCCTGCCACTGCGCGTGCACGGCGTGTAAAATGTCTGTCAGAGCTAGGGCGTGCAAGTTGGGCGAAGCGCTCTGCCCTATTCGTGATTGTATAGCTTTGCGCAGCCAACACGCGTAGATGATCGAGAGCCTCGCAGCCACAAACCTTGCACCTAGCCCGCTCTACAGGGCCCCCTGCTCGCGATCGAGCAGTCACGAGTCGATGAGAGTTTCGTGCGCTGCATGTTCATCGCGATGCACGATACGGGCCTCTATCTGCAAGAGGCCCAGCAGCAATACGAGCTTGCTCTGATGGCAATCGCAATCATTCAGATATAAGCGCTACGCTCTCTGATGGCGCTGTCATCATTATTCATCAGTCTGTCGCTTATTCGAGTGTCGCGTCGCTTCTGACCACTTTGCTACTCACCCGCCTCAACAGAGTCCGAAGCTACAGTAGTAGGCTCTGCAGACTCTCAAGCTTACCAGCGTCCGCGCTCGAGTTCACGACCATCCTTCCACTCGCGCGACTCCGTCGCCCTTCACCAAGCAGAGTATCACCCTGATCTTCGCAGTCCATACACCGTGAGTACGTGCTGTGCTGAAAGCTTGGCCCGTTTCGCCGCGCGCTCATACATTGAACACCGTAATCGCCTCGCAGAACCCTAGCCACTACTCGGCCAGGCCTCAGACATATCATCAACGCTCGCAGTCGCATATGTCTTCCGTTCCTACCACACCAACCTCAGCGCAGCGGACTGGCCGGCATGGGCAGGAGGGTAGCAATGATGATGTAGGTCACGCGCGTGGGCCGACCAGCGCCATAGATCGCGCCATCGAAGCGAATGCCACAGACCGAACTTGGCAGACCGCCGAGGAGGGCAGGCTCGACGAAGATGTGAGAAAGGAGCGGCATTGGAGGCGATGGGGCTGTTATATGAGCGAAAGGCAGTGGGTGAGTGAAACACATTTACGTCGCTGCAGCAACAGCGACCTATGACGGAGACTGATGGTCACAGGCGCTTGTTAGGGTACTGTCCGCGAGGATTACAGCGGCAATGGCGATGCCTGGACCCATTTTCCCCACGAAGTTGCCCGTAGCCGCACCTTCCGGTGGGGCGAAGATGGTATCGCGGGTCTGTGCGACAACCATGGCCGCATGTGCTTCAGTCTAGCGCTGTGGAATGGCAAGGACAGGATGCTGAAGGAAAGGCTTTTTGGTCTGGCCAATAACGAAGGTGAGTGCAGATGCTGAAATGGTTGCTTGCAAGCACCTTTTCTGACCCTGCCCTCGCTCATGCAGGCAATCATGGTGAAGATGTCAAGGAGCTGTATTGGTATTTGGACAATACTCCGACGCACAGCTACATGAAGATGCTGTACAAATACCCCCAATCTTCCTTCCCTTACGAGCAGATGGTCCGCGAGTCACGCAACCGGAGCCGTGATGTCGCCGAGTTCGAGATCACGGACACGGAGCTGTTTGACGAGGAAAAGTACTGGGACGTCTACATCGAGTACGCAAAGGACAAGGATGAAGAAAATGCGATCTCAGTACGGATCAGCGCTTACAACAGAGGGCCAGAGGATGCTGATCTGCACATCATTCCTCAACTGCTCTTCAAAAATTACTGGAGCTGGCCCAAGGAGGAGCCAGCCAAGCCGCTCCTTGAAGAGAAGGCTAACTTGACCATACAAGCGGATCATCACGAGCTCGGTCGATCCTACCTCTACTGCTCCACAAGTCCCGCGCCTTCAGCGCCTCCTCGCAAGCGTGGCGCACCTCCCGAGTTGATTTCCGAGGAGGAGATCACCCCTGAGCTGCTCTTCACCGAGAACGAGACAAACTTTGAGCGATTGTACAGCGGCAAAAACAAGTCTTTCGCAAAGGACGCTTTCCATGATCACATCGTCCCTGCGCACAGACTCGAGAAAGATCAGCCCCAGCCGATCCGCAAGACGCGGACTGTCAAGCGGAGCATCACACGGACGGTCAAGGTGCCCAACAAGGGACCCAATGGTACTTCAGCACCAAACGGTGTCCCCGCCAAACAGAATGGCATCAACGGCCAGCTCTCGGATCTGTCCGTCGACGATGGCGAAGATGAGAAAGAGATCACCGAGGAAGTGGAGGAGGAGGAGGAGTACTTCGAAGCTTCTCAGGACACGAAACCTACACGTGACTATGTGAATCCCGAGAAGAAGGGCACAAAGGCGGGCGCGCATTACTTCTTCCAAGGCGTGCCTGCAAACGGCGGCTGCGCAGTAGTGCGCATAAAGCTAACGCCAAAGAGCGCACAGCAAGATCCAACGATCAACGATGATGAGGCGTTCGACGCTCTTATTGATGCTAGACAGCGCGAAGCGGACGAGTTCTACACGCGTATCGCCTCTGGTCCCATCTCTGACGACATGAAGAACATCATGCGTCAAGCTCTGGCTGGAATGCTTTGGTGAGTGATGGCTTGGCGTTTCGTCGGACTGCAAGGATGCTGAACGCTAGTCTTTGGCCAATCCTACTGGCCTGCAGGAACAAGCAGCACTACACGTTTATTCAGCCCCAGTGGATTGCGGGAGATCCTGGGCAGCCCCCTCCGCCACCCGAACGCAAACATATTCGTAACAAGGACTGGAGACATCTGCACATGGAAGACGTGCTGTCCATGCCCGACAAGTGGGAGTACCCTTTCCCTGCTGTCTGGGACTCTGCCTTCCACTGCATTCCGCTCGCCATGGTCGATCCTACGTACGCCAAGAAGCAGCTCGACCTCTTCACACGAGAGTGGTACATGAAGCCTGACGGTGCTTTGCCCGCTTACGAGTGGAACTTTAGCGACGTGAACCCGCCTGTGCACGCTTGGGCCACTTTCCGTGTTTTCAAAATCGAGCGGAAAATGTACGGCCGCGAGGATCTGGACTTCCTCGAACGCGTGTTCCAAAAGTTGCTCATCAACTTTACCTGGTGGGTCAATCGCAAGGATTCCGAGGGCTCGAACGTCTTCGAGGGCGGCTTTTTGGGACTGGACAACATTGGACCGTTCAATCGCTCCGAGCCTCTGCCAACGGGCGGCAAGTTGCGTCAAGCTGACGGCACTGCATGGATGGCCTTCTACGCGCTCAACATGTTAAACATGGCCCTGGAGCTCGCCAAGCACAACCCAACCTACGAGGACATCGCGTCCAAATTCTTCGAGCACTTTATCTTCATCTCCGACGCGATGACGTATCGCGACAGTGATGCGGGCGGTGAAGGTGTGAGCTTGTGGTCTGAAGACGACGGATTCTACTATGATGCCATCAGTTGGGGAGATGGATCCAGCCAAGTCATCCCTGTTAGAAGCCTGGTCGGATTGATACCCCTGTACGCCACGTTGACGCTCGAGCCATCGGTACTTCGCCGCTTCCCCTCATTTGCCAAGCGTATGCAGTGGTTCTTGGACAACCGACCAGAAATGTCGGGACGCAACATTGCCAACATGAAGGCGGCTGGGAAAGGCGAACGTCGTCTGCTCTCAATGGTCTCTCGAGAGCGCCTTGAGCTCGTGCTTAGGCGCATGCTGGACGAGACGGAGTTCTTGAGTCAATACGGCATTCGCTCGCTCAGCAAATATCACCAGGACCATCCATTCAGCGTGCACGTGGGCGGAGAAGATTTCAGCGTGGCGTACTGGAGCGGTGATAGTCATAGCCCGATGTTCGGCGGTAACTCCAACTGGCGTGGACCGATCTGGCTCGCGGTCAATTTCCTGATGGTCGAGTCGCTGCAGCGATTCTACCAGTACTATGGGGAGGACTTCAAGATCGAATGCCCTACGGGAAGCGGCGACTTTATGCACTTGGGCCATTTGGCGGAGGAGCTGCAACATCGACTGATCAGAATCTTCTCGCAGGACGATGCTGGACGCCGGCCTTGCAATGGTGGCGTCCCCATGCTGGACTTTGACCCCAACTTCCGCAATCTGGTCCAATTCCACGAGTTCTTTGATGGGAATAGTGCAAAGGGACTTGGTGCATCTCATCAATGTGGCTGGACCGGCCTGGTCGCCTTCAGCATCATGAGCGCCGGTATGACCTACCGCGCTACCACGCCCCGAACGCCACGGTCCACAGCTCAACACTACTTTGATGAACAATTCACGGACGATGGCAAGAGCGACGCAGGCTCTGCTTTCAGCATGCCTTATTCGACCAGCTTCAGTCGACCGCCCTCGCCAGATGAGCTCTGAGGCGGTAGGTAAATAGAGCGCTCACGATAGAAGGGGACTTGGTCAATCGGCATCTAGATCACATGAAAAGCAGCTTGTCCTCAAAATTGATCATGATACAAGTTTTCTGCAGTGTCCAAATCACTTCCCTCTCCTTTCCCCCATCAAAGCCCCCTTTTCAAGTGATGCCTTTGAATCTATACGAATGCATTTGGAGTCCAAGAGATGATCGCGAAATATTGTTTGCGGAATTGCCCGAGCGCGGGTGTAGGCCTGAACATTTCATGCCGCGTGTGAGGGAGGGAGTCCTCACGTGTAGAGCTGCTAGGTGCTCGATGGCAAGTCACGAGGGTCGACGAGCGAGATCGTCGTTTCGCAGATATATGCGGCTAGGGCGGCCGTTGCGCGGGTGAAGGCGGAAGAGGAGCGGCATGCAGAGCCATTTCGCATGAGCTGCAGCACTCCATTCAGATTGATGTATGCATGCATGCTAGCATGCATGCATGGGAGGAACCGGTGGATCTTTCTTGTTGCGTTCAGAGAGAGGGGCGGATGCGCTGGAGCACTGCATGGGTGAGACGACGAGCTGCAGCGCTTACGGTATCCGCGGTCCCTCCGACGCAGGAACTCCGTGACGACGGACGGACGGACGGGTCATGCGAGCCAGCATGCATTTCATTCAAAGAGATGGAACTTACTTCTGTGTTGGCTTGACTGATCTGAGTCGCTCGCTTGCTTTTTCTTTGTATACGAGCGTTGAGTAGCTAGCATCTCGGAGCGTGATGGTGCCGTATAGTCAGAGTATGAGTGTGCGGCAACAGCAGGGTGCTACAGTCAGATAACATACTCGTGACTGCGTGCGTGTGTCGTCAATCGTTTCGCTTTACTCACACGTCATGGCTTCTTTTTTTTCACGATCGATGCTCCTCGTCTTGCTGCGCTCTGTCGCCCTGTGCTCTTTGCCGGACCTGCATGACCGCACCGCTGGTCGATCTGCCGGGTTCGGCAACCCCACTCGTGACTGCGACAAGACCCTCGCGTACTGTCTGAAAGCCAGAGAGCATCGTGAGCTCGAGGCCATCAGAGCCCGCCGACTAGCATTTGTCTGCCGCCGGGGCTGCGCGGCTTCCACCCGTCGGAAGGTCGAAGCACAATCTGAGTCATCTGAGTAATCATTACGAACCAAGGTTGAGCCTATCGTCCAAAGACTTTAAAAGGGCTCGGTTGGCAAGGCTTGGGAGAAAGCAAACCTCCGCTTATCTCTCCCCTGGGAACCACCTAAACACCATACCACCCCTCTACTCATCGCTCATCTCCGTCTCATCTCAAGCCTCACAATGCTTTCCCTTCCTCGTGGCTCCGCAGTCGTGCCCGCTGTTGCGCTCTTAGCAGCTGTCGCATCGGCGCAGGATCCCAACTCCATGTCTCGCGTGATCAACATCAATTCGGTGACCGACTTTTGCGTTTATGCTCCTCCAAACGGAGGCGCCGTTGCCGATTTCGAGTCCAGCGTGGTGTCGTACTGCACCAAGTCGGGCTACGGTACCAGGCTGATTCCACAAGGCACCATTACCGGCGCTCACTTTGTCAAGACGCCACACTATGTTCAAGTCACTGGTAATGGAGACTTTACCAAAATCGGCATTACCCCCGGCGACGCAGGAGGAGAGTTGGATCCCCACGGCGCTGAGGGAACCGGAAATCCCGTGGGCGGTGTAGTGTACACCAACAACGTGCAGACTCCCGAGTGGATGCACTTCATGTCAGCAACAGACTTTTGCTTCAGAGCATGCTTCCCCGGCAACCGAGCCACATCCCTGTGTCGCCACACCTACGACGTATTGGGCTGCGGATTCAACATGCCTGGCAACTACGCATCCGGCGTGTTTGAGGAGTGCGACGGTAACGATGCGCAGGATATCATGTACGGCTACCCCGGTCTGTCTTCTTTCCAACAAGACGACACCTCTCGTGGGGTCGCCGTTCCCTCTCCTCACCCTGCTCCCGCGTCATCCAACTGCAGGTTCACGAATGGGGCAGCCCTCGGAGGCGCTGGAACTCCCGGTGGTTCGGGCGCAGGACCAACCACCACCTCCAACTCTACGTCTACAAGCAGCTCAAGCTCGACAGTGAGCTCCACCAGCACCTCGAGCAGCAGCAGCAGCACCACCACCACATCCACCGTCACATCATCAGTCGTAACTTCGACCGTTTCATCCCCAACGCCCACCACTCAGACTCAGACGACTCGAGTCGCGGTGGCAGAAACGACGATTACTCCCAGCGGTAGTGCAGCCGACTCCGCTTTCTCTAGCAACACTGGCGCCTCCGGTCTCGCTGCCGCCGCACTGGCCGCGTGCATCGGCGCAGCAGTGATCCTGCTGTAAATGTCTTGACTCGCAGTACGAGTCGCTTAACATCATGTCGAATGCTTTGCGGCGCACTTCGCCTTCGATTTCCTTTCTTTTCGAATCCCGATTCTTTGATACCTGCAACCTCCCAGTGTACGTCTATCTCCCACCAGGACAATTTTATTTGCCATTGGACTCGCACACGTCGCCTGTGAGCAGTCAAATTCGAGCTCTTGTGAAGCTTTGCAATGCCTGAAGCTCTTGACGAGTGAGCCAACGCTGATGATGGCTCATCGCAAATCGGTCCGAGCCGGGTTTTGATCCCTACTTGATGCATTGCGAAGGGTCAAGGTGCACATCTGACAAGCTGCCGAGGTGATTACCAGAACTTGAATCCCTTCTTCTTCTTTTGTCGCTCCTCCTCTTGCTCGATCTTGTGCCTGATGCTATTCTGGTTTGCCTCTTCTTTGGGCTCTTCAACCTGTTTGGACTCTTCCGGGCTTTCTTCAAATTCCTCGACTTCTCCCTCGTTCCCGCGCCGCTCTTCTGGATCCTCTGCGGCCAGCGATGCTTGAGCTGCTTGTTCTGCAGCGATCTTGGCAGCTCTTTCAGCCTCAGCAGCGGCCTCAACAGCAGCGGAGATTTCAGCTGCAGAAGCTCTCAATCCTGGGGGACCATTAGCATCAGGCTTGGGTGACAAGCCCAAACTCTCTCTGGCCTTCATGACTTTTGCTCCATAGATCCTCTCCAAGCGGGGAATTTTGGCAAGATTTCTGCCAGAGTCGGCCGTCTTCTCGAGAGTGAGTAGGTCTGCGTCGGCATTGGCGATAGCCCATGACCACTTGAGACCACCGCGAATGCGTTCCGGTCTCAACATCGTCAACCGCCCTGTATTCGCATATCAGAATGCTGAGTGATCAGGTACCATGAGGAGTGCGCACATACACGTGGTCAGGTCAACATACCTCGCCAAACAAGCTGTCCCCAGACTCTCGCAGGGGTACCATCTTCCCTGTGCTTCACCTTGGTGACGTGCCAATAGCATTCGTGCTCCTTATCTGTCCTCCTACTGAGCTCCTCATGGGTCCTGGCAGGTCCTTCGTATTCTTGACCATGAAGCGTGTCCACACCTTTCGCAGCCCATCTCTTTTGCCGCACTTTGTACCCTACGCCTGACTTAGGTAGTGTGGAGAGAAGCGATGGTAAGGTCTTCTTTCGACGTGAAAGCTGCGCTTCTGCGGCGAGGCTCGACTCGGCAGAGGAGGTCGAGGCGGTCGCCGCCTGTTGCAAGAGCGCGAGTGTGCGTCGTAGCATCATAATTGCCCGGCAAGCGTTACTGGAAGGGGGTGTTTGCGATGAAGCTCTTGCGCTATGGAGGCTTCTGGTGCTGGCTATGGAACGGAATGGAGGCACAAGGACTCATCGCCCTGCATCTTGGCGTGGAGACCGCCCTCACAGACATCCCATGATGCAAAGGCTCTCGCCGTCACCTGTAGCAGCGTGCGCGGCAGACGGGCATGAGAAACACGTGATCGCATTTCAAAGTCGGCTCTCGCACGAGAGCCTCGGACGCCCCGCAGCGCGTCGAAAAATGCAGCCGCGCAGCCGCGGGCTTTTGCCACGTGGGTCTTAGCTGACGTTGAGAATTCTATGCGGCCAGCCTAGCCTTGCAACCTCGAAGCCCTGCTCTACAACCCATCGTTGCCTCTCATCGACCGCAACGACCACGTTTACAAGCTCTCAAGAATACCGGCGCCACCAGCACAGCTCAGCCCAACATGTCGCTCGTACCTCCCGACCCTTCTCAGAACTTTTCGCACATCTTGCGTCTGCTCAACACCAATGTTGACGGCAAGAACAAGATCATGTATGCCTTGACCGAGATCAAAGGTGTGGGACGCAGGTACGCGAACATGGTCTGCAAGAAGGCAGATGTCTCGCTCGAGAAGCGGTGAGTGTCGATCAAGGGCAAAATCGGCGATTGCGAAAAGGCGAGAGTAGGAGAAGCGGGTGCGATTTGAGCCGGTAGACGTGGTCGTGCGGTGAAAGGCCTGTCCAGGAAGTGCAGCTGTCGTGGAGCTACTGGTCGCTCCAAATCATTCCAGCTAGGACGACGCGCGATTGGGACGTTCGCAACGAAGACTATCGAATGATCCGACGCACACTGGGACTGTAGGCAGCCATCGATGATTGTGCCATTCAGCATGAGCACCAGCTGCACAGCAACGCTCATCGCTCGGTTTTGGCGCAATGCTCGTGGTCTTTTGCCTGGCAGTGACCGGTGCACTCTGTAGCACGTCCCGTACCCGTGAGGTCCGGGTTTAGGTCTAGCTTTCGTATTTCGTTTCGGCGAGACAGACTCGCAGCGCCGAGCCGCGTGCGGATAGACACTCCCTCGACCGCAGAACAATCCATAGCATACCTCTCATCCATTGTCTATGCTCACTGTCGCTTCACCTACATCATCCAACCTTACAGTGCCGGCGAGCTCAACTCCGACGAGCTCGAGCGGATCGTAACCATCCTGCAAAACCCTGCGGAATTCAAGATCCCCAACTGGTTCTTGAACAGGCAAAAGGACATTGTCGACGGAAAGAACTCTCACATTCTGTCCAACAACGTCGACAGCAAGCTGCGTGACGACATTGAGAGGCTCAAGAAGATCCGCGCTCACAGAGGTCTGCGTCACTTCTGGAACTTGCGTGTCCGTGGTCAACACACCAAGACTACTGGGTGAGTCTTCTCACAAATGTGACAGGAGCTTCACCCGCAGCAGACTGAATTGACCGACCGTTTTACCACACACCACAGTCGTCGCGGTCGCTCCATTGCGGGCAAGAAGAAGTAAACAGCGAGTGCGCAAAACACTCGCAGAGGATCAGATTGGCGTTGCTCGAAGCGGTCAAGCAATGCCAATCCTTCTTCGCCTCCTCTATGCTCATCACCCCGATCATCGTCATCACGCCCACAAGTCTTCACCATGTGCAGTATTCAGGCTCTCTTGCCCCCAAGCAACAAAAGTACGACCCGCGCTGTTTGACTGTCAGCATGCCTGCATGACCGAGGCTCGGTGGCCTGCTCGAGCGTGTTGCAAGGCAAGCATGGTAGAAACCGGGCCGTTCATCTCAGCCAGTCGGTATCACTGGAGGCGTCGCATGGACAAGGGGTGCATGCGTTCATTGGCTGCGTGGGTGCGCGTACACTCGCACTAGTGACGGATGGCATTCGTAGTAGCTAGCAAGAGGTATGGGGGTCGAGTGCTTGTGTGTAAAGTTTCAGTGACTTGATCGTGTGCTGGGTGGAGATACGATGAGGGCAGCTTTGCGCTCTAAGCGAGGTAGTTGTACACATTCATGGCGTTCTCAGCGCGCTCAAGATATTCCTGGCCAGCGTCGGGGTGGTTACGTCAGTCGAGCAGGTTGCGAATGTCTCACGACGTACAGAAGCTCACTCTGTCTATGAGACTCTCAATGCGTCGCTTCAGCAACGCTGGAGAGGGCTGGAAGCGGCTTGATAGCTGTCGAATGACTTCCGTGACGAGCTCGTTGTGTGGCATCGTCTTGCGATCTTTCATTACTCGCACAATGCACGCCTGGCAGTGGAGTCAAAATTGGACGTTAGCGACGATCTCTTATCTTATGTTGAAGTGTGGACGACGAGAGCAGACATCACACGTACTTCGACTTGATTCTTGCGCTCTTCCTCGACTTTCTCTGTTGTCTCTTTCCGTTCTGCGGCTGACTCCACGCGAGCTGCGACCTGATTGATCTTGATGCGCGCCAGATTGCACGAGAAGCCAACGTTGAAAACGAATTTGTCAGAGATGCTGATTTCGCGACTCTTGGGCTCCTTCATCAAAATCTTGTACTTCGCGCAAGCCAAGCTTTGAAGGGTGCGCTGCAGTTCACTGTCGGGTATGCCGGTGCTGCCGGCTATTTCTTGGTAGCTGATCGCGTGATCTTCCGCGACGTCCTGGAAGAGCAGCAGCACCACTAGCGCGTACGTGGACACGTTCAGCTCGTGCTTGCGCGATTTGAATTGCACGCGGACATCCGCATTACCCAAGTTGGGATGCCAAGTCAGAATGCGACCACTGTGTCGCGACTGGTAGAACCTAGTGAAGATCTCGCGAGCCTCGACCATTGTCGCAGCCATGGTGCAAGGCTGTGCAGCCGCAGAAATTGGCCAGTATGTCGAGGTGAGGACGTTGATGGAGAGCTCGAATGGCATTTCCTATTTAGCATTGAGTTGATGCTGTCAGTGGCAAGGGTCTTCAGTGTCACGACTCTGCGACTCACCCGTCCAGTACGGTGTACGGACTCGTTGAATGCGCTCATAGTATCTTCTGACACCTTCATGTCGTTCAGCATTCCTTGTAGCTTCTGAACGTAGCCATGACCGCATTCGATCTTCAGCTTCGCCATCATACCGCGCTCGGCATCATCGGACACGCTCCGTCCTTGGAGCATTCGCTTGGCGAGGTGGCTTTTGTAGTACCTCTCAAAAACATCCTTCTCGTGGAGGAATCGGAAGACCAGGATGGTGCGGTTTAATACTACATCAACTTCCTCCTCGGTTTTCTTTAGAGAAGAGACACGTCGGCTTGTGAGCGTGACACATGCGGAATTAGGCAGACAGATCACTCACACCTTTGAGACCCTTTTTAAGATTTTCATCGATAAAGAGCGAGATGAATTCCGGGGCCCTTGCATTGCTGTTGATGAACGACTCAAACGCCTAGCATCGATGGTCTCCGTGTTAGCAGATGTGCTGTCGTCTGGCAACAGCGCCATCACTCACCTCATTGATAGCAGTCTCGCATCCCGCGTCTGCCGTCTTGCCATCCAAAAAACAGTCGCGCAGGACCTGGTCAAATCGAGTCTTGAAAGCCAAGACATCCTCCACCCATTTCAGGGCCAAGGCAGCCTGAGGTGTGGATGCGGCGTTAGCGTCGTTCGCTGGAGCCGCAGCTCTGCTCTTGGGCGCTTTGCCGGCCGCGCTGGGTTCCACCTGCCCTTCTCCATCGATAGATGGCGCATCCGTATTCGTAGAGCCTGATGTAGCAGCAGTGCTTGCCGGCGGCGATGTCTTGTTGCTGACTTGCTCATTGATAGCTTTGCCTCTACTCGCGATGTATGATCTGATGCCCTTATTGAGCGTGGGAAGACCTTCCGGGACCCTCTTGAATAGGGCATACATGCGCATTAGATCATCATCTCTGCCTTGATCCAACATGGCGACGAGCCCAGATCCCGACATGTCCACGATTGTCTGCAGGTGGTGCGTTAACAATTCTTTCTTGAGAATCTCGCGCAAAGGTGCTTCGGTTGCGTTGTTGAGGTAGAGGCCCACGCGCTCCGTCTCTTCCTTAAGTCGCCTGTCCACGTACTTGAGATAAGCGCCAGCATCGCGAGAGTCGAGTAGACGCGTTGCTTCTGCTCTGTAGAATTCAGTGCTGACAGCTAGAAGCACGGGCTCAAATTCAGCTTGATAGACAGTCCTGGGCTTGCTCGAGCCGAGATATCTTTGATCCATCGCCAAAGCGGAAAGCATGTCGATGTTCGATTTGAGAGCGCTTCGATTGATGACAGATCCTTCCCTTTCCAGCTGGATCTGGATCAGCAAGGTGTGATAGAGGTGCAAGCGGATCTCATGGGTTGTCGCAAACAAGACAGTGTCGCGGAAGAGCTCCAAGCCTAGGTCGTAGATCTCTGGCACCTGAGCCTTTGCAACATACACACGATCCTAATCAAGCCACGAAGGCGTTAGTGTACAGATGTACGTCAGAGCGTGCAAGCGGCTGCCAAATCAGACGTACTTACCACGTATTTCAGAACATCCTTCAGCTTCCTGATGCATGCCTCATGGTCGTCCCACACATCTCGAACCGCTCGAAGGAAGCGCTCCCCTGCTTGAGCTAAAGCAGCAGCGTCTGTCTTGTCGCCTTTCGTTCCTGCGCCCCCTGCCGTGCTGAGTGTAATGGACGCAGATCCAGCGCTTGGCCCATCGATAGATGCGGTAGTTCTGGTCGTGCTTGAAGATGCTCGTGCAGAAGCTTTGCCTTTGCTGCTATCTCTGCCAGCTTTGGAGAGAGCTCGTATGTGCTCAGGTAAGGAGGCGACACTCGCACCCGCCGGAAACGTGGGGCCCACGTCTTCCGAGCATTGTCTTTCAAGATGACTCGCAATCTGCTTGCGCACAGCGCTGTAGAGCGAGTCCCCTTGATCATACTGTTGACGCAGTGGGTTGGCCGAACGTCAGCAACGCATCAATTCCGTCTGGGAACGGACCTCTGCCAGAGAATTGAGTGCACGAGCGCCAAAATCCAGGACGACGATTGCTCATCCACTCAACCAGGAGCGCACTTACGAGCACAAGATTGTAAGCGTACCTGTAGTGTTCTTCGTAGCTGAGTGTAGAGATGTTGTGGTTCTGGATCTGAGATATTGCCAGATTGAGGCGTTTGAGCATCTCATCGCCGCTCAAATCCAAGCCAGGCTGGAGAGCAGAAAGGGATGGGGTATCAGCGATTGAATTCCACCACATAAACCGAGATGCACCCTTGTTGTGATTGCAGCTTTCCTGCCTCGGCTCCATCTAAAGATAAAAGCAGGCAGGGCGTGCCACCCCGCGCGCAGGACGTATGATCTCGGAATTCAGCACTAACCCGCTTGGGAGCCTTCAGCTTAGCACCTCCTCGAGCTGTGCGCCTAGCAGGTACCGACATTCTGCAGCACGATTTGCAGAGGAAGGAGCACGGTTGCTGCTGCTCCAGCGCTGGACTGTACAAATGTCGGACGACCAAGCGTGGATGGGTGAGTCTCCCAAGTGACGCTAAGGTGCGGACGAGTATTGATGCGGGCGGGCGTCCCAGGCGCGGGGAAGCAGATTGTCAGACCAGTAAAGATTGCCACTCAGACTGACGGAATGACAGGGTGATATAGTGAGATGTGGTCTGTGGTATAAGTCAGCGTCAGGGTAAGTGAGATGAGTGGATGCATGCCAATCAAATCATGAGGTTGTCGAGGGTCCAAGCGCGTCTATACAAGGGCCGGTGTGATGGCGCGGCAACAGAATTATCTCGATCGCGCGCACGGCAAAGGTGAGTGCGCACTCCAGCTTACTTCTGCGTTGGCTCGAGACGGTCGCGAGTCAATGATGGCTCCTCTATCGGGTCACCATCAGACAGGAGAGACTCCCTAGCAGAGGCAAGGAGCGAGTGCATCGCTATCGCATGGCTCCAAGCGCCCATCCTGAACGAAGAGGAATCCATGGCAATCACAAACGACAAACGGCATGTAGCAGTAAAAGAGAGTCGCGAAAGATGACGTACAAGAATCAATATAGGTTTACAGACAAGAGTGAGGTGCACAGCCGCATCATGAACCTCCGGCCATGCACCTCTTTAGAACCATCCGGTTGCTGTGCTCGCTCGGGAGCCTCCTGAGCCAAACGTCTTGGCAGTCATTGTAGTGTCTGCGCGCACGAGCTGGGTGGGCATGTTCGACACGAGCTCGAACACGTGCTGGTAGTCGAAAGGCATCCTCCCGCTCGCACGCCGACGCTGTGTGAGAATGATGGGGCTGGATTCGGTGTCGCTGGCTGGAGAAGCACCGCTAGAGACGAATCGCAGATCCGATGCTCGGATGAGCTGCACCAGTTGTCCCGTGGAACAATCCCGCACTTCGACGAAGCGTTGGTCGAACGCAAGAACGTACGGCGCTCGGAAGGCGACTGCACATGTAAAGAAGAAAAAAAGAGAGCACGCGTGAGCCCGGGCGCGAGGCGCAGCAAAAGCAGTATCGGCGACGTGACATACCTGAGTGTGGCGTGCCCTCCCACTCGATCAAGTGATCCAATCGCACTGGTTCACCCAGCCGGTCTACGTAGCATGCAAAGGCTGCAGCAGCGTTCGCATGGCGTCAATTTGCAGATCATCCAGAATGTCGCGGTAATATTCACTATGACTCACCATCATAGCACAACAGGAATTCCGATTCGGAATGCTTGAACATCCCAAGAGGCTTGGCGCGATCCACCCGATTGACGAGGTTCTGAACGAGTGGGTCATCTCTAGGGCACTGCGAGAAATCGGGAATGGTGCCCGGCTGCAGTGACTCGAGGCTCATAATCTCGAAGCCGCGAGCGCAGACGATGCACAATTTTGATCGCAGAAACTGTATCGAATATGCCTCCGAAGGGATGAAGAAGGTCTGAAGCCAGGCGGAAAATCTTGATCAGCATCAATTCAAGCGCAAAGTCGTTGCTGTCACTCACCTTGTAGATACGGAACCAGTCAGTGTTCTTGGTCTCCCTGCCCAATCGGCTGAATAATCCTCCCCCTCCGCGGCCGGACTCTGCTTGTGGTGCATTGACAACAGGCTCCAGCGCTCTGAAGACGGATTCGTTAGCCTTCTTCTTCATGTACACCAGCAGCGTTCTATCCTTCAACTGTCCCACGGAAAAGAAGACGACATCTCTGTTTCCGCTAAGCTTCTGCGGCGGGCGCGGGGCGTTCGTGGACCCAGCGCTGGGGACCAGTGCCTCAAGGCTGTACGAGATAAGCACCTTGTCTGCCAAGACGACGAAGATGCCAAAAGATTCGAGCACCGCGCACTGCGTCACAACCTTGAGATGCAAAACTTTGCGCAGAGAGCGTGGATCATGTCGCAGCCCAATCCAGACACCATCCGCGCAGCCGACGGCAATGAGGTGACGCCCATCAGGCGTAGAGAAGGGCACCGCACACGTCACCCGTCCATGGAAAGCGCCTGTGTCGATCCCTGGTGGAGGCTTCTCGGGATCGATGGCCGTAATGCTGGGGAGCGCGAAAACGTCGTCGCTGACAGTGTGAGCTTCAAAAACCTTGTTGGCTTCCTGTACCGCCGCGCGAAGGCCCTGCGCCTCCTCGAACTTGCGACGCCAAACATCCCTCGCAGGTCGAGAGGGTGCGTAGAGCGTCAGGGGTTTCATCTTTCCGCCTATATGATGCAACGTGAAAGGGAAGAGATCTCGCGATTCGCGCTCTGAACCACCCCGGAGGTTGAAGTTGCTGAGACCGATGGAGCGCGAGATGGAAGGCTCGTTGAAGCCAGAGAGCTCCATCATCTCGATCGGAATTGGCTAGCAAGCGGCACTTCGCGTCAGCGTTGAACCATTTCAATCACGCGATACCAAGACTCACCCGTTTGACCAGAATATGCTTAGGAGCTGCAGGTGCACTCCGCTCCTCGTCTTCTTCCCGCTTTTTGGCCCGTGTCACGATGAGGAAATTATCAAAAAGAACAGCTTGCAAGTCGACCCAGTCTAATTCCTGGAACTCGGGCTTGCGGTATACGCGACCTTGGTGCACAAGCTGACGCTCGGGGTTCAGCAGATCCATGTCCTGGGAAGAGGAAGGGGGGGAGGGTTACTGAAGTGTCAGCACGTGCGAGTCTACGCAGGCCATTTGTACTCACAGCAAAGCCTCCCTTGCGCTTGGACGAGATATTGTAGGCGAAGTCTCGGATCCGGACTCGTACTTCGGCCTCTACCACACCCTTCTGAATGGCCCGACATTGCTCGTCGACTATCTCGATCGCTCGCGCTAGACTTTCCCGGTCCGGATTGGCTTCCTCGGTATCTGCCAATATGGATTTGAAGTGGAGCTGATACCTGGGCAAGCGAGTTGTTGCTCGCTGCAGGAAATGGTCCATGGGCAAGCGATGACAAGCTGGATCTCTGCGACAGATCTCGAGAAAGGAGGCGAAGCGGGTATTGACGCTGGCCTCTCGCTGTATGCGTTGCTTCGCCAATGGGAAGTTTGTCATGTTCGTGTCAAAGGCTCCGCCCCACTCGAGTGCAGCATCGAGAAAGATGTCCCCGATGCTCTGAACGACTGGAGACTCCTCCCGTTGCCTCACATGCAGCCGCTCCACGAGGCGCTTGATATGAGCAACAAGCTCTGTGTGATTGGAAAACACTTCGCTGATGAAGTTGTCACGCTCTGGTCCGATGGGAATGGCAGGAGGGTCTCCATTGTCGAAAGGCCGCTCCAATTTGAAAAGAAACAAGCCGTCAAGCAGCTCGAGGTCACTCAGAAATTCTTCCTCCTTTTGTATGGTCTCGAGAATGGCATTCTGGCGCTTGATCTCTTTCTTAGGAATGCTTGCCAGCAGCTCTGGCGGTACCAGATCAGCCCAGGCTGCATTCAGGTGGCTTTGACCAGCAGCTCCCGACTGTGCAGCTTGCATCGGCTGTCCCCACCGACTTAGTTCTCCGGGAGCAGGCGGCGTGATGTCGTCCGCCAGTGGAACTGCGACAAGTCTCGTGTTCAGCTCGGAGCTTCGCGCTCGCGGACAGCTGGCAGCAAAGCAGTGGGTGCCCGGAGGGGCACCGGGCTTGCCACACAACGGCGAATAGCAGGCTGTCAGTGGCGTGAATACACCAGTCGGTAGCTCCTCCAAGTCATCCGCGGCACCACTTCGAGCCCCACCGCGCTTTGTGCCCTCCCGGTGTGCTCGCTGTAGTTCGCGCTCGAAAAGATTCTCTTCTCGCTCCCGAATGTCTGGGGTGCGTGCGCCGGCCAAAGAATCTTCCAAAAACATGTAAACCTCCTCCACGCCATCTCTCAGCTCATTTTGGCCCCAGTCCACCTCATGGAAGAAGAGTTGGCTTTTGAGCGTCTTCGCGACGAGTAGAGCCACCTTCCTCTCCGACGTAGCGTCGAGTCTACCACCGTAAAGGCCGGCGGCCCAGGCAGCGTGCTCACGAGGCACCAAAGCCTGAATGGTGGAGACCACATCACGACCAGTGAAGCTGTAGGGATACTGAATTGATCCTTTCACCTGAGTGCCTTTCGGGATAGACTCCCGCAGCTGCATTGCTATGACAGATAGCAAAGCAAAGTCAGAGTCCCCGCGAGCTGCCGCAGGTGTCAGAGGCGTTGAGGGGCCAGCATATGACCCGAATGACGGGGCGTGCGGCAGTCCTTCTCCGTTGTATGGGCTGCCATAGCTCATATCATCCGAGATCTGGCCACGGGAAGGTGTTGAAAGCAGGGGGTTGTTTTGCGAGCTGGCCCATCCAGTCACGCCATTCGTCTGAAAGCTTGACTCTGATCTCACATGCGACGATGAAGGTGTGGGCGATGCGCCGCTCGGTCTTTGGTAATCGCCGGAGGGACGCTGCTCGTAAATCGCCGGTCGCGCAGCGAAACTCATCGGTAGCAAATCCTCTGTCGATTGGGCAGGGAGCGCAGGTAATGCATGAGCTGTCTTGCTCGATGGAGAGTAGTACGGACCAAGACGACTCCCTACTGGCGCAGTGCCTTGAGCCCCCCAGTGAGAAGCTGCAGATGGAGATATTACCGCTTCAGTTTGGCCCTCTGGTCCTGACAGCTCCCAGACGGTGCCCACATCAACGGGAGCTGCCGGGGCGCTTGCCGCGAGAGGGATCTCAGGTCCATGCGTCCCATTGCTTGAGGTCATGAAACGCTCGCTGGTGGCCACGATTGCTGTCTCTCGGTTGTTCGTCCCGCCCGTGGAGGCGGCAGATTCATCGCGTCGGAGCGAAGGCTCGTGTACATTGTGCCGCGATGGTGATCGATGATAGAACCCAGACCCATCATGCTCCGCTTCACGCCTGCTCGAAGATGCGCCAGGCCGCGTACTTTGGCCTCTGACTCGCACAGCTGACACTTCTGGTGACCAGCTGGGACTTGACGAGTGGAAGCCACTCGACCCATGACTGACAGTGTGAAGGTGGCCCGCAGTTCGTTCTTCGTCACGAATACGACTGATAGACTGCGAAGGGGCAGGAGAGCTACGCGAATTGGCTGTGTTAGAGCGCGATCGCTGAGCGTCACCCTGGTGAAGCTCTGCTGGAGGCGGCGGCGGCAGAGGGCGTGCTGCTCGCTGGCTGCTGCCCTCGTCCTGGACAGCATGGCCGTCCACTCCAGCAGGCCATTGCTCTGGCGCTGCACTATGTGTAATTCGCGGCGGTGTAGCCCAGGGAGCTCCTGTATTTCCTGTCCCTCCATTGCCGATCGGAGAGGAGGCAGAATCTGACGTAGCATACAAATTGATGATGGCAGACGCTGATGATATGGGTCGCGCCGCGCTGTAGCCGCTCGAGAGCCGCTGTCGAGTGAAGTCGTCTTGAGGTCCCGGTGCCTGATAGGAATCAGAAGGGGCATTCAACGCTGGGAGAGGTTTCGGCATCCTCGGCGGCGGCAGCGCAGCCCGAGAGGGTACTTCTTGGGGGAGATGCGAAGTATTCGGGTCGCGGCCTCGCGATGGGTGGTGAGGGTCATGCTGTGTTGATGCAAACTCGTGCGTGAGCTTCATGTGCTGTTCGATATCAGACATGAGCGTGTCCAGCGTGCCCAAACTCGGAGAGTACTGCTCTGATGGGATCCGCGGCGGAGCATCGTAGCGCGCTATTGAAGGCGCCAGGTCGTCATCTTCCATTCCGCCGTAAGGGTCGAACGGTCGAGGCATCTGTGCGTAAGTATGCCCATTTTGACCATAGTCCACCGCGGACAAATTCGCAGGAGCAGGTGATGCCTGGTACTGCTGCCGTCGCTCCGGCGACTCGCGATACTGCCCTGGCTTCGGTGGTAGCCTTGGTGCGGCCATGCTTTGCCGAGTGACTGTAGGTGCGCAGCAATTGTCTGCGTGTGGTGTGCACGCGCCTCTTGGCAAAAGGCAAAATTCACGAATATTGGTCGCAGAGGTCGGTGAAGGTAGCGCTTACAAGTACACACCGCGCACCCTAGCAGCTGCTTGTTCGGGCCGGAGCAATTGCGAGAGGATACGTACTGGGCTGATCGGTGGAAATACTCACGAGGCCTGGACTGAGACATCGAAAGTACACGCCGTTTGACGTTGCGGTGGTTGTTTAGCTGAATGGCCTGGCGCGCCGAGAGGCCGGAGCTGCGCGGGAGAGGAGCGACGTGCTCCACAAGTCTAGGGCAAGAGCACGTGACCCGCTGGCGCAAAGAGGTCAGCCGCACGCGTATTTGAGATAAATAATGTTTGAATATTCTTGGTTGTCGGTTTCGTAATTCCATAATTTTGATTTTAGATTGAAATCAAGGGAATCACGTGAATGATTCTGCTGGATGGCATATGTGATTTGAATAGGTGAGTCGTGAGTGCATCTTGAATCGTGAATCGTGAATCTTGAATCTCCTTGTGTCAAGAATGCTGGCGGGCAGGATCGCTGTCATACGGACAGCTCCAACCTACCTCCTGAAGCTGCTTTCTCCATATCGCCTCCATCGAAGGTTTTCAAGAGGTTGAACACACGGCTGCCATCTGCTCAGATTGGAAACGAGAGGCTTGCGCCAGCTTCGTAGCGAGCCTTGCTATGTCCACAGCTCTCGTTAGTCTCCGCAGTATCAGTGCGCTGGTCGGACCATCTTCGCGGCAAGTGTCGCCAAGCCGCAGTGTTCCTGAGCATTTCATTGGCCATTCCATTGCGCGAATTCCTGCGAGGATGTCAAGCTCCCTTGCTGATGGGACCTGCGTTCCTTGCAAAAAAGGTGCGCCCTCTCTGGCCCAAGAAGATGTCGAGAGCAAATTGCAACAGCTCAACAACGCATCTCGTGCGTTCGCATGGGATGCATCGCCGCTTAGTCAGTCTCCATCTCAAATCGCCTTGCAAAGGACGTTCAAGTTCCGGAATTTCAAGACCGCTCTCGCCTTCACAAATTCGGTCGGTGCCATTGCTGAGGAACAAAAGCATCATCCCCTGCTCGTGCTCGAATGGGGTAGCGTTCACGTTGCTTGGTGGACGCATGCGACAGGCGGTGTCAGTAACCATGCGCAAAAGTATGAGCTGCACGATTCTCAGGGTGGCTGACGTAAACGACATTCACTTCTACTACTCCGCTCATCAGCTCCACGACAACGACTTCATATGCGCAGCCAAGACATCGCAAATCGCTGATGATGCTGAGGGAATCAAGAAGTGATACAAATTACATTGCGACGGTAGCATGTATGCGCAGAAGGCGAACTGTTCGGACCGCGGCTGGGTCTGAGATATAATACAGACGACGTTTGGATCGCGACATTCGAGACATAGGGCGAGCGAAAGCCGTTACAGGGTCGAGACCCCGCGATCAGTCTCCAGCAATCACGAACGCAGCTACAGACCCAATTCAGCGATTCGAGGAAGCCGCAGTGCTAATTTGCTGTCGGACGAGGGACAGCTGTCCACACCAAATTGTGCCTCGCCTTGGCCCGCCAAGCATCGAGGATGAAGTGCTGATCGTGGGTGATCATCAGATCGCATGCTGTGCAGCGCCTCTTCTTCATCTCCTAGCTGAGTAGCGGAAGCTGTCATCCGATCGAAACTCTCTGCTAGCGTTGCGACCTCAAACCTTTTTGGGGACCCAAACGTCGGCTTTGCTGAAGCCTCCTCGGCGCCAGCGTTCTGACTTTCAAAGCCTTGACGGTAGTGTGGACCATATGGACTGCTAGGAGCGCAGGAGAAAGTAAACCACGTTTCGGATCTAGTCAGCCTGAGTGCTGCTTTGTTGGGCACGACGTAGGGGAAGGTGCTCGAAGCTGGGGTTGCAGTCGGTCCGAGTGGAAAGGAGAAACGCGAGCTTGCGCTGCTTCCAGAATGAGGAGGACGGCTCCTGGTGGAGTTGCTTCTTCCTGCTCTATGCCCAGGTAACAGCGCTGCTGGACGATCACTTTGAGGGTCTGGCAGCGTAGGCGCAGCGTGGGACCGCATTTCGGGCCGGTTGGCATATGGTAGCCTAGCGGCAGACCCCGCTTCGTACGGGCTCTGGCAGGAGTAGTGTCGTGCTGCAAGACGATGCGAGCGAAGGTGGTGCTCATCTGCACTGAAGCCATTCTGAGATAGAGGATATCCGGAAGAGGCGCATTTAATCATCGGCTCTGCCGCCGACCTGACGGCTCCTGTATCTTCGTTGCCATAGGAGCTAGCGTGGCCCTCCATGCCTTGGTTGAACCTTGCACCTTCTGGCAGGGAGTGTGACGGGCGGTGAGCCACTCCGTTCCGCCTCCTCACCTCTGGGCCGGCTGAACGGTGATGATCCCTTGACGGCGAGAGCTGCCCTGAAAACTTCACCCCACTGGCTTCCCCGACTCCTCCGGACACCCCTTGGCGCCGATGCTTTTGCCTCTGTTCATGCGGGCTGATGCCATGTCAGTGTTGCCACCCAAGTGAAGATTCACGGTTGTTTTGGCGTCAATCACCTACCTTGTTCTGAAAGAATACTTGGACTACATTCGGTCAAGCCAACGCAGCATCATCAGCGACGCTTTTGCGGGTCTTATCAACGACCGCTACACACCTTTCCGTGGGGAGAGGTGTAGCTCTCGTGCTACAGCGATTCTCTCTTCTGTTGAAGGAAAGTAGGTGCGTTCAAGAATCTTGTGCAGCACTATGGGGGGGAAGAAGAGTAGCCAAGTTAGGGTCGATCGAAAAGCGACGGGTTGTGCGATACTCACCGGCGCTTTGGCGGGCAGTGAGCAGTTTGCGTGGGCGTCTGTGGACCCCGTCATCCTCGCGTAGGAAGGGAAAGCGCGCTTCCACGTCAGCCCAGGCCCCGACGGGCTCGGGTGACACGGAGCGCGCCTCGCCAAACGTAGGCCAAGGAAATCGGTACGCAGGATCATGCGGCATGGTCGAAGGTAAGGGAGTGGAAGCCCACTTGCTAGATCGTGCGTACGATCCCGCTAGATCATCAGCTGCAGGGCCTACGGTATTGAGCATCATGGCGGCTGTAGAGGCTTCTTCCGAGCACAGGAACTTGTCACTTATGCCTGGGAATCACCTTTGGAGGTGTGGGCGGAATATGGCATGCACGGGTCAGACTGCGGGAGAGGATGTAGCTGGCTTTTCGAGGGAGACGTAGGTCGATGCAGGGGATATCTATGTAGATTTTAAAGCCAGGTCACATCATCTTTGCATAGAGCTCTGTCTGGGCCACGCCGGCATTCGGCATGAGCTCGACTTGAATGCCGTGGTCACCTATCGAATCCGCTCCTCTTGCTCTTTGACCTCCGATGACCTTTCATCGAAACAGGCCTGGTCTGCAAGCTCATTTCGTGAAATGTGAGGGCACGAACCGCACGCCGGGATAGGAGCTCTATGGCGGCTTGTGGGAGCTTATGGCGCTTCATGCTCTGAGTTCAGCGGGCGAGAATATTCTGTTGAGACGATCAAGGCTCATAGCAGGTTGATAAAGAGTCTTCAATAAGATTGCCTGACTCATTAACGAATCGAGACTTGGAAGATGAAATCATTTCGCAGAAGAGATGGACGACGTAAGTCGGAAATCGATGTCACTGGGACAAATGGGTTCCACAAGAGACTGGAATGAATTCCGACTTTCTTGATGACCAGACGCTCGGATCCCTGGGCAGCCACCCTTGGCAGGACCAGAGCAGCTGGATGGGGTGCAAAGGGCCGATTTCGCTCAAGTTCAGCGTCGTGAACCGCCGCTCATGAAGCGGGCACCGGCGCGATGACCTGCCTACGTGCTCGGCTCATTTCGAATGACCGTGTCGCTTTGAGATCAGCTGCCCAGACATAGCAAGGGCTCGCCCTGGTCCGCCAGGATTGCCAATCGTTCGCTATCGAAACCGCGCGGCCCGAGCCTGGGTGCCTGCTCTGATGAACAGGGGTGCTGGCAGAAGCGTGCGCTTCTGCCTTGTTGAGGGTTCAAATGGGAGCGCCTGTCACGCTGGCCCCGATCCCGCACGAGCCGACGCTGCGCAATGGAGTTTACTAACGCATCGCCTGTGCCTTGGGTCACAAGAGCTTGCGTTCGAACAAGGTGTGCTGCGAATGGGGCTCGAGGCCGCCAGGCTTGCAGAGCTGAGCTCTTCAGTGTCAATATTGGCGCGTGTCGAAAAGTTGCACGACCCTGCAGCAATCACTGATGCCATACTTTCTAAGAGGGGCGCCAGCTGCGCAAGGATGCAATGCGAGGGTCGCTGGAGTGAGGGAGGCCCTCGTCCCATCGATGCAGGGTCGACTTCATTTAGAGTCGAGGGGGCACAGACCGCGAGAGCTGCGAGCTTCATTTGCCGTCCGCGGCCATTGGCATCTTTGCAAACACTGATGCACAGGCGAGGCGAGGCTTTCGACCGCATCCATACTCCTAGGCAGACTCGCCAAGAGTCAACGGTCGGCAATGTGAAGTCGGAAGCCCGTTTATCCACAACATGTCGGGACGAGACCCGTGAGCCTAATGTTGGCTTTGGGACGCTGTTCAACTCTCGAGACTGCAGTTCCGTCTCGCTCCGGTCGTCTGACGTCCAGACAGCTCAAGTACTGCTTGCCAGTCAGCATGGCCTGTCCATGGTAATTTCACAATATTGATGTCTCGGGGACGCGGCGCTCATAGAACAACAGCGAAGGCTGGGAACCATGGATTTAGACTCGAATCGATCCCTATAGCTTCTGTCATTTCGCGCAAATCTGCCCGCGGCAAGTATCTGTATGCATCTAGTCGAGTCGCACAAGCCAAACAAGAGAGCCGTCATTGTCCAATTGTCTGGTTTCCAAATGAAGAGACCGTCTTGTCAAGTAGCCTGTCGTCAATGCAGGGCCAATCGCTATGGTCGAGGCTTACATAGTTGAGCGGGTCTGTGCATCATGCGATGTGTGCATGCACCTATTCATTCAGTTTGATTGATTCTTTGTCCACACCCTAATTCAATCTCAGTCACGAACGATGAAGTCGTGGATGGAGTTTGACGTGTCCGCGCGACGCGTCAATTAAACGTGCGCCATGCAGCGGAGACGCGTTGCGTCCTTTCGCACGTCACGCGCCTGCTGCTGCTGCTGCTCATACACAATCGTGAATCAAAATCACGACCAAGTCGTCATTATTGAGAGTCACAACAGACTGTAGTGGGTGCATACACGATTATTCTTGATTTCGTGATTGCTTCTGATGTGTGTACAGTACGCGAGTCAAATCGGTCGTCCAACACTCACACTCAGAGTCAAGACTCGTGTCTTACGACTGCTGTGACTCTTGACTGGTGAAGTTGATCACTGCTGCTGGCTTTCCGACAGGCAACACTCTTGACTCCTCCTGCAGCAGTATCGACAGCTCTCTCTCTCTCTAGAGGTCAAGCTCCCCTGCTTTAGCGGCACAAATCCTGCAGATCTCGTCAGCCATTGCGCCCGATAAAGCTGCCATAGAGCACAGCTGTAAGCTCGGAGATCCAGGGAAGGAACCCAAGAAGCGATCCTTCTCTGAAGCCACTTCGCCCGTCACATCGACTTGTTCGATCTGCTGCCAATTTCCGCACCACTCTCAGAGTTCACGGGCCGTCTGTCGATTTGACCAGCGCTGTAGACCGAGCCACAGCACGACTGCTTTGGTGACGTCAAGCATTCTCGACCGGACGTGCCGACCTTCGACATCTTCAACCTTGTTCTCCTCTGCTTTGCCGACCCTTCATCCCACGAGCACACGAGGTATCCTGCGCTCTGTCCGTGCTCATCAGTCGATCATGGCTCCAGGTCGTGCCGCAACAGCCGACAGCTTCTCGGCGACCCAACTGCGGGATGGCAAGGCTGTCACCGCGAGGCTGCTCTCGAGAGCATTGGGTATTCATCTCGATGAAGCACGGAAGTAAGTTCTGCTTCGTGGTTCATGGATTGATCACAGTCGGTGGTGCTGATCCAGCCCCCCTTCTACATGTCCTCTTCGCACTCGCGGCGCGCGCCAGAGAGCTAGCAAAGTACGCAGAGGCAAATGCGGAAGCGGTATGTGCTACATATCTCATAAGTGGCCGGTTGCGGCCGAGTCCGGCACAGAGATCAACTCATCATGTGAAGGAGGTTCATGAAAGTCGGCTCGAGGCAAGCTCATCTTCAGGGACTTCCCAGAGCGGCCAGAGGGGGTACGCCGAAGCAGTTTCTCGCACAGCTATGCTTCTGGTGCCGTCCGAAGAGCTATCAAGTGAGCAGAACGTAGCTGGCGAAGCTAAGAAGGTGGCTCGGGCGATCTCAATCGCGGTCCGACTGCTCCGTTTGCAGGCCGATTGAAATGCTGACACAAATCAATGACGCGCTTTCCTGTGCAGCGATCGGCTCGCGCTTCGATGGCGAGCTGTCGAAGCAGCTCTACTCGCTCTCGCCTGTGATCAAGAGGCGCGCATCGGAGCTTGGTGACGGCAAAGTTTCAGCTGCAGGTCTAGATCCAGCCACTATCTCCCAGCTGATATCACTTGGTGTGCAAGTGCGAGAGATCGGCCTTGACAATGTCAAACCGGATTTCGGATGCATTGCCCTAGATGGGGTTCAGCAGGTGCGTTGAATCATGGCACAAAATCTTGAACAGCGGCTAGGATGTGCTGAAAGCAAGCTCGGATTTTTTGGTCGTGCCCGGCAGGTAGAAGCCAAGTCTATGCCAGCAGGTCTCTCTGCGCCCTCCCATCCCAGCGTACAGAAAGCCACACTTGCTGCCCGCGCACCGAGCGCTACCATCAAGAAAGAGCAGACAGAGACAGGACTATCCACGAGCGCAGCTGCAAAGAAGGCGCCCGGCGGTCTGAGCTGGAGCAAGGCTAAGTGAGACTATGCGTAGCATCAACTTGATGCATGCGAAGCTCAGCTCAGATTCATTTCCCTTTCAGCAGACCCCAGCAGACCCCTTCAGCTGCATCAAAGAAACGGAAAGGGCTGTTACCGGACTCCGAAGACGACGATGAGTACGAGAGTCAAGATATGGACCAGTATGTTGAGGACGCCGAGGCCGCATCCCGGGATGCAGAACAAGAGAAGATCGGGTACTCGATGACCACAGGTGAGAGCGTGTACCTGCTCACTAATTGTAGTGAGACAGCGTCGCTGAAGTGACTTCATTCACGTCAGACGGGGACACAGAAATGGCTAGCGATCAGACAAAGGTGTTCAACATCGCAACGAGCTCCGCAAGCAAGACAGCCGAGCAACGACCAGCCACGCTTAGAAAGAAAAAGGAAGGTGGCAAGCGTGTAAAGAAGCAACGAGTGATTGTTCGAAAAGTCAAGACGAAGAATGCAAAGGGCTACACAGGTTGGTGTCGCTGATGTTGATGTATACATTCCTGCTTCTGCTGACCGCCCAAATCATGAATTGTGCCGTGCTCCAGAGATGAGGGAGGAGCAAGGCTACGAGTCGTACAGTACGCAAGAATCCGAGTCTGACGCGGACGTAGAAGCTTCAGTGAGCAAAAATGCGCCCGCAGAGGCTGTCGCCAAGACCACCAAAGCGAGGGACGTCGGCTCCGGCTCGAGCGTGAAGCCGCAAGCTCGGAATGAAGACCGACGGCCAGAGTCCAGTAGTTCGATTGAAGGAAGCAGCGCTGCTCAAGAAAGGCAGGGTCGTACTTTTGCCCCGCATGCGTCCGCCGCGACGAACACGACGCAGAACAGCGCTGCTAGCTCTGGCAACGCTAAGAAAAAGCCTGGGCAGCAAAAGCTGAGCGCTTTCTTCAGCAAGCCCAAGTGAATGCAACGTCTTGCAGTGTGGGGATGCCATGGCAAACTTGATTCGGTTGTCACGCGATGCGTCTGTTTCACGCAAAGGTGAGTGAAGGGGACAACAATCGCCGGGCTTCTCTTTGCCGTTCGGACTGTGAGGTCTGGACCAGACATTCAGAACTTTCCAAGACGCTCGAGAGAAACAGCTGGCCTTGATGGTACATTTAAGGCGTTCTTTGATGTCCCAGAACGGCTGCGCAGCATCAGTGAACTGCTGAGGTAGACTTTCCTCAGCAACACAGCGAGACGTCCCTGCAGCGGATCGAATGTGCGCGTCTTGATGACCGAACGACTGATAAAGCCCTGCCGGCCTTTGTGGCTTCCTGAAGAGCAAGAGTGGACCCACATTGCGATCCTGAAGCGCGATTCGAGGAGGTGCGAAAGCGCTGCTGCTCTCCTAGTCTGGCTTGTCGTGAACTTCATCTTCGGACCATGTGACTTTGACCACTAGCGAGCAGCCGTCGCATTGAACGAGCAAGCCTTGCTTCGCAATGTCGTGCGTAGTGGAATCCATAGCTTGTTCGAGCCGATCAGCTCTGACGGCATAGCGATTGCCGCACCTGCATGGATGCGCAAAGCGCGGTGCAGCTGGATGGAGAACGTCTGCGTCTTGTTGCTCCAGCAGCTCGAACGCATCGATATCGATGACAGCTGAGATACGCGATTCTGCCCGCTTTGAGGACGCAGCATTGCAAAGGGTCTGGTGAATGTCGAGCTGGATGTCGTAATCGATTTTGCTTTGAGGGTCGCTCAGCACCGAGTAAGCATGGGTCAGTGCTCTAATGCGAGCGTCCGACTCGGAGGTGCGGCCTGTAGCAAGGCGATCAGGATGATGCTAGTCATGTTGTCGCATCGTCAGCTCTCCCATCCAGCTGCAAGTCTTCTAGTCGTTCGAGCCAGCTCACCAATTTGGCTTGGGCCAGATATGCAGCTCGGACATCGTATGATGATGCACCTCTTTCAACCCCAAGCAGCTTGTAAAAGTCCTCGTCTCTTTGACTCATCTCATCGTCGCCGACCTCCCTGCGATGTGGACGCCTTAGTGAAGGATAAACAAGACGAAATCTGACCAAGAGGGCGCAACGCTATCGAGGCAGGAGAGTTGTGAGTGCGTACGAGAAGAGAAAGGTTCCCTTGTCGTTTGGGCACTGTTCGCCCTGTCCACGCCAGAACCATATTCACATTAGACAAGGGCCGATTACGGCAAAAAGTCGAAGCAAGCAAAACAAAGGTCACGTGACGGTCTTTTTTGCACCTGAGTTGCGCCGCGTTACCGCGCGGCCGTCATGAGTAGGCCGTCTTTTCAGCCCGCGCGAAGATTTCTCTATGGCTCTTCTCTTTCCACCAACAACGCCCCCCCCCCATGCTGCCCCAGGCATTGACCATCCACCAGCGGTGTCTGACAGGCAGCGAGCAGTCGTTCGCGTACAGCTCATGAACGGGGTGGCGCTAGAACAAGCGACCAATCCGTTCCTCCTTTTCCAACTTTCAAGCACCTCGTTCAGGCGCGCTCTACGCGCGGGGCTCTTAATTGGTCCTGCTGCACTTGGGGCCGCGTTTGGGATGAGGTGTGGGAAAGGGAGGGACCATGGTTAGGTTCTCGCTGGGGACGCTGGGCAGCGCGACGCTCAAATCTCATCCACGACGTCGTGCAATATCAGCTCCCCAACACACCCGTTACTGGACACTCGGGATTGTACCCGATAGAAGCATCTTGAACAACATTCTTCTAGACGATCGAGAGTTCGCTTGAATCGAGAGTCCACTCGCGATCACGACTTGAAGACTCTGGTATCAGTTGCGACGAGCGCGGAAAGTGCAAGTTCAGTGAAGAGTACTCGTAATCATGATGGCTATGTAATTCCTAGCATGTATACGTTGCAGGTGCGGCAACAGTTGTGATGGATCAAGATGCGATCGAGCTGCGCATCAGCTCGGATGTTTGTCGGTCCTCAGCTCCTACCATATAGCGCTGTCCCGCTACCAGGAGGGTGGCGATGTGAGCACTCATAGCAGCGCGGAGTCTCCTTGCGCCTTGCCACGTATCTTGTCCTTGCTGACAAGGCCGAATTCGCGACGTTTTGAGACTCAAGAAGATTGTATATCTGCAATCGATGCGAGTCCAGCCCACGCGAACAGCCACGCTCGACTCGAGTCGCGATCGAGTCTCGATCGTGGCAGCCCCTTTGCGTGAGACCGATAAATGTGAGATCCGAGTCGCACTTGTCGCGGTCGTTCAGAGACTGAGGGCTCGATCCCTTATCTCACCCATGATAGCAGCATCATGGAGCAAGTCTTGTCAAGCATCAAGATCATAATTACCAGCAGTCAAGTGTCATGGGGTACGTGTCTCCCTGAGACGAGGGATGGTGCCTGCACCACGCAGATATGAAATTTGAATGAGTGAATGATGGGTCATGATCGATTGTTGCGACGAAGCTGGCTGAGCGGCAGCAATAACAAGATAGCACCGACCCTTGTGGCTGAATACGCGCACACCTTGGGTGCAAGCTTCATCATGCACTCGATCGTGAATGCAAGCGAGCTCTTTGCAGAGTCTTGACGAGCAGCCGAGCAGACCGGGTCATGCGCAGATGCTTCCTCTGCCGACGTCGTCCGGGAGCATTTTTCCATATGCGATAAGCTCCCCAAGCGACTCGCTGATCTCCATCGTGAAGTCAAATAGCTATAGACTCGTCAGTTTTGCAGCCTCGTCCCGCTGCATGCCGGCCGGCACCCGACGTGCGATGCCCGCACACTTTGTGCTGACTATAGCTGCGCCAAGCTACATAGGTCGTCGTCAATGATGCTGCGTGGCGGACCTGATGAACGCTCAAATCCATCTGTCGACGCTCCCCGCCGTGGGTTGAGACATGCAGGCACCCACATTGCGGCCATTCGTTCCAATGAAACGATCTCGGTGCCGCGTTGACGCCATACGAGGCAATTTCGAGTTCGTCATGATGACGCAAAAGTCGTAATAAGCGACCAGCAGCAGCACTCGTCGTGACTGCGTATCCAGGCGGGCGTTTCTCCTCTGCGAGCGTGTACCGCCAATCATGAATCCGCGCACATGAATCACCTTGCGACGACACACGGACACAACTTTCCGTGATCCACACCTTGGCACTCTGACTTGATGACGATTTGTCCTGCGTCACAGATGATAGCAAAGCAATCTAAAACCCCTCATTGCTCTCGGTCGGGACGCGTGGCTGACAGGGGGTGAGTTGTGAGTCAGCGTCGTGAGTGTGAGCTAGTCTGCTGCGTGGCGGCCAGGGCGATGATGCGAATGATCCATGACTCAAGATTCAAAAATTGAGAATCCCGGAGCGCGGATGCTCGATCGACTGCGATATGAAAGTGCATGGGCAAAATTGCATGGAGACGACGATGCAACATTCGTGACTCTCTGATGAGAGTCAAGTCTGAGAGTCGGATGAGTCGTGAGTCTGACAAGATGCGCCAAGCTCGACCTGAATCTTGAGAAACACCAACGTCACGAATGGTCGAGAGCCTTTTTTTTTTTCTTCTTCTCCTTTTGTGTGACGATACCTTTTGCATGTATGCGATCCACATCACGATCCCATGATGGTTGATGTCTGAGGACGTAAGCCGAGGTGCATGCGCTAGCGTCATTTTCTTCCGAAGCTTGGCCGAGCACCCGGCAGCGGGATCGATCGAGCTTCGCGGCTCATCTCAATGCTGGCGGCTCTCATTGTGCCCTTCCCGCGGTCTGCTCCCGCGCTCGCCCCTTTGCTGGCTGTGCAGAATGACCACAGCGTGCGGCACGCGACGCGCGCGCGCTGTGCGTTCTCCTGCGGCCGGGGATGTGCGCGCATTTAGCACCTCACCTGCCTATACACCGCTAGTGGCCATTGCGATGACGCTGCGTTTGGTGGGTTTGAGCCTGAACCAAAACATCGTTTTACCGCCTTGCCACAGGGCAATTTAGGCTCCACAGCAGCAGCAGCAGCAGCAGCAGCAGCAGCAGCAGCAGCAGCAGCGTTGATGTTTCCGGTATCACCTTTGCGCAGAATTGGTGAGTCAGTGGGAACGAGGCGAAGCGCGCGAGAGCGAGAATCGCAGGCTATAGGTCGCATCTCGGCCGGCCATCTCATCCGTCTCATGCCTACCTCTTTCAATGTATAGAGACAGGTATACCCCACAAACTTCCTGGACGGCACCAAACCTCTTTGGAGTTTGTCGAGAGCGCGCCCTGCGGCAGGTAGGTCTTGGCTCCAGCAGGAACACTCACGACTGCTGGTCGCTTTGTCTGCCTCTGCCGTTGCAATTTGTGGAGAAAGTGGGCTGGTCTGCTGCTGCTGCTGCTGCTGCTGCTGCTGCTGCTGCTGCTGCTGCGAAAAGTCAGGGACGAGACTAGCGAGGGCATCTGGGGTTTGCCCTGCATCTGCAGCATACAGCACACGGTCGATTACGGATGTGGACCATGAGCGTGCATGGTACGACTTTGAGAGCAGCAAGTCCCCCTCTTCGTGGCATATAAAGAACGCACCCGGATGGACAAGGAAAATCCCCAGGCATGACCCACAATCAAGCCGCTTCCTGCTCTTACCCTCCCCCTTCCGCGTCAACGTCCAAAGCCCGCCGCTCCACTTCTTCGATCTCGAGTGACCGCAGTGAATTAGCCGACACTCATCCTTTGCTCGCTCCGACGACGTCCAACTACACCATGACTGGGGAGCTCGCGCCTTCCACTGGGCCCGTCGTGGGCGACCAGCGCAAGTTCAGCAAAGCGAATTTACGACCGCTGATCTTTTGCAGCATCGCTGTAGTAGGTGCGGTCCTCTACGGCTATGATGGGTGAGTGGGAACGGTGCACGCCCATGCTCATCGCCGTTCCGCTGAACTCCTATGTCGACTTTTCCAATTATTGCAGAACGTACTTCAGCGCCATTCTGGAGATGAGGAAGTTCAAAGAGGATTTTGGTACAGTCATCGACGACATGGGAACCATCGACATTACGTCCTCTCAACGATCCCTTCTAGCCTCCATCGTCCAGGCGGGCGAGTTCTGCGGAGCGCTCGCAAGCGCACCCATCGGCGACTTTGCCGGACGCAAAGGTGGCTTCATCAGTGCTGGTAGTCTCGTTGCTTTGGGCACTGTGCTGCAGATGGTCCACACCGGCAGCATTCCCCTCATGACCGTCGGACGGCTCGTTCTCGGCGCAGGAGTCGGTGTCATTTCTGCGACGACTAGTCGTGAGTAGACGCGCCTCATCAATGCCCAAGTGTTGATGTTCATCTCAAGCATCATGATCACTTTCACGCGCGTATCGCAGCCTACCTCAGCGAAATTGCTCCCGTCTCTCTTCGTGGCCCTGTCGTGTCCGCATGGCAGCTCATGCTTGCCATTGGTCAAGTCATCGGAGCCGGTGTTGGTCTAGGCACAAGGGACATGGACAATTGTGAGTGCTACGATGCGGCTGGAGCAAGGAGGTGTCACAGACGCTGACACAGCGTCCTTCGCTCGGACACTGCCTTCGCAGCCTGGTCTTACCGCATTCCGATCATTCTCAACTTGGCCATCGTGGCCATTCTCATGTTCGGCATCATCTTTGTCTGCCCAGAATCCCCTCGTTGGCTCATCAACAAGGGTCGCGACGAGCAAGCGCGAGCAGCTCTTCGACGTATCCACAAGGGCCAAGACGACCCCAACAAGGTGGTGGACCTAGAATTCTCCAATTTCTACCAGGCGCGACAAGATGAGATCGCCTCCCAGGGTGAAGGTGGCTGGCTTACGCTGTTCAAGAGCAAGCATGACCGGAGGCGTCTCGCAATGGTCATCGGCGTGCTCATCTGCCAGCAGATAAGGTGAGTCCGCTGCCACCTGAGCACCGTCAAGGACGCATCCAGGCACTCACATCCCTTGCTGGCCTTCCGTCTCTTTCTGCGCGTTTGCCCCACAGCGGAGTGAGTGGCACGTGAAAAGCCTTTAAATCTTCCCTTAAAAGTTGTGCTGACCCCTTGTCTAATTCCGCTCTCAGATTCAAATCGTCTTCAGCTACTCCGCCGTCCTCATTGCCAGCTTATCGCCAAACTTTGACGGGATTCTAGTCAACATCATCTACACGATCGTCGAGGTGGTTGGAGTACTCGTCGCCTTCTTGCTGGTGGACCGTTTCGGCAGGCGACCACTGCTTTTATGGACCAGCGTTCCGATGGTGATCAGTCTCCTCATTGCCGCTGCTCTGGGATCCCTCAACGACCGCAGCGACAATCAGAACCGTGCCATCGCCGCCATGTTCGGCATCTTTGTCTTTGCCTTCAACAACGCTTGGTGAGTGTAGGTGCGCAAGTAAGTCTTTGACGCTTGCGACATCGGCTGACGTGCGACTCGCATCGCCACAGGGGTCCCTTGGCTTGGGTCTGCGCATCCGAGCTATCTACTGGTGGGCAGAAGCAAAAGATCATGGCTGTCGGCTCTGCATGCTTCTGGATCTCTGCTTGGGCAGTCACCTTCACTCTGCCTTACCTCTTTGATGAAGGCGAGGCGAACCTTGGCTTCAGGGTCGGCTACATCTACTGTGAGTTCAATCCACCTCGCTCGAATAGCGCATGGTGTATTCTGACGCGTGATCTTCTCACCTTGAAAACCTCCAGGCGTCGGTGGTCTTATTGCCGCGTGGTATGTCTGGACTTTCATCCCCGAGACGTGAGTAGTGCAGGGCATGCAAGCACACATCATTCGTCCTTGCCATGTACTTACCAGTACTATGTGTTTGCTCTTATCCACTTATCCCCTAGGTTCGGCCGCACTTTGGAGGAGATTCAACAGATGATTCAGAATGACGTTCCCACCCGCAAGTGGACCTCTTACGTCACCCACTTTGAGGGCACGACTTGGAACAACGATGTGGCTCGCGATGGAACGAGCAGAAACTCTGCCGACAAGGCCGGAAGTCTGGACGTCAAGCCCGACCAGCAGGCAACTCAGGTCCTCGACGCCTGATTGTGCCAGAACAACAGGCCGGAAGTTTGGACGTCAAGCCCGACCAGCAGGCAACTCAGGTCCTCGACGCCTATTTGTGCCAGAACAACACGCACAAAAGTCCGGGGATCACGGCTCACTCGCGGGACACTTCCATAGACGAGGCATGTACTTTATCACGACACGATCTTGCAAATCGACAGATGATTACGACACGGGCAGTGTGAAAGGCAGGGGCAGTTTCGAAAGGCGCTTGATCGACGAAACGAGAAGCGCGAGTCGAATGGTGCCATTCTCAAAGGACGGTCAGTTGTCGGGGATCTGGTTGATATCAGACACGTGTTTAGGTTCACTGCCGTTGAGGCCTCCTCGAAGACGCCTGCTAGCAGCGTAGACGCCCTTGCGCAGTCTGTTGAGTGATCCGAGAGGCTTGTGAGCTTCCAACCCGTACCAGGGATTGATGATCAATTCCTGCTCGTGGAAGCGGACGCGATGAATGGCAAAGCTTTCTTGAGGAGGAATGTTGAGCTTTGCGACTGTCACGAAGGGGTACTTGTCCTCGTCCCATCCGTTCCTGTTGTCCTCTACTGCTTGCTCTTGAATGTTCTCCAACAGCTGAACTTGGAAATCGTACGTCGCTTCGTTGGACTTGTAGTACTCTTGCAACCAGTCCCTGAGGATAGTGTTGCCCTTGTGCTCCGGCTTCACCTCCCTCTTGGCGGCTTCTTGAGCAGCAGAGCTTGGCACCAGACGATGCTTGGCGACATATTCCCCATGCCTAAAAGCCGATTGGCTGTACTGAACTTGAGAAACCAAATGGATGTTGGGTATATGATTACGAGAATCTTGCACTTCGTAATCGTCCCTCTTCTTTAGCTCCCCATCCAGCTCCTTTGCATCGTGTCCGTGCTCAAGTCTAAGAGCCAAAATGTCTCTGCAGACTCGAGCAGTACCGAGCTCGATGGCTGGAGCGCTGTTGAACTCGAAATCTTGCGTCTTTGCATCCACGTCCCCCAGCTTGGCACCTTCCACGCCGAATATCTTGAGGCCTATTCCGCGTGGCTGTGGAACCCTATCGTCGATCAGGTCCGTCGTCTCGGTACTGTAACGCAGGTGCACCTGATACGTTCCGCTCTTGGAGAAGAAACCTTGCGCGTACTCTGAAGGGGGCGTCGAAGCATCTGGAGAAGGAACAGTGATGGTGCCTTTGACCACTCCTTGCGTCTTGACGTGCGTACCGCTAAAGGCTCGGCGATGACACTCGAACACTCGGCGTTGAGATTCGTTGATCTGTTCCTCTACTTGCTTGATCAGATTCTCCTCCTCCGCAGTCGACTTTGAGTCCACTCCCTGCCGTTGGCGAGGAAAGAAGAGGAGGCGTCGGTGAGAGCGGATTAGAGCAAAGCCAGCAACACTCACCGGGGCATCCCATCTGATGAATCTGGCAGAGCTACTGGTCATGCTTGGAGGAATGTCTTTTTGCGGTGCGGAGATCTCTCCGGTTCTGGAGATGATGCAGTAGTAGTATCTCTTTCAGACCTCGGATGGCGGAAGAAGCTTGCGTGGATTTGTCGTGATTCAAGGCGTGTCACGATGAGGTAGATTCACGATTGCTGTTCCCCTCCCTCATGACGACTCGCCTATTGGAGCGCTGCTGATGAATGCCGAACCGCTCGTTGGTCGGCGAACCCCACACGGAATCGGGATTCATTCAGTGATTATCCTCCGATATATTCGACTCCCAAGCCACCAGGAAAAGAGAAGGAGCAGGACCCTGTGCTGCAGGTGTTTCGTATGCCTCCACATCGCGGGTCGGATTAGTTGTGATTTTCGAGTCTACATCGGGGCAACCAGCACGAATCACGTGACCGACTCATACCGGCTTGCGTCTTGATTGTGACTGTTGTGATTGTTCAGGGCAAAATCAGCAAGCGTGGCAGTCAGAAACCGTGAGCTTAGCAAGGGTCATCAGCACCCAGTCAATCGAGTCCTCAATTGGTTCATTTAGAAAGCATTCGTGATTGTCTTTTCTTGCCAGGCGAAGTGTGCCTGAACGCATGACAGAGAGCAGATTTGGTGCAAGAACACACACTCTTGACCAAGTATCTACGTTCGCGCGGGAAGCGTCCCTCCAGCACGGTTCCCAAGCGAGTCCCGGAGGTAGAGAGAGGTTCGCGCAGGTCGCTCACCCACGACTGCCATTCATCTTGAGGATCGTGGAGTCGTGTCGCTCATCTTACGCCCAATACTCTCACTCTCCAATCAGCCGTGAATGCTGGATGGGACCATTTACGATTCGATCGCAGCTGTACTCCCACGACTGCACGCTGTTACCCCCGAGGCTCCATGTGGACAAAAGGCATCTATCATCAGCATCGCGCTTGGATTAGCATAGCTAGCTATCTTATAGCTTTGAAGGCACCGCTTGCAAACGCGTATACGTGTGGCTTGCGGCGAGCGCCGCGCTGCATGCGCCGCCCCGCCCGCCTAGCTGCATGCAGCGGCGGCGATCCTGCTGCAACATCAAGCCCGCGCGGTTGAGCCAGAGCACCACCAAATATATAAACAGCGCCGCGCTTCTGAAGACGCCGCGCGGCGGGCTTTTGTCCTCTCCGCGACACGATTGACTGATACCAAGCAACAGCAGCAGCAGCGCGCGAGGGCAGGAGGTTGATGCATGCATGGATGGATCGAGGCGCGAACGCGCGCGTATCCCATCTAATGCATGCCTGAGTACGCGCGGTGCCTTGATTCGCTCCTTTCTCCGTGCGAACTTTATTGATGCTCGCGGCTTGGCTCGCTTATACAATCGCTGTTTTGTGACGGCTAGAGCTAGCTTGCTCTGCCTGGCATCTTGGCGAAGCGCCACTTTGGGAGGACAAAGAAGGCCTGAATCATGTTTCCCGGTCGTCCAGCCCCGGCTCCTTTATTGAGCGCTCAGCCACTTTGCTTGTCGAGCGGACGCATCCGCAATGGTGCACGCAGGAATCGGACTGGCCAACAGCTTGTACGTATTGTGTCGCCGAGCGCCTCGCAAAGTTCCTCTACTGATGGCCCCGCGCGTAGCCGTCGAGGAATAGCTTGGAAGAGCTGCTCGAGCCTCGCATTCTCAACTTGTAGAAGAAAGGACTGACGATTGACGACTCGCGACTGTTTGTCCCTTTGAATCTTTGCTGGGAGCGCCTCAACGCGTCAGCGGCCGGACGCTGCATGTTGCACGCACGGCGCTCCCTCCGACGCGCGCCCCCACCGCGTGACTTGCTCTCTCCGCGCAGCAGCCCTTCTCTGCGGAGCTTTCCTCTCTGCCGCGCTTTTGCTGAGCTGCATTCGATTCGCGCACTCTTGATTGCGAGCCCTCCGGCGGCGGGGGAGCTTGCAAACATAGCACGTCGTCACCACTCACTGTGCTTGTCTAGCGCATCGTTCGGCGCACCTCGACCAGGGTTTGGCGATCGGACAACGGGGAAGCGCCAAATACTGGACCGCGCGGCCTGTTACTCTGCCCACTGCGCTGAATAGACCAGTCAAGACTTGCTCGCGTTCCGGCATGCGACGCAAGATCATGCGCAAGCTATACTCGAGACTGCGTGATGGCGAAGGAGGTGAAGAGTCAAGCCACACGAGCATCGAGAACCGCGTGGTCTTGTGAGGTGTCAAGATTCATCCTCGCTGCTCGCATGCATGGACGGCATTGTCGAGGTGGATTCGAGCTGTGTCCCGATGCCCCCTTGCTTCGACCCCTCATCGTCATGGATTTGGCGCGGATGCTTCAAATATCCGCATGCACACCATCCAAAGGGTCGTCCATCGACTTTAGCGTCGATGTTTGCCTTTCGTAGCGTGTCTCTCCTCCCTCTCTCTCCTTCTTCGCTTGCTCTGCACAAGTCCAGCACCAGCGTTTGCAGGTGGAGCTGCGCAGCCAAGCATCTCCCACGCTGGAAAGCTTGCGCATGCTGCCTTGCAGCTTTTCATTGTGGCTTGCCACGAATCGCACCTCAAGTCGAACGTCGTGAGTATCAAACAGGCGTGCTGATGCGGTCGAATGGCTCTTTGTGGGCCTCGTGTGAGCACACCGGTCAATGTTGTGCCTGCAGCTCGATTGACCGTGCCTACATCTCTCCCATGTGATGGAATCAACAGAGCTCCATTGCGGACGAGCCGCTTCTTGCGAGGCATCACACTCTGCCAAAGTTACGAAGGGCCTAGACGGCTGCTCAGCGCTTGGTCCCCTCGCTCGCTGCTCACTTGCCCGGTGCAATCACGGCAGCCAATCACCTGGAAGGCAGACTCGCATCTGCTCGCTCCACAATATCACAGCACGTTCAGCAACAACGGCGATAATCATACAAGGCACATTGTCTCTCTATAATAGTCTGCAGTCTCTCGTCTAGTACCTTGCTCCGTCGCGGAGGTTCAAGACGTTCCAGCGCTGAGTACCCTCTCGAAGAATACAAAAGGACATTTCTCGCGACTCGAATCATACCATACCTTGTCTCTCTAATCAGCGCCTTCCATTTTCCGGCACCAAGCACCTCAGCTAATCCTCACCATGCTCCATCAACGTGCTCGTGCGTGCGGCCTTTGGGTTTCACTCGGCCTACTTGCTTGCGTTTCCCGAGTCAGCACATCACCGATTGCCCAGCTCGTTCGGCCCTCTCATGACACTAATGACCTCTCACACGTCGCTCTCGAGCGATCAACTTCCGAGACATCGTCCGCAAACATCCTCGACGCTCGCGACGACTGCTCCGATGGACCTCGAATATCCACCTCCATGGGACAAATCGCAGGGGCATCGGTAGCGGATGGCAGAGCCCAGCGCTTCACCTTGCCTTATGCTCAACCGCCTGTGGGATCTTTGCGCTTCGCAAATCCCCTAAACATCGTATCTTTTGGAACGGCGTCGTCCGTCTATGATGCTTCGAACCTTCCTCCACGATGCTACCAGTACGGAGAGGATGTGCGCGGTGGCACCGAGCCGTCGGAGGACTGCCTGTACTCGATCGTCTACAAGCCTACCAACGCAAAGCATGGCGACAAGCTTCCAGTATTGGTGTGTATATGCGTCCGCCTGGACTTTGTACGATGCTGCTGATCGCTTGCCTATATCTCCTCCCTCAGGTGTGGGTCCACGGCGGTAGTGGCATTGGTGGCGGCGCTACCAACGCCGGTCTGGACGGTTCCAACCTTGCCACGAGCCGAAATGTGATCGTCGTCGTTCTTCAGTACCGTCTCGGCCTCTTTGGCTGGCTTCAAACCTCGGCATTGGTTGACGAAAGCAACGGTGGAGCACCAAACGGCACCAAGGTCTCCGGAAACATGGCTTTCCGAGACGTAGTCTCTGCCCTGCAACAACTTCGATCGGTTGCGCGCTCCTTCGGCGGAGATCCCAAGCTGGTGACGCTTATTGGACAAAGCAGCGGTGCTCAGCTCATTCGCTCGCTGCTAACTTTGCCCGTCGCTGCTCCACTTTTCCAACGCGCCATTCTCATTTCGGACACGGAGGACTACGGGCCAGCGACTCAAGCTCAAGCCAACACACTCGGAGACTACGCTCTCAAAGCTCTTGGCTGCACCGATCTGGCTTGTGCACGTGCTAAAGACAAGGATGACATTCTCAATGTCAGCTACGACACCTACTCAACTGTCCCTTTGGCCGACGGCTCAATCGCGGGCGGGACACCATGGAGACCCACGCTCGGCAAGTATCTCCCAAGCGGTATCGAGGTGGGCAAAGGCTTTCCCAAGCCGGTCATCCTCAGCACCGTGGCCAACGAAGCAGGCACTGTGGCTGGCAGCCTATTTGAACCGTCCACCCTCAACCCGGGACAAAATCTGAGCGCGCAAGGCTCCATCATTACTCTGCGACAAGGCAATGCGCCTCTTCCGATCGGACAAGCTTTGAACTTGATCTTCAACCAGAACCGAGGTGTGCTGGCAACCAACGTTGCAGCATATTCTCCTGGTAGTCCGAGCAGCTTCCGCGTTCCATCGGCTGGTGCGGATGACGCTCCGCGCAAGCTCTTCGAAGAGATTGCGACGGATGGATTGTGGAGATGCGCCACCCAACGCAACGCTCGCACCCTGGCTTCCAACAGTCACGGCAAAGGCATCTGGCTGGAGCAGCGCAACATTGGCGCTCGCTACCCGTCCAATGAGGGCGTCGACTACTGCGAAGCTGCAGGCACCGTCTGTCACGAGGATGACATTTACCTCATCTTTGGTACCACGCCTTCGCCTACTGATGCGCAACAGAAAGCCAGCTCAGAGATTCAGGCCAGGTACTCGGCGTTTGCACGGACCGGCAACCCGAATGTCATTGGCAAGACTATATGGACGCAGGTGGGAGACGGCAATGATATCGATCTGCTCGTCTACGATGACCAGGGCAACTCTAGCGCCCAAAAAGGCCAGAGAACGAGCGCTTGCAACAGCAACGACGCTTGGGGCTCTAGAGTCAAATTTGACTGGCAGATCTACTCGTACTGATCCCATATCCTCTGCTTACCCGCTCGGTTTCCCTCTTCTCCTGCGGATGCACCTCTTTCTGAAATACCACATCATACAATACCAGGTCTGACGTCTGACTTTGCACAACGCGTCAAGCATGTCATCGTGCGATGCACAGCGCAAACTTGAAAATGTTTATGGTGGTAGAAAGAGGCACACATCTTGATACATGATGAGAGGGGCGACCAAATTTGATGCGTGTGGCGTTCAAGGTGGTCATAAACGTGAGAGCTTGCCGAACAATTTGTCACGCTCGCCCCCCCTGTATGCGGAAAGCACCAAGAGCAGGTGGGTGATCGTCGCGACGGGTATCGCCGAAGAGCGCTGCGTAGTCACGAACGGCCGAAGTATGGGACTCGTCGTTGCTGTGAGACTTTGAGACGTCGTCGTCGCTTCCCGTGCCTTCTCGAACCCAGTTCCTGTCGATGTTCCACGCGTCTTGATCGCTTTCTGTCTCGGGCCTGGTCCGCCTCCACTGTTCCGCATCGATCCAGCCTATCCAGCTCTCGTCGCCAAATCCGCCTACTCTGTACACCCTTTGCACCTCGAACCTGACAAACTTGGCCAGGTGAGGAGAGTCTGAACCGGGTACCCAGTGCGAAGCGTCGGGATGATGATGCGTGAAGCATTTTTGGGACGAAGGGATCTGGGAAGAGGGAACGTCTTGCATTGTACCGAAGAGGGTCAGTCGTTGTTTGGAAGGCATTCCTTTTCGCCAGGATGAACGAGAGGGTTGCCAGGTCCCTCGAGAGGTCTCGAAGCGCGGATCAGGATCGGTAGGATCGGCCGATGGTTCAATGGAGAGCGTGCCTCGACGAGCGGGCGTATTCAGCACGTTGCGCCAATTTTGAGAGCTGCGAAGTGTGAGGGATAGGACGTTTGGGTCGCCGACAGTCATGAGTGTTTGAAACACCAATTGGCTCGGATCAACAGAAGGGTGTGCACACGCTCACACTGGTAGTGCTAGGAATAGCAGATCGCCATTGTCGTAGCAAGGAGCAAAGTACTCGGGACCGCTCAGCGCTCGCCCTGCCAATTCCTTGGGTTCGTAGTCTGAAGCGTAGACAGTGCTCAATGTGGCCACTCCGAATGTGCTCTGGTCGACCAGCAGATTTCGAGCTTGCTGAATGGCCTGCGAAGCCGTCTCTCTGGTCGTCGAGGCTGAAGCAGAAGAAGCCCTGATGGGGTATGAGGCGATAATGAGAAAGATGGAAGCTAGAATGTGGGATGATGAGAGGTGCATTGTGAGCGTAGGCCTAACGTGCACAGCAGCCGAGCCGATAGCTGTGTGGTGGTGGTGTTTGGTGGTTGTGGTGTCCAGTCACTTTGCGTGGGGAGCGCGCAGTACAGTGCAGGGAACAATGAGTTGCGAGGTGGACAAATTATGAAGAGGTCGGTTCGAGCCAAGAGAATTTCGCGATTGTGAGTTGATTATGAGATCCAGAATGCACCACTTGAGCCTCACCACCTGGTTGAGCAGCAGCAGGTCGTGACTCTTGATGACTCGTAGCTTTGTGAGCTCGCAAGCCACGATCGATCGAGTGGAGGGAGGCCTACGCAGTCCACGCTCGCAAATCAGTTATCGTGCTTATTGTTGCCCAAACCAGACTTGAAAGCTAAGTTTCGGACTCACACTCTTGATTCATTCTCATAATCAACATTCATTTCCCCGCCTGTACGTCGCATTCTGTTCTCCGAATCGGCCACTCGAGAGGAGAGGCAAAAAATCAAACCAGTATTCAAACCACGTGACTTGATCATCCCAGTCGGTGCATTTGGTGAGCACGGACCTCACAGCACCACGCAGAATTGAACGTACGACAGTCGATCAAGCGTGAATCATCAGGGTTCATGATCTACCTTGCTCCCTTACGGACATCCATTCATCACTTCTTTACCAAGCCTCACAGCATCCCGCGTCGCATGACAGTCACAAGCGTGCATAGCGATCTGCATTCTACAGATCGACAGCGCCCGCACTAGCCATTGACCCAACGTCATGTCACAGCCGGTCCAGACTGGCGGAAGCTTGTCGGAGCTGGACACAACTGGAGCTACGCAGGCATCGGCCTCTACGTGAGTCATTGTTGCTGCTATGTCCGGCGCTCGTCCTCCCACACTCTTTGAAATGACACTCTGCTTTTCTTTTGTTGCCGTGCATCACTCAGCGCTCGACCAGATGCGCATACACAGCGGTACGATCGTCAGCTTCGACTCTGGGCATCAAGCGGTCAACGTTCGCTCGAATCCTCCAACATCCTTTGCGTTGGTAGCTCTTCACTAGCTTGTGCCATCTTGAAGAACCTCATCTTGCCCGGCATTGGTACCTTTACGATTGTGGACGATGCCAGGGTAACCCAGGCAGATCTGGGCGTCAGCTTCTTTCTGGAAGAGGAGTGCATAGGGAGGAGTAGAGCGGCTGAGCACACACGATTCTTATTAGAGCTCAATCCGCAAGTCAAAGGCCATGCTGTGCAGTTGGTGAGGGTCGAGCGCGAACGGGCCACTTAGCGGCGCTGGTCTGGCTGACACCTGCCACAAAACCATCTCACAGCCTCCTTCACAACTTCTCTCCTCCTCCTCATCCCTCGTTACTTCTGCTACGCTAGTGCTCCTCATCAACCAGCCCGGCTTTGTGTCGGACGCCATTGCAGATGCTGTGTGGCAGCGTGGAGTAGCAGCTGTGCCTGTTCTAGCCGTCAGAGAATCTGGCTTCGTTGGTGAAGTGAGGGCGCAGATCAGAGAGGCAGGCGGTGAGTACAAGCTTCGAATGCCTCCAGAGCACTCAATTCGTCGCGACTTACGCAGATTCGCGTGGTCGCGGTGCTCCAAAATAGTCATAGAGACGCACCCGACCTCCACAGACGACTTGAGACTGGCCCTCCCTTGGCCTGAGCTCGCCGCATTTGCTACCAACTACGCAATCGATCCGTCCGACAGCCATTCCTATGCGCATATACCCTACATCGTCCTCTTGCTACGAGCCATTGAGTCTTGGAAAGAGAAGGTCAGTGTGGTCTGGACTCAATCTCGGGTGTTCTCGTTCTCACTTGCGCTCGTCATTCCTACAGAATGGACCGCCCCCAAAGTCTTCGGACCGGAAAGCGTTCGCAGCACATATTGATGCAAGCAGAGTGGCTGAAGCTGAAGGCGAAAATTTCGACGAGGCGCATGCGGCACTTGGAACCCATGTCTGGAGAGCATTCACTGCACCTCCTGTTCCTGATGACGTGCGGAAGCTGTTCGAGGACCCAGCTTGCCACAGCGTTGGACCGCAAGTGAGCATTCCGCTTCGCAGCGAGCAGAATGGCATGGCGCAGCGCTGATATGCCTATCTCCTCGAATCATAGTCCTCCAATTTTTGGTTGCTTCTGCATGCGCTCCGATCCTTTGTCCAAGCCGAAGCTTCATCTCCAATCCCAGGCGGTGCTGGCCTTCTGCCGCTGCCAGGAAGTCTTCCAGACCTTAAAGCACTCTCGACGACCTACGTCGAGCTCTCAAATCTATACCGCCGCAAAGCGAAGGCAGACCTGGAGCTGCTCAAGCTGCATTTGGCACAGACCTTACGTACGGCTGGAGTGCCATCAGATGCGATTTCGAGCGAGGAGGTAGAGAGATTTGCTAAGCTTGCTGGACACGTGAGACTGGTCAGAGGTCGCAAGCTGAGCGAGCAGCGAAGTGCGCCTAACAAGGAATCGGTCTGTGAGTGTGATACGCATCCCCTTTGGGCGTATCTTGCTCTGCTCTGCTCACAACCTCGCGGTTCCTCCTTGCGGCTCCGTAGTGATGGCACTTCAAGACCCGGTCAATCCAGTAGTCGTGCCTCATGCTCTCGCATTTCTAGCTTCAGATCGCTTCTACGCATCACACGGTCGTCTACCCGGGGCCTCCAGGGCCTACACTAGCTTGGTCCATGGAGATGCTCCGTCCAACTACTTTCCCCAAATTCACAACGAGTCCTCTTCGAACGGTCTGGGCTCGTCTCAAGAGAGAGCAAACAAGAGGCAGAAGAGCGACGAGCCAGAAGATGAGGACGAAGAGCTAGTTGCGAACGATGTGGCCGTCTTGAAGGGCATCGCCAAAGAGTTGGCGCAAAGTCTGGGGGTTGATGACGATGAATTATTAGAGAAGGTCGAGCAGGCAGCCCATGAAATGTGAGTGAACCAACCGGCTGGCCGGGATTCGCATTGCGACTTTTCGCTTGACCTGCGCAGCGACGGCTGACGGAAACATGAATCGCCTCGTCTCACAGCGTGCGCTCTGCTCACAGCGGCTTACCTTCGACGTCGGCTTTGCTGGGCGGTGTGGCAGCACAAGAGGCGATCAAACTGATCACGCGTCAGTACCTGCCGATCGACAACACTTCCATCTATGACGGCATACAACAAGCCATTGGTACCTTCAACTTGTAGAGTCAGCAGTACGCGCTCAATGCCAATATGACTACGCCAACGGCGCAATGAAGCTCTGAACAATTGATTCGAAAGTAAGATGCAGCAATATCTACGAGGATCCAAAGCGCGAGCAGATGATCAGCATCAATGAATGTGGATAGGCCCGGGCGGGCGATGTGGTCCTGAAAAAGAGCGTGGTGTGGTGGGAAATGATGGGAAAATCGCTAGGGATGGGCAAAAGATTTCTAGGCGTTGGGAGCAAAGCATTGCTCGCGGTTGAGGCGCGCTCGTCGAATCCAAAGAGGTTTCAGGAAAGATGCGGAGCTATCCAAGATGATGGAATACTGTAGAGATGACGACGACTAGGGAACGTGGGAGGGAGATGTTTGCTGGCGTGTGGGCTGGGGCATTTCAGCTCAACGACCCGTCATGGATACGCCGAGGCCAAACCCGACCGCACCAGGTGCAGGGCTGGCAGGAGTGGAAGGACCGCCAAGCGTCCACTGTCTGCGCAATTGTTCGCACAGAGATCTGAAAGCGGTGGCAGAGCCCTTTTCATGCACCATGTGGCAGCTGGTCGAGTACATGACGTTTTCGCGTTGGGCCGAAGCGCCGCTCTTGCCCGAGTGGTTGCTCAATGCCGGGCTTGCAGCTCCGAATCGACTACCGTTGGATCCCACACTGAGCGCGGGCGAAGCTCCCACATTGGTGGCCGTGTGGCTTAGGGACATGGCGGCAAATTCGACCCGGAAGCGTAGAGGCTTGGAAGCAGAGATGCTTCCTCCTCCATCCCTGATCTCGGGCAAGGAGCACTTGAGCACGTTGGCGTTTTCCGAGTCCTCCACATAAACTTTTGCACCTGGACACGTCTGCAGGATGCGCTTCACCTCGTTGTGCGTCACCGAAAAGTTTTCGACGGAGTACAGAGTGTGATGCACCGTCTTCCACTGGAACAGGCTGGTGAACCAGCTCTGCTTGGGGCTGTTTGGTGCGCCGCCCGAACTGCTTGCTACTGATGCTGGCGTACCTGGCACCGATGCATTGGCTGCCAAGGGGTTCTGCACATTCTTGTTGAGCGTGGCAAGGTCCAGTCCAAGTCCTGCATTCTTCTGCTGTTGCAGTCGCGTCGGACCTCGCGCACCAACGGCACCAGCTGCCAAAGCAGCCTGGCGTGCAGCTCCAGCGTCTTGGAGACGCTCGTAGGCGACAGACGAACGAGCAGACTGAGCTTCATAGGCTGCTGTCTGAGTCTGATCAGCCGTAGAGGAGCTCTTGCGCCTCACACCCAAAAGACTGCGTCTTCTGCCCAAAGTCGGCTGGCGTTCGACTGCAGGCGTCGAGTCGTTCTTGAAGTGGAAGATGCTGTTCGGACGCGAGCCCGTCGGGGCCGCAGGCTTGGGAACGGCACGAGTAGAAGCGCGGTGCTCCTTGTCCACTACCGAGAGAGGAGCAGTGTTCACCGCAGGGCTTGGGAACGTCGGTGGCATCGGCGAAGTTGGGGTATAGGGATAGCCGCTAGACTCTGATCCGCTCTGAACGCTACCGTGATCGCCCGCATCATCGCTGTCCTCGTCAGCATCTTCAAATTGGTTCTGGTGATCGTCCTCGCCTTTAGGGGTAGCCGTCAGGCGAGCCCCGATACCAGAGTTTGCGCGGCTACGGCTGCTCCTGGAGTTGTGTCGAGGGACACTTGGGCGCGCTTGCGCTGTGTCCGAGCTTCCAAGGTTTGCAAGCTGTTCGGTGATGTCCTTCCAGATGCTTTGACCACTGGCCTCTCCTCGACTGCTGCCACCTCGAACGATGCTTGCGGGGCGTCCAGTTGGAGATGCCTTGCTCGGCGACGTAGACGTGCGCGCAAGAGGCTTTGGTGTCAGCTCAGGCGTGCGGGCCGTGTTTGCCCGCGATGGCGTTTTGTCGTCAGGTCTGCTCGGGGAAGTGTTGGGGCGAGAAAGAACGACGCCCTTTACTGGTGTACGATGAGCGTCTTTTTCGCCGCTGGCACGCGTAGGGGAAAGCAGAGGCTTACGACCCGTGTCGAGCGCAGTGCGATCGGGTGAGCGTCCTCCGGTGCGGGGCCCAGCAGGAGACCGACGAGAGTCGATAGAGTTTGCACGACTTGGCGTTGGCGAGGCGTTTGCTTGGCGACCTAATGTCGACACGAAGCTTTTGGCAGGGGAGCTGGGCGCAGAGCCGTGAGCGTATTGCGGATGAGCGGCACTCAATCGGTCGTTCTGAGCGCTGCTAGGCTGAGTACCTCGCACCGGAGAGACAGGGCGAGAGCCGTGCTGTGCTGGTGCATTTGCCTCTATGGATGAGCCAGACGAAGTGGAGCCATCAGCGCGTGCCGAGCGCGAGCGCGAAGAAGAAGACGAGCCATTATCGTTGGAGCGACGGGGACGCGCGCGTTCCTGTTTGCTGGTCTTGAGAAATGTCGAGCCCTGGCTCTCTTCCGCAGCAACAGAGGCAGGTATACCCAAGGCGACTCCGAGGCTGTGGCCGCTGCGTTGTCGAGAGGGTGCCCTGACGGGCCCGGGCTCGAGTTCGGGCTCAGGCTCAGGCTCAGGCTCCTCATCGTCATCCCCTCCATGCTCCTCGCGATGGCGCATCAACAGAGAGTAGAAGATCTTTGGCCAGTTATCTTCGCTGCCACAAAGTTCCGTCATGAGCATCCGTTCGTCGTATTCAGGCCAGAGGGTCTTGAGGTTGCCGAGCAGCTCCACATCAATCGTCGAAGGGTCCATGCGTTCTAATTGACCAGTCTCATCGCGTCCGAGAAGGGGCTGGACGGGATTGTACGAAGACTCGCGGCCACCATTGGTGAACCAAGGGTGCCTCATGATCTGATCCATTCGCAGACGTCGTTCGGGTTGGATCTCAAGCATGCGAGAGATCAAATCCTTGGCGCCTGGTTCGAGGAATGCTGGCATCTCAAAACGACCGCGCTTGACCTTGCTAAGGAGAACCTGAATGTTGGGATCGTCAAACGGCAAGCGTCCGCAGAGTAAGGCGAAGAGAATGATGCCGCAAGACCAGATATCGCTAGCGTCGCCCCTGTATGCCTTGCCGCTGACAATCTCCGGCGAAGCATAATGCGGACTGCCGCAGCTGGTCTCGAGCATCTTTTCTAGAGACACCGGCCCGCTAGGTCCAGATCCCAGAGCGGCCATACCAAAGTCGGCAACCTTGACGATCTGCTTTGTGGCGTCCAGCAACAGATTCTCTGGCTTCAAGTCACGGTGGCAGATTTTATGCTGGTGGCAAAAGTCGAGACCGAAGATGATCTGACGGAAGTAGGACCGCGCCTCATCTGGCTTCAATCTACCTTTGGCGACCAAGTGGTCGAAGAGCTCTCCGCCGGCGACGTACTCCATGACGAGGTACCTGTATGCAGACATTGGCTAGTCAGCTGCCAGCTCAGTGAGCTTCCGCAGTCGGCAGCCGACTCACAATTCTTTCGAAGTCTCGTAGACATCCCAAAGACCGATCAAATTGGGGTGCTCGATGAGCTTCATGATGACGATTTCCCGTTCGATGCCGAGCATCATCTTGTCCTGCTTTGCGCTCGCGTCGCGAAGAGAGACACGGGATGAGAGGATGAGCTGCTTGGGTACAATCTTGACAGCAGCTTGCTTGCCGGTGTATTTGTGTCTGGCCAGGCGGACGCGACCTGACGCAGGGCCAAGGGAAGTAGTAAGGCGATCTAGGTCAGGATGGAGGAGCGTGACGAGCGCGTCTTGCGCAGACTCACCGCTAGCGCCCTGACCAACAAGCTTTTCGAGCACCCAAGGACCGATCTCTGCGGGATCGCGGTGCTCTCGCCGCTTCTCCGTAGCCAAGCGACCGCTGGGTTTACTAGCTTCTCGCTCTTGCTGCTCGCGCTCCTTGCGGGCTCGCCTCTCACGCTCAGCATCGCGGTCCGACTTGGAAGTAGGACGAGCAGCAGATGAGGCGGCCTGGTAAGTGTCGCGAGTGCGAGGCGCTGCGCTCGTCGCTGCTGCTCGAGCGGCTGAAGAAGGCGGCGCCATGGAGCCTTTGACGGGAGACGCCGGACGACCTGAAGCATGATGATTGGCCACTGAGCTCGGCTGCAGCGCAGCACGCGCAGTCGACGAGCCTCTTGAAGTCATCGCTGCTGGTGCCGTCGTCAAGACAAGCAGGCTGATGTGGAATTCAGACCCGCGACCCCAAGGCGAAAGGATGAAATGTGCTTGTGGAGGCTATTCTTGGTCGAGTCGAATCAACGCAAATGATCTTGAAGAAGTCGAAAGTCGGAGAGGACGGGGAGGGAGAAGGAGGAATATGGTGGGCTTATGTGGGTGATGATACCTGAACAGGAGAATCTAAAGGCGAATGGAGAAGAGGGAGCCGCAAGGATGACCGGGTTGATGATGGGTCAGCGGAGAGGAGGCTCGCTATCCAAAGCGGCTGATTGCGTTCAGCAGGTGTTTGCTAGGAGTGCCGTAAGCGTGCTCACCCGAACGTCGCTAACCGTCTTTGGGACGTGAGCGGTGGCTAGGAAGGCTGGGCGACTCGGGCTCTGCAACTCAGGAGCTCGCTCAGTAGCAGTAGCACAGGCAGCGGAGAGGGGGTTGAGTGGGAGCGTGGGACAAGCACATTGGTGGCCAACGATATCAGCTTGGTCGTTGTGCAGTGTGCGACGTTGACCGTCAATTCAAGCGTTGATCAAATCGGGCTGATGCAGACAAGGGAGAAGGGCCAGGCAGAGAGTCAGACGAAGCGTGGCCCTGCCTGACACTTCTGGCGGTTCAACCGACGTGACCGGCGATCTGCAGCTGCTCTTTCCGCAACGATCAGGCTTCTCGCAACAAGCAGTCGAGGCCTCGGACAAGCACCGCTGTGTGCGCATCGGAGCGTACAGCGCGAGTGAAGGGTCACGGCGGGGCAGCGGATTGGAGCAACAAGCATCAGCAAAGCAAACATGCTCGATGCACGGCAGTAGAGTTCAAACGGGTCGGACCTGGGCTGCACATTGACCGTCAAGGCGCGCAAGGCGTAGCGAGGAGAGGCATCGCAATGTGCCCTCCTGCTGCTCTGCCTTTCTCGCTGCAAGCTATCAACTTGGGTGTCCCATAAAGGGCCGAATGCAGATGGAGCAGGCCATGAGGATGTCCAACCAGCGTGACAAGGTGGCAGCCCTGTGGCGGCGGGGCTAAGGCTAGCGGTTGAGGGAACGAGCGAGCATCATTTCCGTAGCTTAGGATGGCACTGTACCAATGTGCAGTACTCGTGACTTCTGGACAGTCGAAGGTGGCTGCCGGTGACGGTAAAGGTGCATGAATGCTGCGAATCAAGCTCAATGGTTGGGTCGGGGCTCGCGTGAGATTGAGGGGGGCGCGCCGACGATCAGGTTGAGATGGATCGATGGAAGGGGTAGCAAATGTAGGCTACTCGACTGCCGCGTTGTGCGTGGCCTGCTGGCTGCCCACTGGCTGGCTGGCTGGCTGGCTGAGCGAGCGAGTGATAGGACGAAGTGAAATGCACGCCAGTCGTGAGTCATCTTTCAATCGAAAGAACCTTTTGGGGGACGCGGGGGGCGGCTTGCACATCCTGCACATCCAGATCAACATGTCACCAACCTGCTCGGCATGTGCATCACATATATATCCATCGCCACGGCGCGTTCAGCATGCAGAGCGCATCGCATCACGTGTTCCCCACCAGGAGCTGAGTTCGAGAATATTTGATACGCATTGAAAGCAGATGGCTCACGTGTATCTGAGCTTCATGGCTTTGCGGCGAGCCCGTGCGCATACAGCCCGCGAGCATGCAGCATGCGCGAAGTTCGACGACGACGCTTGCCGGATGACTCTGCGCGCGCAGCGCTGTCGTGATGCTTATTGCCAGCGCCAGCCATGCATGGATAAGTGGATGGCAGCAGGAAGACCTCGTTGCTGTGCGCACAGCTCGCCCGCGCACGCACGCAACCAGTCGTGAGTGTCAATCGGACTCATGGACTGTTGCGGATGCACTCAGACTTGTCCGTTTGGTTGCACGGCACACAGCACCGAGCTAAGTCGACGGCGACATAGCTTCCTACAACCATTTCCCGACGGCTTCAGCACATCTTCACTTCACTCCTTTCTGCTGTTGCATCGTCTTGTGAACCTTTGAATCGCACTCGTAGCGACGTCCCTTGCTCCTAGCCTCACGCAAAGCAGCCGATAGAGCGCCGTGATAGCACGACCAAGGGTCGCCTGACCCCCTACTCTTCGTCCCTTCTACACTCGACCCACCGCACTCGACACACCTGCCTCCGGTACCATTCAAGATGGGCGACAAGCCCATCAACTTCAACGAGCATGTCCAGCTCACTGCGCTGGGCATTCAGCCCGATAGCATCAGCTTTGCAAATGTGACGATGGAAAGCGAACGCTTTGTTTGCGTTCGAGAAAATGTCAATGGACAAAATAGCGTCGCAATTGTGGACTTGAATGACTCTGCAAATTTGTAAGTGCTCTGCTTGTCATCGAAGAGCTACGAGGAGCAGCTGGTTGATCATTGCTTCGCGGCCAATGCTTAGAATGAGACGGCCGATCACGGCAGACTCTGCAATAATGAATCCGGTGCAGAAGATCATTGCGCTCAAGTCGCAGAGACAGCTGCAGATCTTCAACATTGAGGCAAAGGCGAAGGTCAAAAGCCATCTGAGTGAGTCTGTTTGCACTGCTACCTGCCGTCCTATTAGCAGCTTGGCTCAAGGTGTGCTCCTCCGTTGCGCACGCAGTGCACGAGGATGTCACCTTCTGGAAGTGGATTAGCAACACAAGTCTGGGTATCGTAACAGAAGGCTCGGTGTATCACTGGTCGATGGAAGGCGAGGCAGGACCTCAGAAGATCTTCGATCGTCACGCATCTCTTGCAGGCGCTCAGATCATCAATTACCGGGTATCGGAGGATGAGAAGTGGTTGGTGCTGATCGGAATCACTGCCAACAATGCGCCAGGAGCTTTCAGAGTCAAGGGTGCAATGCAGCTCTACAGTCGCGATCGAGGGGTCTCGCAACCCATCGAAGGTCACGCAGCTTCCTTTGCCGATCTCAAGACTACGGATGCGCCAAACCCCTTCAAGCTCTTCACCTTCTCCGTCCGCACGGCCACTGGCGCAAAGCTTCACGTTGTGGAGATCGACCACCAGCAGGGCAATCCGACTTTCACGAAGAAGGCGGTAGATGTATTCTTCCCGCCTGGTGAGTACGATCAGCGCAGGCATTTGCAAGGCGAAGAGCCGGTGGCCTATGTTTTCCTTGCGCGTTGAATCCTGAGTCTGGAATCTAATCGCTTTGTCCTTGCCCTCTCTTGCCCATGCAGAGGCAACAAATGACTTCCCCGTGGCGATGCAGGTCAGCAAGCGCTACGGCATTGTCTACTTGATCACCAAATATGGCTTCATCCACCTTTACGATTTGGAGTCTGGAACGTGCATCTACATGAACCGTATCAGTGGTGAGACTATCTTTGTGACGGCTGAGCACGAGACGACCAGCGGCATCATTGGGATCAACAGGAAAGGTCAAGTGCTGTCGGTTTCGGTTGATGAGGGAACGATCATTCCATACATTCTTAGGACCCTCAACAACACTGAGCTGGCCTTCAAGCTTGCTTCGCGCGGTGACTTGCCAGGAGCGGACGATCTGTACATGCAGCAGTTCCATCAGCTATTCAGTACGGCGCAATATGGCGAGGCAGCCAAGATTGCAGCCAACTCTCCCAGGGGCATTTTGCGAACAACGCAGACCATCGAGCAGTTCAAGCAGGTACCTAACCAGCCGGGCAGTCTGTCTCCCATCCTTCAGTACTTCGGTATTCTCTTGGAGAAAGGCTCTCTCAACAAATTCGAATCGCTTGAGCTTGCTAAGCCTGTCCTTGTTCAAGGTCGCAAGCATCTGCTGGAGAAGTGGCTGAAGGAGAACAAGATCGAATGCAGCGAAGAGCTGGGTGACATCGTCAGACAACACGACATGAACCTGGCTCTGAGCGTCTACCTGCGAGCCAACGTCCCTAACAAGGTGGTCGCTTGTTTTGCAGAGACCGGCCAATTCAACAAGATCGTCTTGTACGCCAAGAAGGTTGGCTACACACCCGACTACGCCGCCCTTTTGCAGCACATTGTCCGCATCAGCCCCGAGCAGGGTGCGGAGTTTGCTAGTAGCCTTGTTGGCGAGGAGGGCGGCCCTCTCGTTGACGTTGAGCGCGTGACGGACATCTTCATGGGCCAGAACATGATTCAACAAGCTACATCTTTCTTGCTTGACGCACTCAAAGAAAACAAGCCGGAGCAAGCCCACTTGCAAACGAGACTTCTCGAGATGAACTTGGTCAACGCTCCGCAGGTTGCAGATGCTATACTTGGCAACGAGATGTTCACCCACTACGATCGCCCTCGCATCGCCAACCTGTGCGAGAAGGCTGGCCTACTCCAACGCGCACTGGAGCACTACGAGGCCGATGCAGACATCAAGCGCGTGGTCGTCCACTCCAACCTTTTGGATGCTACTTGGCTCGTGGACTACTTTGGACGTCTGACTGTGGAGCAAAGCTTGGACTGCATGAAGGAAATGCTGCGCGTCAACATTCGCCAGAACCTGAGCGTCGTTGTTCAAATTGCAACAAAGTACTCTGACTTGCTCGGGCCCACGAAGCTCATCGAGATGTTCGAAGGCTTCAAGAGCTTCGAGGGACTCTACTACTACCTTGGCAGCGTTGTCAACCTCTCGCAAGATGCAGAGGTGCACTTCAAATACATTCAGGCCGCTACTCGTACCGGACAAATCCGAGAAGTCGAGCGCATCTGCCGCGAGAGCAACCACTACAATGCAGAAAAGGTCAAGAACTTCCTCAAGGAGGCCAAGCTTTCCGACCAGCTGCCGCTCATCATCGTGTGCGACCGTTTCGGATTTGTTCACGATCTTGTGCTCTACCTCTACCAGAACATGCTCATCAACTTTATCGAGGTTTACGTCCAGCGAGTCAACAGCTCCAGGACGCCACAAGTTATTGGTGGTCTTCTGGATGTGGACTGCGATGAGGGCGTCATCAAGAACCTTCTCACGTCCGTCACTGGCCCCATTCCTGTTGACGAGCTCGTAGAGGAAGTGGAGAAGCGCAACCGCCTCAAGCTCATCTTGCCTTGGATCCAGTCGCGCATCGACGCTGGCGCTACAGATCAGCCCTTGTTCAACGCCATAGCCAAGATTTACATCGACAGCAACAACAATCCTGAGAAGTTCCTCAAAGAGAACAACCAGTACGATCCCCGAGTTGTCGGGAAGTACTGCGAGAAGCGGGATCCGTATCTTGCGTACATTGCCTATGCGAAGGGTTTCTGCGATGAAGAACTCATTGCTATCACGAACGACAACACCATGTTCAAGCACCAAGCTCGCTACCTCGTTATGCGCCGTCAGCTCGACCTGTGGTCTACCGTGCTCCAACCGGACAACGTGAACAGGCGCCAACTTATTGACCAGGTCACCTCGACGGCCGTGCCCGAGTCCACGAATCCAGATGACGTCTCCGTCACTGTCAAGGCGTTCATGGCTGCTGACTTACCCCACGAGCTCATTGAGCTTTTGGAGAAGATCGTCCTCGAGCAGTCGGCGTTCAACGACAACCGCAGTCTTCAGAACTTGCTCATGCTCACCGCTGTGCGCACCGACAAGGGCAAAGTGATGAACTACATCGACCGTCTCTCTGGATACGACGTCGATGAGATTGCAAAGATTGCGATCGATCATGGCCTTTACGAAGAGGCGTTCCGCATTTTCAGCAAGGCAGAGCAGCACACTGATGCTATGAACGTGCTCGTCGAGCATGTTGTCAGCATTGAGCGTGGCCAGCAATATGCGAACAAGCTGAACAAGCCAGAAATTTGGAGCCGATTGGGTAAGGCGCAGCTCGACGGTCTGCGTGTCAAGGATGCCATCGACTCGTACGTCAAGGCGGAAGATCCGAGCAATTACGCCGAAGTCATCGAGATTGCCGAGCATGCTGGTAGAGAGGAAGAGCTCATCCGCTTCCTCCAAATGGCACGCAAGAAGGCGAGAGAGCCGCAGATTGACACCGAGTATGCCTACTGCCTTGCCAAAGCCAACAGGCTTGGCGACATGGAGGAGTTCTTGGGCATGACCAACGTTGCTGACATTATGAGCGTTGGAGAGAAGTGCTTCAATGATGAGCTGTACGAGGCTTCGAAGCTCTTGTTCAGTAGCGTGTCCAACTACGCTCGACTGGCCACCACACTAGTATACCTTGGCGATTATCAGGCTGCTGTTGATGCGGCTCGCAAGGCCGGCAACACCAGCGTCTGGAAGCAGGTCCACGCAGCTTGCTTGACCAAGCGCGAGTTCAAGCTCGCGCAGATCGCTGGTCTAGCCGTCATTCCGCACGCAGAAGAGCTGCCCTCCCTGATCAAAGCTTACGAGCAAGAGGGTTACTTCGACGAGCTCTTGACCCTTCTCGATGCTGCGCTCGGTCTGGAGCGCGCTCACATGGGTGTATTTACGCAAGCTGGTATCGCGCTCGCCAAGTACCGCCCCGAGCGCTTCATGGAGCATCTCAAGCTGTACTGGAGCCGCAGCAACCTGCCTCAACTCATTCGTACGGCTGACCAGTGCCACCTCTGGGCGGAACTGGTCTTCCTGCACCTCAAGTACGACGAGCCTGACAATGCCGCTCTGATCATCATGGAGCGCGGTGGTGTGGCTTGGGAGCACGACCTCTTCAAGACGATCTTGCCTAAAGTTGCAAATCTGGAAATCTACTACCGAGCACTCTCATTCTATCTGGAACAGCACCCACTCCTCTTGACTGATCTGCTCACCGTCCTGTCGGCTCGTATCGACCACGCTCGTGTCGTGCGCATGTTTGCGCGCAAGGACAATGACAACCTGCCGCTGATCCGAGGATACCTCATATCCGTGCAGCGTCACAACATCGAGCAGGTCAACGACGCGTTGGCAGACTTGCTGATCGAAGAGGAAGACTACGAGACTCTTCGCTCGTCCATCGATGCGTACGACAGCTTTGACGCCATCTCATTGGCGCAACGCTTGGAGCGCCACGATCTGTTGGAGTTCCGCAGGCTCGCTGCCCACTTGTACAAGCACCGGTCAAGATGGACTGAGTCCATCGATCTCAGCAAGAGCGACAAGCTCTGGCGCGACGCCATCGAGACGGCCGCAGTTTCTGGAGAGGCGGAAGTAGCCGAGGGCTTGCTGTCCTACTTTGTCGATATCGGCATGAAAGAGGCTGTCTCTGCTGTGCTGTTCGCTTGTTATGATTTGATTCACGAAGATGTCGCCGAGGAGCTCTCGTGGCGACACGCTCTGGTAAGTCGGACTCAAGTCTTGTTGTGGCGATGTTTCAGAGACTCATGCCGCACTGCTCTCCATCAGCACGATTATCTGATGCCTTATCGATTGCAACGGATGCGGGACCGAGACACGCGCTTCAAGGCGTTGGAGAAGGAAGTTCGAGAAAGATCACTCAAGGATACGGCGAAGGAGAAAGCAGAGGAGGATGCGCCCATCCTCGGCCCTGGAATGGGCGGCACTCTGATGATCACTCAGGGAGCGACAGGGTGAGCACAAAGCTGTTCGTCGAGGTTATTTCTGTTCTCTTACATTTGACTGACGCGCATCACGCTACCACCGATTGCAGGATGAATGGTCCACCCGTTGGCGTACAACCGACCGGCTTTGGCATGGGTTACTGAACCCATCAACGACCTTCACTTTGTCAGCGGCCATCCCTTCTCTGCTTTGTAATTGAACCCACTTGTGCGCGAAATCCTACCCTTTTGACCCTGCTTCAGTTTGGCACTGCGTGCATACAGTCAAATGCGTGTTCATCTCTGCCATTGCGAAGGGGGTAAAGTGTGTGGGTGGTAAGGTACATGTGTGAAAGGGGAAGGAAGCGCTGACATCAAGTCAGGTCTTGCTGAAGATCAGCGCATTCTGTAGCCGGCCGATCATCCTAGAAGGTCGAAATTGCTAGCAGAAGGGGCAGCGCGCGCATTCACGGTCGGCTCGCTGCAGACACGAAAGGGTAAGACGTGTCAGCATGGGTGGGAAAAGGCTCAATGTGGTATGAGCGTGGCGTGCATACTCACGGATGATAAGTCCAGACCGCCAAGGGTTTGGCAGAGGTGACGGGGACGAAAGAAACCCACGGAGAGGCGGAGGTCGTCTCGCTGCTAGAGTGTGCCTCCGAATCGGAACCTGCGGCAGGAGATTCGCTGGCTCGAGCAGATGCGGTGGGAGAAGCGTTGCTAGACACGAGCGTCACCGCATTGCGCCAAGCTGCTGCGGCGATGCGCTGTGTGGCACTGGCTGTGCTTTCACTGACACTTGCTGAGCTTGGCGAGGTCGACATGGTTGATGCCGTTTCCGCCGAGGAAAGCGCGCTAGTCGTGGGCGTCGCACTAGAGGTGATCATCGCCGAAGGCACAGTCGGAAAGGCAGAGGGCGCGTCGCGCAACGCTTCCACGGCACTGGCATGTGTCGGCAAAGGCGCCGTCTTGGTTTGGCCTTTGATACTCTCAGCTCCGCCCGACGAGGTGCTGAACGAAGAAAAAACAGAAGCGGGCGACGATGCAGTGGATGCGCCGAAAGCCATTTGAGATCCTGCCGCCTCAGTGAGGTTCCCCTCCTTCGCTTGCTGGTCCTTCAAGTTCAAGGGAAGCTTGCCGAGAATGCCGCTCAAAAGTCCGCTCGCTTGGCTGCCAGTAAGCCCCGAGAGGAGGCCGGACGCTCCAGCAACAGCGCCCTGTCCCTGATTCAAAACTCCAGAGAGCTGACCGCCGACCAAAGGAAGGCCATTGAGCGTGCCTTGTGCATTGCTCAGGGGACCGGTGACCGCGTTCGGAGTCAACAAGGAAGTGAGAGATCCGACATTGATACCCTTGCTGGCAAGCGCACGAATGGTGCTCGCATCGAGTCGAAGGCCCAGCTGCGTTAGCTGACCCAGCTGATCAACGTCGACACCTTTTGAGGCTAGAGCAGCGATGGTGGCCGGGTCAAGACTCAGTCCTGAAGACAGTCCCGAAGCGAGACCCGGCAGAGGCAAAGACTTCGCTGCAAATTGGTAAGCCGAATCCGCAGTCTTGCTCGATGCGCCAGCGCTCGCTGTAGGGGTCGCGGTCGCATTCTGCACATTTTGAGTGGTGTTGCTGGACAGAGGCTGCTCCTTGAGAGTCTGCAATTGAGCGGGACTCAGCAGCCCTGGGTTCGCACTGGCAGCAGCGAGATCAGCAGCGTCGATGAGTGGCGGCTCTCCATCTTCCGCTTGAGCTTCGGCATTAGCCACACTCTGCGCTGCAGCTGCAGCTGCATCGGCGGGTGTCCAGTTAGGGCCGGAAGCGCCTGTCGTAGCTGCACCCTGTAAGGCGCTTTGCAGTGCTTCAATGACCTCTGGAGTCAATGAGGCCAAGCCAGGCGTCTTCGAAGCTACAGATTGAGTGGGAAGCAGGTTCTCTAGACTCGAAGGCAGCGTCGCAGGAAGCGACCCAGACCCGAGAAGACCAGAAGCCAAAGGTAGACCGCCCGCGAGGCTTCCAAGAATCGAGCTTGGGGCAGCTACTGTGCCCAGAATACCAGACAGAGCGGTCGGAAGGCCAGCATTGGCGCCGCCTGCCAGACCGCCAACACTTGCCGAGCCAAGCAAGGCGCTAAGAGCGTTAGGGTCCAAAGAGGCCGGCAGTGCTAAAAAGTCCTGGGCTGACAACTTTGCACCGAGCTGTGAAGCCTGACCGGCGCTTGCTGACCCAAGGATACCCTGAAGCTTTGAGAGCTCAGCAGGACTGAGCTGAGGCGCTTGCTGTACGGGAGCTGTTCGGCCTAAAGCATTGGAAGAGCCGAGCAAGGCTTGTAAGCCGGGCAACTGAGCAGCTTGCTGGACCTGTGCTGCTTGTTGAGGCAACGAGCCGACCAGTGAAGACAGCTGAGGGTTTATCGTGCTCGAGACGGGAACGCTTTGGGCTAAGCCTGGCAGAGCATTCGTAAGACTCGAGAGGCCGCCACTCGGTCCTTGTAGGCCACCGAGAGCAATAGCGAGCGGAGAGTATCCTTGCTGTAGGGTGTTGCTGAGCGGCCAGCTTGCCTGCGGCGCCGCCCCAGATAGGAGGGACGCAAGTTGAGCAGCGATGTTAGCTGCTTGGTTCTGCGCAGTGTTGGCGCCATTTCCCAGCCCCGAGAGTGCAGGAGGCAATTGACCGGTCACACCGCTTGAAATGCTCCCCAGCGGTGATGTTCCAAGACTTTGCTGCAGAGCGTTGGCCACACCGCTGAGCTGGGATGCGGACAAGCCTGGGAACGCTTGGGATAGCGCCCCAGTCAGAGCCGAAGCGGCGGCATTGCCGTAATTGGTAACTGGTCGGACGCCGTTGAAGACTGCATCTGGATCGCTGAGCGCATCTAGGCCTTGCGAGGAGTCACCAATGATTGAACCTTGCAATCCTCTCACGAGTCCTTCCATTGCAGCTCTTTGCTCCGAAGTGAAGTCTTCTGTGCACCATAGGGAGGCGATCAAAGTTAGCCTCCGCCTGTTCGAGCTTCCCGATCATGCTACACTGGAACTCACCTTTTGAGGATTCGCCTTGACGTTTCCCAAGTGTCTCTGGGTTAGCCTGGGCTTGAGAGGATTCGGCGCGTCGAAAAACTCGGTCTTGGCCCTCCAGCTCGTCAAAGTCATCGGCGTCAGCATCGCAGTCGTCTTCCTCGCTTTCATCTGCGCGCGTGACAAATTCCTCGTTCTGCAAGTCGTTGTCCTGATCGTTGGCACTCAGAAAGTTAATGTGAAGCCCATCCTCTGTGTCGGCGTCCGACACGAAAGCGCCATCATCAGCATCCGCATCCACTTCTGCTTGCGTGTCCGAGCTTGCCACGTTGTCGACATGACTATGCACGGTGACAAGTCGTTTTCTGAGATCCTCGGCAGTCGAGTCATCATCCGCAGGGGCGTCAGGCGAATCGGCCTCGGGAGCTGCATCGTTCGCAGGAGGCTGCATCTTGGCAGCGGCGGGCCTCGAGGTGGGCTTGGCTTGCTGCCAATAAGTATGTGTACGCGTGCGAGTGGTAGTGACCGTCGTGTAAGGCGTCTCATAACCGTATCGATGACCTCCATGACGCTCGTGCTCGCGCTCATAATCGTACGAGTGGACATGCTCGGAGGTGTGACCGTGGTTCTCGGGAGCAGCTACATCTTGTGCCTCGTCAGCGGCCCTCAGCGCAAGCCACACTCTGCGAAGGACGCCCGCAGAGGCTCTTGCAGATGGTCTGACATCTTTGATCAAGCTCGAAGTGTCTGCCAGAGACTGTTGAGCGGAGCTTGACGAGGAAGACGCGCTTGCGCTGCGCCGAACACGGACCATCCCGCTCGCCCCATCCGCGCGATTCAAGGTGTGGCGCTTCGACTTGGCAGTGCTCCGACGGGAGCCAGCCGCAAAGTCAGCCGGCTTGTTTGTTTTCGCCGGTTCTTCGGAAGCGGTGCTGCTAGGAGCGATCACCATCACGCTAGCCGTGACCGTAGTGGTCGAATTGGCTTCCTGCTTGGCTTTGTTGGCCGCCTGTATGGACCCGGTAGAAGTCGGCTTGGTGGCTTCTGCCGTGACGGTCAACGTCACTGTGGACCTGGGCTTGTCGACGCCTGCAACGGCGCTCGAGCTGACGTCAGCAGAGGTCACGAAAACAGAGTCGTGAACAGCAGGCTGTCCATTGATAGGCTGACTGGCTGCTAGAGCGAGAGCAGCGGCAACAGCGGGAGCGCTTGCGGCGGTGAGCTTCATGTTTACAGTATTAGAGAGCGGTGCTTCGATCCCAAAAGCCTATAGGGCAAGGATAAGAGGACCTTGAATGAGATGGATTGGTCGCGGCGGAACAGCTGATAGGACGTAGACCAGCTACGTATGTGAAGCCTGAAAGGTGGGAAGCAGATGTGATCTGGATAAAGTATAAGCAAACGTGTGAGGCAAGAACGGATGGCAATAGCAGGGATGACACGACAAAAGAGAATGATAGAAGGAAAGGAAAAGAGAGAGTCAAGCGAGAGCGGGAAGCCAATAAGCTGTTTCATATGTGTAGAGCTTGCCTCACCTCCCCTTGGAGGGCGCGTTTACGCATCCGCACTGCGCACAACTTGGTCGTCTGCGAGCAGTAAAGCTGACCGTAGCCGCAACGGCTGCCATTCTTGTCCGTCTTCAAGCAGCAGCGTAGCTGACCGTGCGAGACATAGCATCACGCTTCTTCTATACGTGATGGCAGCCAAGCGCCTGCCACAACAGTGACGCGCCTTCTGCAAGTCGACCGTTGCACTCCAATAACGGTCGCCTGTTGAGGACCGGTGCTGGTCGAATTAGTGAGTGTTCACGCAACATCGCCAGCGCGACGCGACAGCAGACGAAGCCTCAGAAGACTGATGTGGTCTTCGACAACGGTCGAGTCCGTGAGATGCCAGCGCATACCCTCCGAGCGCTGGGTTACCCTCCTCTGACGGATGGATGAAGGTCACATCAGTCAGAGTCACGAGTGTGCGTGCGTGCGCGTGCCTGTCTTTCGCCCGTCCGTCATCTAGCGGCACGAGACCGCGCCAGTCGTGAGTGCCAGTCAAAAGTGTGTGCTTGCGGGACAGCCGGCCGAGTGCTCACGTGACTACAATTAGGCACCGGCGGTAGGTCACGCGAGCTTTGCCTTCGCGGACCAACGGCATGCAGTCGCGAGGCTCGTTCGAGAAGTCATCACTGAGAGAGCTACCGTAGGGAACACTGCTGAAGGGTGACGACAGCGCAGAGAAAGCCTCGAGTCGAAGAAGAATACGCTGCGCAAAGCATCCGTGTGTCCACGCATCCTATAGCACATTCGCTGGCCGTGACTGATGCGTGAAGAGGCGTGACCAGTAACGCGCGCAATCATGAGTTGCGGGTGCCGCGCGGGCGTCTGCATCCAATTGCAGATCCCCTCCAAACACCAGAGCCAGGCTCCAAAGCAAGGATCGAGAGCGAATCATCTCCATCTCGAATGGTCAATGAGGATTCACGGATTGTAGAGTCAAGATTTCAAGAAGATTTAAAAGTCTGGCGTCTAACGCCGCAAGTTCTCAGGCCAACCCACGTCATCACAAGTTGCATTAGCCTGACTGGGCGTGATGCCGCGTGTGAAGCACAGCCGCGTCAGCGAAGAATAGACGCCGGCCCTGTTGCTGCTGCATGCAAATGCTGAGCTGGTAGACACGCTACGGCAAGTTCCGCACCTGCATCTGCATCCAGACTCGGTCTTCCGTCGAAGAGGGCTCGCTAGGCGTCTTTTGACTGACGATCGACTGTTCAAACTCAGGTTGAAGTCACGAGTATAGCCCCTTCACGATCTGGGATGAGCCACGGAAAGGACCCTCGTTTTTTGTTGCACCCGCGATGCATCCCTGCCCGCGCTCTGACGTATGTGGTTTCATCCCTCGTTTGCACGTACAGCTCGCCAGGACTGGCTCAGCTCGAACCGTCGGCCTATGCTCGCTTGATTCGGAATGCGTGATCGAGGGCCCTGTACCAGTATCGGTGATCGTGTCCTAAGCATCGGCAAGATAGTCATAAGGCAAGCTGGAAGCGCCTAGCGTGTGTCACACACCCACTCTTGCCCTGACGCGCTGGGGATGCATCGTAGCAGACGATCCGCCACGACGCAGACGAGGCCGCGTGGAGGGGCTCTTGCGTGAGGGGCAGCTGCGCCCACCCCTTTTTCTGACGTGGAGCTCCGGTGCGCGTGATTGTTAATTGTATTTCAAGCTTTGACTGTCAAACTCTTTTCTTTGAATTTCTTGCACTTTCGACTCTTGACTCGAACAGAATTTGGAGAGGCGCCCCGGACTGACATTTGGTTCCCCGCCTTGAGCTGAGTTCCAGCTTGCACAAGCCTTGATTCAAATTGCTTTCTGCTCAAGACTACTCTTCAAGATGATTACCAATCTATAAATTCAAAGTCATCAACTATTCGAAAGTCAAATGTCGCACAACTCTTATTCAATAATTGGTAATCTTGGTCGTGAATAAGCATGTCAATTCGAGTTTGAATGCGAGCTCTACCAAATCATCAATCAAAATGCAGCATCCTCCGAATTCGTCTCGTGCGTCTCACAAATCCATCTTGACTGGTCAGGTACCGGAACCGCGCTTGCCGCCACGATGCATGAACTACGCTGCGATATGAGTATAGGTACCCGTACTCGCGCCGCTATCACGTATAGGCCACAGCAAAGTTGAATGTACAAATTTGTCCATGGGCGGTACGTGTGGTGCATGCTGGTTGGTGATCGAGCCAGCCACCGCGTATGGAGCGCAGCGGGCCCTCTGTGCGAGCTGCATGGCGGCGGCGGATTGCCAAGCATGCAGCAAAGCGCTGATGTGCCGCGTGCTCGCGTTCAGCTTCAAACGGCGCGCGGTCGCACAGTTCGCGGTGTTGTCCAAATCTAGAAATCATCGAATTCTGCCTCCGCAAGATGGTTCGCTTGCAACTCTTGAGTTTGACTCCCAACTGTTTTATTCCACCGGATGCAATCCTCTCACCTCGACGATCACGACGACAAAGGAGGCGCAGCGATTTTGGTGACCTTCCGCGCCTGGCCTTCATCACCACATCACCAAAACCTCGAGGAGTTGTGACTTCTTTCTACGACTAGTCTGCCTTGCAAGTCACATTCACGTGCGGTGATCGCGAGTCGATCTCGCCGTCTCTCAATTCATCTATAGCATCCGGTCTCTCCCTTCGACTCCTCGGACACGACCGGCGCTCCCACGTTGGAGCGAATCTCAAGTCCAACGAGCTGCGCTCGTCGCCTTGTCATCTTCAGCGTCGTCAAAGGCAATCTCGACGGACGCGGCAACCGCCCCAAACATGTCAGATTCAGCGCAGACCGAAGGCGGTGGAGGAGGAGGCGGCAATGTGATAGCTGACAGACTGTCTGCCGCACTGGTGAGTCAAAGCTGCAGATCTCAATTTGCCGGGAGGATTGCATGCTGCGAGAGCTCCATGTTGTGGACGAGCCAGTGCTGATGGATTCTGATCTGCTGTTCGCACGTAGAATGACAGCGCCAAGCTGGATGGAGGGAGAGTTGCGATCGCTGCTGGCGCTTTTATCGGACTAGCTGCCATCACGCTACTTGGATTCGAACTGGTTCGTGGCAACAACAAGATGGTCTACGAGCCCAAGCGCAAGTACGCCGAAGCAGGCGCACCTCCTCTGAAACCAGTCAGGTACAGACCGCTTGGCTGGCTGACGAAGTACAGCGAAGAGGAGCTCTTGCCCTTGGTCGGTCTTGACGCGATAACCTTCCTGCGCTTCACGAGAATGATGCGCTGGCTCACCACCTGCCTAGCGATTCTGTTGTGCGCGGTGCTGATTCCCGTGGATCTGGTGTCCAGCGCTAACGGGATACCGACCAGTGGTGGTAATGATCAAGACCCTGGTCTACTTCGAAGGTTTACGATTCAAGCAGTGAGCGGTGGTGCGATTTGGGCCCACGTCATCATGAGCTACGTGGCAACTGGAGTCATCATTTTCTTTCGTGAGTGTTTCTGCACTCGACTTGCGATTCGAGTGCAATCATCACGGGGTTCACCGAGCATCTGCATCCTTTTGGCTCCTCTGCGCAGTCATCATCAATTATCGAAAGATGGTGCAGCTCCGGTGGGCTTGGTTCCGAAGTCCAGAGTACCAGGACCAATTCTACGCTCGTACCTTGATGATGACGAATGTGCCCAAGCAGCTGCAATCGGACGCAGCGCTCAGCGGTTTGCTGTCGACCATAGGCATGCCGTATCCCACTACAGAGGTGCACATCGGACGCGTGGTGGGTGCTCTACCTGACCTCATCGAGAAGCACGAAGAGACTGTGCGCAATCTGGAGCGCGTACTCGCTCGCTACTTGCGCGACCCCAACAAAGTACCCGCGAAGAGGCCCACAGTCAAGGTTGGCGGCATCTTTGGACGCACAGTCGATGCCATTGACCACTACACAGAGCAGATCCAGAAGTACGAGGCTGCGATCAATCAATGGAGAGAACGTATAGCCGAGAAGAAACCCGAATCCTTTGGTTTCGCGTCACTTGCATCGGTCCCTTATGCGCACGCGGCGGCTCGCTCTCTGCGTGGTAAGAAGACGCAAGGGGTACGGATTACGCTCGCGCCGGCACCAAAAGATGTCATATGGCACAACCTCACACTGTCCAACGCCGCTAGGCGACGGTCAAGCGTTATCGGCTTCCTGTGGCTCGTCTTGCTCTGCTTCGTCAACGCAGTTCCATTGCTTGCCGTTGCTCTCATCTCGCAGATGGCCACCTTTCGCGACATCCACTTCCTCGGCGCCTGGTACGCGGAGAGTGCGGCAACATTCCAAGGAGTTGCCGCTCTCGTGCCGCCAGCCATTTCTGGCTTGTTTGGCTACTTCTTGCCTATTCTGATGCGTCGCATCGCCAAGTACAGAGGAACTACGACTCGCACCCGCCTCGACAGAATTATCACCAGCCAGTACTTTGCTTTCCTGGTCATATCGCAATTCCTGATCTTCACCCTGGTCGGGGTTGCGATTTCTGTCATCGTGGGCCTCATCAACAGGGTCGGACAGCACGAGTCTTTCGGCCAAATTTTCAATTTTCTCCGAGGTAACGTCGCAAATCAAATCCTCGTTCAGTACATCAGCTTCAGCAATTATTGGATGACATTTCTGCCGCTGCGTCTCTGGGTCGCCCTCTTCGACCTTGCGCAGGGAGTTCGCCTCGTTTTTGTTTGGTTCCAAAAGCACTTCCTCGGACGCACACCTCGCGACTTCCGCGACTTTTCAAAGCCGCCCGTCGCAGAGTACGCCATACTCTATGCCAACCTGCTTTTCGTCTTTGCAGTTGCCATGCTCTATGCGTGTGTGGCTCCATTGGTGGTCGCATTCGCCGCTTGCGTTTTCTGGACTGCTAGCATAGTCTTCAAGTATCAGCTCATCTACGTCTATCGCACCAAGTCGGAAAGCGGCGGACGGCTCTGGAGAGTGATTGTCAACCGCATCCTCGCGTGCATCGTCTTCATGCAGCTCATTCTAGCTCTAGCCCTCTTGCTGAGGGGCAACAGTCGTCTCCAGGCGATTGCTGCCCTTCCACCCGTCTTGGCTGTGGTCGGTTTCAAGATCTATTGCGCCAAGACATTCGACCAGCGCTTCGACTGGTACATTCCGAATGCGCAAGAGCTAGCGACTTGCAAAGTTCACGGTGGAGATCAACGTCACAACCGATTGCAGCGGCGCTTCGGCCATCCGGCTTTGCATCAGCAGCTCTTCACGCCCATGGTGCATGCCCGCGTCAAGCACTTGCTGCCACAGATCTACCGCGGCCGCATGGAAGCGAGCACAATCTCCAACATCGATGGTCGCAAGACAGAGGTCGAAGAGATGGAAGGCGGCCTGCGGATCGCCGCAATCGAGGAGCAAGATCTCGAGTACGACCCGCACACGGATTCCGATGTCCGCTCAGTCATGTCCGGTACCACCTTCGCAGGAGTCGGAACCCCCACTGGATACGGACCCCCGAGTCGTGCCGGAACTGCACCAGACTTCGAAAACCAATATGCCAACTATCTCGCCGGCGTCGATGCACCCAGCCTTCCTCCTGCTGGTGACCAAGACTACGAGATGGGTAATATTGGAGGCCTGGCAATGCATGGAAGCCGAGACAACCTTCTGGAGAAAACTCATCCAGGCTCATTGTACAGCGATCACACCTTGATGGGAAGCGGCGGCCATGGCAAGAAAGGTTCACAGGGTCAGTACTCGTACTACACCTCATCACCTGGCCCCACGCCCGGATTGGATCAGGTGCCGCAGACCAACTATACTCCCGGCGGCGGGCGAGGTCACCAGGCGACCAGCAGTGCAGGCGGCGGATACTTCCCTAGAGTGGACGCGAGCGGAGATTCTCGCTACCAGCAATACTACAACAACGGACCTCAACAAGGCCAACAGGAGCTTCGTCATCAGGCCTCGCATGGAACCTTCGCTCCAGGATCTTATTACACCGCGTCACCTCAAGGCTCTCCACGGGCTCAGCCGCAACGAATGTACGGCGGACCGCAGGGTAGGGCTTCTCCTGGCCCAGGAACACCGGGAGCGGCCGCTGCCGCATATGGGGGCCAAGCACCGTCGCAATATAGCTATGGTCAAGGGCCACGGCAGCCTTCCGGCGGGTATGGAGGCTACCAAGCGCCGGGTGGCAACTCGGGTGGCGGGTATAATAATGGCGGTCGGGGCGGCGGTCAATATCCTCACTCACGCCAAGGCACAGGAGGTTACTAGACAATGTCAAGCAATGCTCAACGCTTGGCCAAAGCATTCGCGAGCGACATGGTCATGTCATCTCTGTGCCCTTTCTTCGCCAGCTCCTTTTGCTTGCCGCGGCACGTCTGGTCAGACGCTTTTTCGACAGGGCGCAACGGTCATCACTCTACTTGTCTGCTCGCAATCTTGCTGTTCCGCATTATCCCTCGAATCCACCCTCCACGGACACTTCTTTGTGTGCAGACTCACGCGACGAGTAGTCATCTCATCCGCCGCGCGGTACGTCGAATCAGTCTTGCACTCTCTCACACTCCCCCTAACTCCATTCCACGCCTCTTCCCCATCGTCATCACTATCACAACCCTTTCTGAAGCCCCTTTATGCCGCCCAATCTCGCCCGTCTCTCACATACAATGTAAGCTCGCTATGGCACTCGCACGCACTCGAAATAAATTGCGACTCTTATTGTATCTTGCTCTAATGACTCTGAGAAGTTATGAACACGATGAGAATGCTGCTTGACACAGCACCGTGACTTGCACGTGTGCCGCAAGCCTGTCCAGAATAACAGCGCAATAGACCAGAGCTTTTGATTCGGCTGACATTGACCTCACATCACTTGTAGACTCGCAATGGCGAACCTAGCAATGAAGCCAAGCATTTCGCAAACGTCTCTGATGTCATTGATAGCGCTACCTTTACAGGATGGAAATGTCTGGTGTGTGACGAATGAGAAAGTAGGCTACTGTGCGATCTATGGTGCCGCGCTGCCATTACTCGGTCTGGACGCATGCAATGCAACAGAAATCAGCCACGAGTTGTTCTTCGCGCGCGAGCTTTCATAGCAGTGTCACTTACGGGGTCAGTTATTCCCTCTGGACCGATGCTGAAAACCGCGTCAGCCTCGGGGAGACATGGAGAATCGGCGATTCGGCAGATGCGTTGAGTGCCTCGACCTTTGCGGAAGTTCAGGCTAGATTGTAGGAGCGAGTATTGTCAGCAAGGTGCTGCTCCGAAGGGGCGTATACCAAGGGTCATGATGTGGAAGTTTCTCGTTCCGAGACTCACCGGGTAGTGCTGGCATGCGCAACGATATTTCCTCCGATTGGCTTCTTCGCGTCTGCACCCGCATATTGTCCTCCATCGACCTGCGCTACCACCTGATTGGTGATGACGACAGCCACGCCGAACTCGTCTGCGAGGCGCATCAAGCCTCTCAAGAAGCGAGCGAGGTGGGTCTGCCTAGCACTTAGCTCTCCTCTTCCAGCAAAGTCCGTGCGGTAGAGCGAAGTGAGCGAGTCGACCACTAGAAGGGAGAAACGAGACTCGGCCATCATCGCCGCTGCTTGAATCAGCAATTGCAGCTGGTGGTCGGCATTATAAGCCCTGGCGTAAGCCACATTGTCGAGAACTTCCTCGCCATTAAGACCGAAGCGCTCCGCAACAGCTAGCAATCGTACAGGACGCTGTGACGAACGTCTGATGATTGTCAGTGGCGCATACATGCTTGACACGGTCCACAGAAGCTCACAAACGTGCCCTCCGTATCGATGAACAAGCACTTGCCTTCGCCTCCACCCATATCAATGGGCAGCTGCAAGCATGCCAAGCGATGTGAGCTGAGTGGGAACACAGAGGTGCATACATTCGAAACGCACCTGGCAAGTCACCGCAAGGGTGTGACACAACTGACTTTTGCCCGTCCTAAATTCTCCATACAGCTCAGTGATGCTGCCAGTCTCCATGCCGCCGCCAAGAATGTTGTCCAAATTCTTCGAGCCTGTAGTAATCGTTACGAGCTCCGTCCGTCTCTGATGGTACTCCGTCGCGGTTGTAAAGCCCATCGGCACGAGCTTCGAGGCTGCATAGGAGCCTAGAGTCAGCTTTCCTCCGACGCATCGATTGAACCCTTATGCCACTAGACGGATCTCTTACCCTCTGCAATGATCTTATCGGCCTTCGCTTCGCTGATGCCTTTTACAGTGAGCAGTGTTTTGCGAGGTGTGAAGGCGACGCTTTCGACCGTGTAGTATCCTGCCTCTGCCAGCTTCTTTGTGTCTGAGGAAGAGATACCAAATTCCTACGGCCACCAAATGACGATCGAGGTGAGCACCAGAGAGCTTCAGTGGTGATCCAGCCGACTGCCTTGAAAGCATCGCGCAAACATGTAACGTGACCCCGCCGCTGATTCAGTGCACGCACCTCTAGCTTTTGGACCAGCATGGGTCCGGCAACATCATCTTCGAACCCTCCCTCTTCGCCCTGTGTTGGTCTCTGCTGGTCAGACATCCTTGCGTAGCAGGAGGAGCTCGCTTAAAATGCTGTAACACAAGGGCGATGAACGCCCTGTATACGCGGTAGAAGAAGAATGAGAAAACGTTCCACAGCCCAGAATGAGGCGATTCACAGGGTCACAGCTCTTGAAAACCTCTCGCAGAGCAAGGTGCGACCACTCGGTTTGCCACCGATAGCCTGGGTGTATGCTGAGGGGCTCAAGCTTCGGATGAAGGCAGTGTGGATTTGTATGAATAAGATGCAAAATGAAGTGGCGATGGGTGAGCGAGATTGCAGGTGTGTGCTGACTCGTGCTTGTGACAGGCGGTGTGGTGGTGAGGAACGAGGTTGGTCAGCGCCACAAGGTCCTCCTGAGACTTCCGTTTCAAAGCGGATTTTGCGAGCCATCAGCACTCCAACACCTGCACCAGAAACCCACACAGCCCGCGTGCCCGGTGCTCGGATGCGCAGCCGCAAGTGTTGGACGCACGCGTGCCACCGCTGCCGCAAGTCAAGCGTGTGCGCGCGCTGCTGCTGCTGTGCTGCTGATGCTGCATGAGTATTATACATAGCACTGCTGTGGCGCGCCCGCGCGCCCGCATCGCGAGACGCGTCACGCGTCGCACCTCTCCATCGATCCGCTCTCGCGAACGCTCAAGATTTGCCGGTGATGTGGTTTCGCAGACGGACAGCATGAGGTTCTGCTTTTGGCCACACCACGCAAGCAGCAGCGACGGCAGATCAAGTCTCACAAGCCTCTCAAACCACTCACGCCAACCCTGTGAGACACCAAGCATATCTGAGACGTACATCAGCAGAGCAGAAATCAGCGAAGCGCACATCAGCGGAGCCTTGACTCAGACTATCGACTAGGAGACGCTTGAGACGCGCGTCTGTCGGGGCTCGCAGACGACAAGCGTGATGACCGATTCGAGAGCGGGACCATCGGCAGCGGGGGTTTTCGAGACCCCTGCTGCCCGTACCAGGGTGCGCAGATCGACCAAGCAGGTCAGCGCAAAGAAATTCGACAAGGTGAGGATCTCATCGGAAGAGAGGATCAGCACGGTGGACCGTGCGCGCATCCTCGCCAGCAATGACTCGCGACAGAGGTAGGCTGACATTGGCGTCGACTTAATCCCGTCTCGAAAGATGCTGAAGAATCTCAGCTCTGTCAAGAAGGGTAGCGAGCGCTTCCCGCATCTGAGGAGCGGCTCCATCGACTCCGTTCCTGGCCCGGGCGCTGCGACGAGTAGCCCGCCTGTTGGCGTGCACGGACAGGTCGATGCTCGCGAAGAGCAGAACGCAGCGCCCTACACGATCGGCGAGGAAGGCGAAGGCGGCTCGAGATGGACAGGTGGACTCGGAGACAATCATCTGAAGACGGAGTACTGGCTCAAGACCATCAAGCGAAACGATTGGAGTGAAGGTCTGAGCAAGGGTCCAGGGCTCGGGCCTGATGGGCCGACGATGGCAAAGGTGGCTAGGCGACAGCTGAAGGGTCGCGACAAAGGTGGGTATGCGCATCTTGCGACGAAGAGCGATGAGAGCGTACTGACTGTGTCGATTTTGTCTCGCGCCGACCGGTTGCCCTGCAACGACGCTTTCGCCCACCTTCAGTCGGGCAAGACTCCTTCGCGCACGAAGCTTCAACCATTTTCAACCCTCTTACCAGACGCGTTCCGGCTGCCACACCCCACAAAATCAGAGGTGCAGCTCCAAGGAAACCCAAAATGACTGCTAGGCGGGATGACGACGCTTCGGCAGGGGATTTGACTGAGGTCGGCGCGCAGACACGAGATGAAGATGGAACGCCAATTGGCCTTGCAGATAGGGAAACCCAGGAGGCCCTCATATTGCATGATTTGCTGAACGTGCTAGCAGTGAGTCATAACGCTCCGCTTGGCGACTCTTTCTTCACGATAGCTCACACTTGACCGCTCGGGCAATTAGGGCCTGGAAGGGCAGTACATCACGTACGAGGACCGGTACAAGCCTGACAGCCCCGCTTCTCAACTTCGCGGTGCCACCTGGTCTGTCGACCCCGCGTTGGGTGAGTGGATGTTGGCGGGGGTAGTCAGACGAGGTTGCTGACCTTCAAGCGCTCTACATCTGCTCCAGATCCATCGCTGAGAGACTCCGTCGACAGGATACTGCCGCTTGCCACGTACTACACATCTGTCTTTGCCTTTATTGACGCCAAAGGAACCTTGGAGGCTGGCACTGTCATGCACGCTTTGTGCTCAGCGATCCGTGAGCTTCTCAAGGTGCGTACATGTGCCGCTCTTCGGGATACGAAACGGATCGAGACCCGCATACGAGTTTGCACTTTCTTCGTGACAGGATTATCAAACACTCCTGGTGCAGCTCGAGCACCAGCTACGCATCTCCAGGGACCTTACTTTGCAGCGTCTCTTCTACTATATCACTCCGACATTGCGCACATTGCAGCTCGTGCACGGATTGACGAGCGCGATCAGAGATATCACCCACGCAGCTCTGATGAGCGAGGACAGCGAGGAGGAAACCGACGAAGACGACGACGATGAACCGAGCGATGATGACGATGGGAGTCTTGAGCGCAACAGGCGGGAGGCGCTTGGCTTGGACGATGACGACGGAGCGGAAGACGCTTTGGAGACTGTCCCAGGTGGTCCAGTGAAAGGAGGCGAAATTCTAGCGATGGTGTGGGAGAGGTGCGAAAAAATGCGAGGGTGAGTATGTCCGAGCTTCCAGGCCGAAGGGGGTCTGCTCGGGTCACTAAAGCGTGCTTGTCAAGTGCAGGGATACCACGGCCCACAAGCTCTTCATGACGCTCTTTCAAAGGGCTTCCGAGCCGTATGGTCGCATCATGCTGCGATGGATCACTACTGGCGAATTATCGGACACCTATGACGAGTTCATGATCGCCGAGGATGCGCATGTGAACGTGGCGAGCCTGGAATCGGACCCAACCGACGAGTACTGGGATCGCAAATACACCTTGCGTGATGACTTGGTCCGCGAGCAAAGGGAGCAGCGCGAGCAAAGAGGCATAGACTTGGCGCACGAAGACGAAGAGCTTGGAGCTAGGGGCTTTCTCACCGGCGGGGCTAGGATACCTTCGTTCCTGATGCCTTGGCGAGAGAAAATTTTGCTTGCCGGAAAGTATCTCAACGTGATCCGAGAGTGCGGAAAGGACGTTCGCAATACCGGGAAGAGAGGAGGTGCCGGTGCAATCGAGGACAGGCGAGCAGAAAGCGGCCTTGACAATGTCGATGTCTCGCCAGAGGTTGACGGCGACTTGATGAGCGACCAAGGGTGAGTGGCCTCGCGTGATGATGGCAGACAGACACTGGTCACTAAGTTTTGCCCTCGCACAGCTTCCTTCGTAGGATCCAAGAGGCGTACGAGCGCGCCAACAAAGCGCTATTGCGACTACTCCTTGTTGATCACAGCATTGTGCCTCGGATGCACTCTATGCGCCACTACTTTCTTATGTCTTCGTCGGACTTTTTCTCGTCATTTGTAGAAGCGGCTGGCAAGGAGCTCAGGCAGAAAATCAATCCTACACATATTCGCGACACTACTGGGAACCGCCTGCAAAGTCATTTGGGCCTTGTGCTCGGCAGCTCTTCCACCGTTGGCTTCACGGACCCGTACCGCGAGGATGTCAAAATTGAGCTGGCGACGGAGAATGCTTACGATCAGCTCAAACGCATTGCGGAGACCAAAGGTGGCGTCGAGGCTGCTCGCGAGCAACTGGCTCGAAGAGCAAAAGATCGCAACCACGACACAATAGCGAGTGTGTATCTCTGGTCTGAGGATCAAGGGAGTGCTGTATGGTATCTGACTTCTTTCTCGCTCAACAGTACTCGAGCTGCTTCAGTTCAGCTTCTCGGTGCAATTCCCAGCTTCTCTCGTCATCTCCAAGAAGGCCATTCTGCGCTGGCAGTTTCTGCAGCGACCGCTGATCCACCTGAAGACGCTCGAAGGGAGTTTGTCGGCATTGTGGCTTGTGCACTCGGGCACAATATGGAGAGAGAAGCTTGCATCTTTCCCAGCCTTGGAGCAATGGAAGAAGTGCGTGTTCCGACTGCGACACAGGATGCTCTACTTGATACAATCGATGATCGCTTTCATCACTGCGGAAGTGCTTGAACCAAATTGGAAGAATCTCGAGGAGAAGTTGGAGAACGCAAAGACTGTGGATGGTCTGATGCATGATCACTTCAACTTCCTCAATGTCTGCAGGAAAGAGTGCATGCTTACTGACACTCGACTCGTAGACGTGAGTTGAACGGCAGGGCAATTCGTGCACGGCATCCGACACGTACTGACGACGCCTTTCGCGGTGACTGCAGGCCCTACAGAAGTTGACTTCGACGATTGGACTCTTCATCGACAGGCATAACCAGCTAGTCGACCAGCTCACAATCGAAAGGTCACACTACCTCGCTGCTGCGCAAGCTGGTGAAGAGAGCGGCGTGACCCTGACGCAAGATTTGATGCCCTTCTTGCACAAGTACGAGAAGAGTTGGGAATCGCGATTGAGGGTGAGTTGGGTGCCATTGGTTTGGCCCTCTTGAAGTCTGCGCCCGGACTGCCCCTTTGGCTGACGCTCAGCGAGACTCGTGACTTGTTCCCTTTTGACCATACGCTAGAACTTCAAAGATGTCGTCAGCTTGCTGGCAAGCACAGAGAACCCCGCTGCGCAACCTTTGATGCAAAGGCTCATCAACGCCTGACGCCTCGTTCACAAGCCTCTGGACTCTCCTGCCCTTGCTGCTCGGTCTGAAGCTGAGCACCTTGCTGTATACTACCTATCAGGCTCGTCGCAGCTTACACGAATCGGCGCGCAAACGTCTTGATCAGTAGCGCGCTTTCAATTCGGCGATAGCCCGAGGGCGCCGGAGTGCAGCCTCAAAAGGGGCGCCAATGCCTGCTGGTTCCCTCAGAGATTGGCGGAGAGACGAGCTGGAATAAGAGATGGATATGGATTGCGCGGGAATTTGTGGTCAAATCAAGAGCGAAGCGTCAACGGTAGGAAAGGGGGCAAACGTAGTGTGGGGTGATTGGGGGTTGTAAAAGCGTTCGGGTAGGTCGCACAACCCTCGAGGGGTGAGCTGAACATATGCACAGAAAAGGAATGGTAGTGGTGTAAATGAGAACCCTTCCAACTGGTAGCAACAGCTGGAAGGGAAGAGATGGATACGACAGAGTCTGTTCGTCGATCGCGATCGAGCTGGTTGGACGAATCGAGCATTGGCGGCGGTGCGGTCGGCAGGATGGGGTCGCGGCATCTGGAAAAGATAGGCCATACTCGTGTTAGTGGTGCGACTTGAGATCTGATGCGTGCTGTGCTCCGGGCTGATGAAGCCCGTCGAGATTTCACGACCGCCCGAATCGTCTGTTTGACAGCTACCAGCGCCACGTGTGGCTAGAAGTAGTGGCACGGGCACCCCAATCGAACACACATCTGCGGCGCTACCGATTCGGCAGCAAAGGTCCGTTTGTCCAACTAGACATCACCCCGCCCTCGCCGACGTTCCGTTGATCAGGTGGTTGGCGTTCCTTCGACTTCGTGGGTCACTGTCTGCCGTCCTGCTCTCCAGTGCTGCCCATCGCGAAGCAGTCCCGCTACTCACCATGTACGTGCGCGTGCCTGTCCCGCGCAATTTGGACCAACCGACCCTTGCCAAAGCTCGTTCGGCCGCTCAATACGGAGCACATTGACGGTCGCTAGAGGAAGCTGGTTTTGGACAATTGAAGAGACAAGATGATTGCTACGAGTGGAAGTCATGTGATTGTGGACGAGAATGAGCTGGTTGGATATGTGTGAGCTGAGAGCGTGATGCTGGTAAGGCTTGGCTGCATCTCTAGATTGGCTGTCGTGTTTGTAGATGACCCAAGATCGAAGCATCTGAGCCGCATAGAAAAGAGAGGGCACCTGAGCCCACAGAATCCTCTAAGGCTAGTGCTTCGCCATTTATCCTTGTCTAGTCCTGTTCTCCTTCTCGGCCTGCTTGAGACGTTCCTCGAGAGTCTTGGACTTGTGAAGTTGACTAGCGGTCAAACGTTCCCTCTCGGCTCCCGAAGTGCGGTCAGAGTAGCGCATACCATCGGCGACGCTTCCGTGGTAGGAGGAAGTGGTACGTTGAAGGTCGTTGCCGCTCTTGGAACCCTTGGTGTCGGTTCGCTTGAGGTCCTTCTTGGAGGGAGAGGAGAGGCAGGAACCCTGGTGGAGACGGTGGCAGATGGACAGCCAAATGCGCAAAGGTCAGTCATACGCATCGAGGAAGCTAAGCGGTTTGCAAGTGCTCCTGCGACTGTCCCTCGACACGTAGCAAGGGAGCGCTAACGTGCCTAGCAACAAGGAGTCGTGCGAGATACGCACCATGGTGGATGCTGAGGTCTGGTAGGTGTGTGAGTTGTGTGCAAAGGAGGAGCAAAGAAAGCTTTTGCTCGATTCGGTGTGCGATGAACGCGTGTTGATTGTGGATGCAAAGATGAGGAATGATGGAGGATTGCAGGAAGGATGATGAAGTGGCAGATTTGCAAAGCGATCGCTTCTGCATGCTCAACTCAGTTGTCGCCCCACTGAAGAGAGCGCGGCAGCCTGTACGCGGTAAGCGTCAAATGATCGAGACGAGCAGCCGCAACCGCTGCTTCGATCGATACCGCTCGAAGCGTCATCCTCTGGCCTCACCCTTGCTGCACGCCCGTAGAGGCACCACACCGCTGCTGATCGCCCACTCGTGATGACTGGACAGATCATGCGCGGCAGCACGGTGCCGAGCCTTTGAGCCGCGCGCTGTCTGCGCGCAGCCGCGCGTCATTAGGGGCCGAGCTGCACGATAGCTGATGCGATACACTCGTATGCGGCAAGGCATGCACCACAGGCGCGCTGAACGAACATGCAACATCTTCGCTCCTGCATGACTTGCTGTGCTATCGAAAGCGGTCGCAGGCTCCCGCTTGCGTACGAGCAGTGTCGCAGCGCTCAAGTGTCATCCTGAATGCAGCCTTCAACGCGGCGTCGACGCGCCCCGAGAATTGGCGCGATGAAGAGGGGGGGGGGGGGGGGAAGCACAGGAGTCACCCTGGGTCTCCGAGGCTGACTGACTCAATCAAGCAGCTCCTCGAGCCACATCAGCCCATCTTGCAGGCCTGGACGTACGCGTGCAGTCAGCGCGCGACTCAGCCTCCTAAGGCCCGCTGTCAAGCTTAGACTGCTGCAGTGCATTGCCATTCATTTCCGACCTACTATGCGGATCCTGTCCTTGAAATTGGCATGATAATCCGCTTGAAATACTGCGAGCAATTCAAGATTGTGAATGTCAATTTCTTAATTGATATTGCTGTGCTGTATATATGCATACACCGCATGATGCTTGCGCAGAGGCGGCTCGAAAGTATTCCTGCCGGCATACGGTGGCGTAAGCTGCGCTGCCACTGTGCTCATTTTGTTGCTTTGCGCACGAGCATCACAGCGGTGTACTGGTAGAAGAGGAGGCAGGGAAATTTGCGCAGCCACCCATGCAATGTCACAGACTCCATCGTCACCATCAGGAGCATACGCCGTACTGTAAACTGGCGGATTCAAGGATCTGCATGGAAGCTTCGCGTCCTAGAAGTGGGCTATGCAGTCGTGAGTTTTGGGTGTGACCATCTCTGCGCATCGTAACCAAAAGAATCAATCACGAATGATATCAGGCGTTTTCTCTCTCAGCTGCGACAGTCATACAAGATAGTCGAGAGCAAAAAGTCCCTGCCCCTTGTTTCGGTAGTCACTAGCACGCTCGAGGTGAAGTTGTCAAGCTGTCGAGCGTTGCTAACCTTCTGGTCTTTCGCGGTGAACGAGCAGATTGCTTTCGAGCTCTGAGGTTGCACCCGTTGGGCAAACAATCTTTACTGCATTTGCTCAGCGCTGCGGACAGGCAACCGACGAGCGTCTTTGGGTATAGGTACTTACACACATTCATACAACAGTCAGAATGAAAGATTGTTGAATCAAAATTTGAGCAAGTAAATGGTGGAGCGTGCTCGACCGGTGAGCGACTCGTGCCCCTGCAGCTGATGCTGCTGCTGCTGCCAAGCAATCCTGTCAAGTCTCGGCGTGCCTTAGCGCGCACTGAAATACTCCTACAGTATATCACCCTGCACAGCCGGATTGGATGGGCCACACTCTCGTAATCCGTCACGATGCAATCGAGGAGAAGCTTCTTATCTTGTCATTCACGATTGGCTAACAAGATCGCCGACTCGACCAGCCCGTGACGTGAGAAGGCGAGAAGGGGATGAATACACCTTTGATTCTCGATTAATGACGTCTATCATTCAAATTCTCATTTTGATTGGCTTTTGCCGCGCTCATCTTCACGCACGCAGTACGGGGTACTACTCGCGTGTATACAGCTCGACCTTGAGGCGCAAACGTCTCTCGGTGACAAGCGGCACTCACCCCGATAGCCCTCGCATCTGCTTTGTCCGAGCGAAAGCGCTTCAAAATGGTCACCGATTTTGTCTTGTGTAAATTTGAGACGAAGAAATATCTGAGTCAAGAGTGACGCGGATGCGCAACCGCATATGCAATCTTGAATCTCGAACCTTGAATCTTTGAGCTCAATTCAAGAGTGTAGTTCGTTGCACTCAAATTCTTGATTATTCACCATTCACGATTCTTGATTTTTGATTTGATTCTTATCGAGAATGAGCGCACCCGCACGTGACGCATTCGAGCCGCGCGCACGCGTCACGTCAAGCATGCATGCACCTGAGGCGGCAACACGCGCGCGGTCACCGCATGCGAAGGCTGGGCCTTGCAGTGCTGCAGCCAATTCGCGCTTGAGCACGTTCTTGCCCGCGTCTGTCGCGTATGGTCTCTGACCGCCCGTGCCGCACACGCGCGGCTATTCGAATTTCGAGCGGATGGGTGTGGCTGCACGCCATGCACGGACGCCAGCTGCTGCAATCAGGAATCGAGCCGGCGGAAAAGCAGATCGTGGGTCTGCCAAGGAGAAGAAAAGGCTCTCAGCTGTCGAGTGGAGACGGGAGGCTTTAGACTCACACTGATATATGAGTGCTGTGTACCTGTGAGTCCCTTTGGTCATATACACTTCACCTACTTTGCTTCCTCACTCTGTCCGGTTCGATCACCGCTCATCTTTCGCCTTTTGCCCTTCACCTGCGACACATTCGCTCGTTGCATACCTTGAAGGAGACATCGCAAGCCAAGGACGTGCTAGCCAACCTCGACCTCCACATCCATCCGCCCATCCATCCACCCACCCATCTGCTCGATCACTCCATCAACACTCAGAAGCCGTCACCCATCCACATCTGCGACGTGCGCTTCAAAGATGGCGACCACACTAGTAGCGCTTGTGGGTACTGGTGTTGCTCTGTCTGCAGCCTTAGTCCAGACCTCTATCCTATCCGACCCGGTGAGTAAGGCGCTGCAGTGTCAATCCTTGGCCTGTCTCCCGCGGGCAAGCGCTGAGCAAGCTGCCAGACCACTTCGAGTTTGCGCTCGATCGACATACCCCAAACACATGCTCACATACCCTCTCTTGCTCGCTCGCCGCCTCCAGGCTAAACCTCTGCGAGCTGTCTTTAGCGCATGCACAAACCCGAGGAGAGCGAGTCTGAGTACCGACTTTACGTTGGGAATCTTCAAACCTGCAGATGATGCGCTCTGCCTTGCTCTCACTTATTTCAAAACGCTTCTATCTGATGGACCGGGTATCGGCGTGAGTGCAAATAGCCTGGTGTCAGCATAATTGCGTGGTCCATCGATGATCTGCTCACTTCGCATCATCGCACTTCTTTCTCTTCTAGGCCGCCTCTCTGCTCGCTTCTGTACTCATCCCAATGCTTTTCCGACTAACGTATATCTCCGTCTCGCCAAATAATCGCACCGTGTTGCGCGGCATTGCCTTGCCCATTGGCTTCCTGCTCGGCGGCATCGCGTTCGGCTTTGGGACGTTTCTCTCCTCCGTGGGCTCGCTGGTGTACATTGCGGGGCTCTACGTTCAAGTAATCTCTCCCAAGTCGAGCTTGCCGCTGCTGCCAAGCCCTGCTCCAGCAGTCTACGCAGCGAATCTCGCCAACATGATCTTCATTGCTATACTCATCTCCATGGCGCTCTTCGATGTGGCAGGGCAAAATTGGCTCAATGCGACCACCGCCTTCTGTCTCTCGCCCCTCGTCGTCTACTTCCCGCTGCTCTTTCTGGGTGTGCGGGAGACGGTGGTGCCAAAGACGGAGGAAGAGGCAAGGAAGGAGCTCGCCAGCTACAAAGCTGAGGAGGTCAGCTACTGCTACGAGCGAACCTGGGCCTACCAAAGACAAGTCTCTCTCCTCAGCTCCACGCTCTACTGGTACGGCCTGAACCGAATCGTTATGGACCTCATCTTCCTCAAGTCTCCGCTAAGCTATGCGGCCCATTTCATGCTCTACCAATTCTTCGGCACCGTCTGGTTCCTCTTCCTCATCAGGGTAGCGGAGCATCTGACCACGCGCAGCGTTTCGCCCATTCATCCTATCACGGGCCAACCGCGTTCGGACGTGCAAAAGGAATGTTCCATTGCCATAGCTGCCGCTCCTGCTGGGCACCCCGCCACCGAGACTGGCTTGCTCGGCAACAGCCTTGTCGCAATCCTTGCTGGACCTGGAACAGCTATGAGTCTCTGGTGGGCTCATGGAGAGGAGCGGGGTGGCTGGATGGCTAGAAGAGCATGGAGGGAAACCCAGGCAGTGGGAGCAAAGGCGGTGGCAGACAGCAAAGCTATAACAGATGGCCAGCATGCCAAGCGGGAATAGATCTGAAAAAGGAGAGAGAGAAAGAAAAGGGGTCGAAGAAGGAGGAGAGCCCAAAGCACAGTGATCAACAGGGGTCAGCGGTAGCTCCAAGGAGACAGGGTGTGCGGAAGCGCAAGGGAACGATTTGATGAGACTACCTGCTGCGTGTCTACCCTCCAAAAGCGCCCCTCAAATATGCGCGAAAAGATGGTTGGGTATTTAAGAAGCCTGTCACACGATATTGTATTCTCAACGAATGGTGCCAAAAGCATTGCGCGAATGCCCTGCTTTTGTTGCGTGACGCAAAACTGACTGGTACAGCCGGTAGAAATCAACGTATACCAAATTGCAAGAGAAATTCCAGGATGGAATGCACCACAGATACGTGGTGTGACGGTGCTTTGCCAGATACGAGCTGGTCCGAGCTTGCACTGGGCCATTGTCGCCCAAGTTCTCAAGCAGAGACACCATGGGGAACACGAGTCTTTCCAATGGATGGTTTGAATCCTCTCTTCTTCTCGGCCCTCCTCTGACTCTTGGCAATCATCTCCGAGTCCTCCTCGTTCTCCTCGAACAAGCTCTGATCTCCCGTTGCCCCAGCATCGTTTGCGTCGATCGACATGGAGACGTCTCCGTTAGCATCGGCGGAAGCAGAGACTTCATCCTCCATCATTCGCACTTCTCCAGACTTTTGCGATGGCTGACGAGGAGAGACTTTGAGCTTCGCGAGGAAAAAGCCGTCGACATTGTGCGTGTGAGGCTTTGCAAGAGGTAAACGCAGAAGGCCCGGTCAGTCTAGTAGGCAAGTTCCTCTCGTCGATGAGACAAAAGACTCACGTAGACCCTCTTAGCGAGGTTCATCTTCGGATCAAAGCGCTTATCCCTGAACGCCTTGAAGCCTTCCCTGCCAAACTCCACGCCGGTCGGCACGAGTTTGACGTTTGGTCTCTTCTTCAAGGCATAGTCCACTACCGCTTCATCCTCATCCACGAGTACGCTACAGGTACTGTAGACGACGTAACCTCCCGTAGCGCTTCGCGTGTTCACGCTGTCAATGGCACAGAGGATCAGTTGTTTTTGAAGGTGCGTCAAGAGCTGAAGATCTCTCTCAGACTGCGTGGGCAAAGCATTATCGGTCAGCGACGAATTGAAGACATCTGTTTGATCAAACGAACCTTGTTCGTCTTGACGCTAGCATCTTTGCTGATCACGCCCGTCCCGCTGCAAGGCGAGTCGAGCATGACCCTATCGAATCCCCCAATGACCTTTGGGAAAGCTCTTCCGTCATAATTGCACACGACTACGTTCTTGCATCCCATCCTGTGAATGTTTGCGCTCAAGCTCTTCGTTCTCGCCTTGTTGCTATCGTTCGCAAAGACGACACCGGTATTTTGCATGAGAGCGGATAGGTAGGTCACTTTGCCACCTGGGGCAGAGGCCATGTCCAGCACCCTCTCTCCCGGTTGTGGTGCTAGAGCGATGCAAGGCAGGAAGGAGGAGGCAGCTTGGAGCATGTAATGGCCTGCTAGGTACTCTGCCGTAGCTCCGATTGGCACGCTAGATTCAAAGACTTGCAAGCCTACTTTGGACCATTTGCCCAGCGGTTCCAGCGTCACGCCTCGGTTGATCAGTGCTTGTGCCAGATCTCTTCGACGCGTGCGAAGAGTGTTGGTGCGTATCGTGACAGGTCTGGGTCTCTCGTTGGCCTCGAAAAATTCGAGCGCCTGGAGAAGCGCGGGTGGGTGTGGAGGAGCAGGACATCAGCTTCACAACAACATCCGCATCGAAGACTGGAGCTCTGGCAACACGTACCTCAGCAGCGGGGAAAAGCTGCAGCAGCCGCTCAGCCAAGAAAGCATTGTAGCCATAGTACGCGCAAATATCCAAAACGAGTTGCTCAGTGTACTCGCTGCGACTCCTGCCATCCCTGGCCAGGTTCTTAAAGTCGGACAGGATATTGACTACCTCCTGCATTCTCAATTGCACCACCTGCAAGTCCACCCCCTTGGCAGACTCGGCGTCTCGCTCTTCGAGCGTGGGAAGGATGAAGTCTCCTTCATCGTCCTCTTCTGCGAACGATCCATCCGATTCGTCTTCGTCCTCAGTCACCTCGCTGAGCTCCAAATTCTCATCACCAACTTCGCTGTCTTCATCCCCCTCTGACCCTTCCTCGCCATCTTGGTCGTCGGAGTCGAGGGTGTGGCCTTGACTCTTTAGGAGCAGCTCCAATCTCTCAGCTTCAGCGATGTACTTTTTCCTCTGCCTTTCGCTCAGCTTGGTACCCTTTGGAGGCAATTCGGGGAGCTGAAGCGGCGCAGCTTCTCCATCTCCCTCCTCCTCGTCTGCGTCATCAGACTCGTCCTCCTCATCCTGCGCACCGACCAAAGGATCGTCGCCTTCCTCGTCGCCCGACATCTCCAGTCCCAAGGCTGCTTGATCATCCGAAGCATCTTCGTCCGAGTACTCCACTCCGCTGCCTGAGGAGGAAGCTCCTTCCACCTCGGCTTCGTCCTTCCCATCATGTTCCTCGCCATCTAGTCCTTCGAATTCGTCTGCTAGCGCTTCCTCCTCATCGCCGCTAGACAAGCCATCGAAGCCGTCGCCTGCCTCGTCTTCCGAGTCGAACGCGATGCTGTTGAAAGACCAAAGGGAAGGCAACGCAAGTGAGACTTCGAGACTGAGGCCCTCAATACAGTGGCTTCTGGTGCTCTCACCTTCTCTCAATCTGTTCTTTACCTGTAAACTTCCCCTTTCCCTTGCTGGTTTTCGCAGCACCACGCTGTACGCCGAGGCCACTCTTGACCTTTGCGACCTTTCCTCTAGCTCTCTCATCTACCTCCGGATCCAAATCCACGGCTTTTCGTTTCCCATTGCTCTTGGAAGGCGCAGTGAGGGCAGTAAGCTCCTCAGCACCCGACGTCTTGGCCTTGACCACCTTTGGGCTCTTGCGAGGAGCGGAACGGGAAGCGTCGGGAAAGAGGGGGGCTGGAGGGGGTTGCTTTTGCTTCGATCGACGTCCCATCCTGGCGTACTCAGGCTTTCAGGATACGTTGGTGGCTATCGGGAAGTGGCTTGACGACGTCTGTGGAAGGTAATGAGAGATAGTCAAGGCATGCCTGTAATGAAGAACGCTCGAGGTGAGTGTCCAGCATCAGCTCAAGCCGGTAGCAGCTACACCATGCAGCGCCCGAAACGTGAAGGAGAAATTTGAACGAACTACTTAGGTACTTGCATGTATGCAGCGCGCAAGCAGCAGAGGCAAACAGCGCCAAAAATTCCATGCGTGATCTCGCGCGAGAAGAAAAAAAAAATGGGGTCGCAGAATTGAATTCAAGTTCTGCGCCGCCGCTTTATTATTGATGGAGCATCAGTCACGAGCAGCGCGTGAAGGCAGATAAAATTGACACCGCCACGCAGAGAGGAGCAGCGCACGAATGGTCGCAGAGGCTTCTTTGCTTTGGCGTGCGGCTTCATCGCTTTCAATCATCAGTGCCTTTCCAAGTCACCTCCGAATCCAGATCGCTCATCTCCCACAAAGCGTCTCTTGCCCCTCATCCTGATCTCGAAAGCTTCCGCCTCGACCTCGTGTGGAAAGCTTGCTACCCTAGAAGAGCTCTCGAGTCTTGTATTCAGTATGGGAGGCAAGAAGCTCACTGCAAAGACGATTAGGAGAAAGAATGCCGCGACGCATCCCGATTCCAGAAGAGCTGCTCAGCTGCAGAGGGTCGCCCATCGGCAGGAGAAATTGAGCTCTCAGAGAAGTGACAGGAAGAAGGATGTGGCCTCAAAGCGTGAGTGAGCAGGGTGCAGAAGGAGGAGAGCGGTGCGGCGGACGAAGAGGCGGGCTGTTGTGTTCGCGGACCAAACCCCTGACAGGTGCGCTCGCATGCTTGTTCTGGGAGGCAAGTGAGCTACCAACGAGAAGTGAAGATGCAAAGTTGACGCTCCCACGTGTTCTTGCCTGCAGTGGAGAGGTTACGTGTGATGATCGCGCTCTTGCCTTCCAAAACGACGCACCTAGAAGACTTGTCGAGCCTTCACGCGCACGTTCGCACAAAGTACCTCTCGCGTCATTCGACCGACCTGCAAGCCTTTAAATCGCAGCGCAGACAAGGGCGTCCACCCGACATGCGAGAGGTTCGACTGCAAGATGCGGTCAAGCGCGATGAGGAAGAGTACAGGACTGGATTGGTCGTGCCTGACCTGTTGGACCGCAACAATGTCGCATTGTTGCGAAAGTGGGTCGAAGATGGTGCGAAGAATCAGCACCAGTTGGGTTTGTTCAGGTTCAGAAAGATCAGCGCGCTCTATCCGTGAGTATGCCGATGGCCATGGGACGGTGCAGAGGAGCAGGCGCATCAACAAATGGCTGAAGGTGACATCACGCCGTGTCTCGTTCGCGCATTCAGAGATCAGTTCACCCTCGTCCAGGCTGGACTTCATAAAGATCTCGCGCCCACAATAGAGGCCATCGGTGAAGCTTCCGGATCCGGACACGTTCTGGGTGACGACGATTCAAGTGACGTGGAGGAGGATGACCAGCGGGCAGACGCGCCGCAAGCCATGTCTACGGATGCTTGAGAAAATCAGACATCCCCACAGTCCACGCATGCAAACGTTGCGCTGCATATTGTGCTCGTGTAGCATTCAATTCTAGTAAGGCTAGCGCTCGCCATTCTGCATCAGCAAAAGTATCGATCGCCAAAGTCTCCGAGACCGGGCACGACTGAGGTGAAAGCAAGGGGCAGACGCAAGGAAGGAGCGCATCAGCAATGAGATCCCCATTGCGAGGGCTCATCTCCATGACCACAGAGCGCAGACTCACTGTAATTCCTTTCATCCAACCCCTCATCGACCCAAGCGCTAATAACTCTCACTTCTGGATACCTAGCATATACATTTGCTAGTCCCTCGGGACTGGCGACTAGGTTGAGGAATAGGATCCGAGACGCTTCCACCCCGTGAGAAATGAGGACTTCGATGGCCTGCAGGACCGAGCCTCCCGTAGCTGATCACGCCGTGCGCATCCGACGAAGCGCCGCATGTCAGGGCTCTGCTCTAGACTGCACTTGTGTATCCTTCACCGATCTAGACGCAGCTGCATAGCGTCCCAAACTTACCTAGCATGGGATCCAAGAGCAGGACCCATCGCTTCGCAACGTCTTGCGGCAGTTTCGCATAGACTACAAGAACGATTCATAGTGTTGCGAGTCAGCAAGATGGCCGTGGTGTGGAGAAATGGCGCTGGCATCTCACACAGCTTTGGTTTCGCCGTCTCTTCGTCCTGCAGCGAGGTGTGGTTGAGTGGTATCAGCGTCTCAGCGCGCGATGGCTTACTTCTATAAAGATCAAGCTTGCTCAACTCACCCGCTGAATCCTGGAGAATGGAATCGCGCGCGGCACGGAGGGACGAGAGTCAGAGCGACGCTGCGCACCTATGCTCCACCGATGAGATGCATGACCCTGTGTTTCGATCCCTCATACTTTTTGCGCGTTTTCTCGTGGTCGTCCACCACGACGAGGTTCGCCGAAGCGCTTGACGCACATGCTCATCTACTCACAATATCTTTCCGATCCTGACGCTCCTGCAGCACTCCCGCAATCCACTCTCCATAGCTTCCCCAGCTCTCAAGATCGACACTCCGCAGATCCTCCCCTCAAATTTCAGTCCTGCCATTACATCAAGTCGCGAATGGACAAGGTGCGTCAGCTGCGATGCTCTGTGTGTGTGTGTGTGTGTGATGTATGCGCAGCTTCGAAGTCCAAACTTACCATCATAAGCCCCACCGGTGGATGTCTGCACCGTCTTCTCGAGCGTGGGCAAGTAATTCAATCCTTCCTCTACTACCATACGTATGATCCTGTCTGCGTAAAAGATGAAATCGGATCGAGAAGTAGCGCTGGACCTGATGATTGTCAGGAGCGCATCTTGAGGTAGGACGAGAAAGTGAGGGAGTGTGCGACGCCAATCGTCAGTAGAGGTCTGACGGTCTTGCGGTTGCGCAAAGCAAATAGATCGGCCCAGCCCATTTGAATGGCGAGCGCGACCGCAGCTCCGGCTTCGGTCTTGGCTAAGCGCTGCGCTGCAATCCTCGTCACTCACTTAATTGAGCCGTTTGAGCAAGCCTGGTAGCATTGGGCGGTAAGACGATGCCTTGCCCAGCCGTGGCAGGAGCAACACTTTTCGTCGCTTCTCCAGCCGAAGGCATCTTCGAAGTTAACTGGACGCGAAGTCGACGTGTCGTGTGAGTAAGAAGTGGGGATGGAGGAGGTCGGTTGAGCGACGCGCGAGCCAGTCGATGGAGCCGGGAGAAGGCGAAGAGGGGTACGAAGCAGAGTTCAGAATCCAAGAATTAAGAGGGTCGTGCAGGTCAAGGACAAACTCAAAACAAGGGTGCGAATGAGCAGTCATGAGCGAGTGAGAGTGTGCGTCAGAAGTCGAGCAGGTGTGCGCCAACTATACGACGACTCTTTGAGTCTTGCGTCTTATCTACAGTCACCCAGTGAAGTGTAGTTTTGAATCGAATCAAGATCACTCGTAACTTTGAATCTAAAATCACAATCAACTTTCAGCCCCAAAAAAAAAAGAGCTTTGATATCACGCTGCATGCATAAAGTCTTTACCGGTAGTCACACGAGGCGGAAGCGGCGCGCTGCCTTGCGCCGACCAAGCCCACAATTAAGCGTTCGCGGTGTGCCGGCTGCCTGCTGCATGCTGTCTGCGATGCCCCCATGCAAGTGCCGGTGGTTGATGAAGCACCCATACGAGCCAATGCAACTCCCTCATGAATTGCAATCAGCCTCAACAAGAAGATGTCTGGCATTGCAAGTGGGATGGTGAAAGCACACAGGATTGACAGGGGATGAAGAGCGAGCGAGTCGCGGTATTGGCGAGTGCTGCGAGCATGCCTGCTACTTGCCCTGGAAGAACTCGACGGGACTAGTATGACGAGGCTTGAAGCCAATGAGCTCATTGTCGTTCTTGTGATGGGCGTTTCCAGTCCCACCGAGCTGGTATGCGAGCCAAGCAAAGAATCCATTCTGATCCGGCACCTTGCTAGCTTCCAAGAAGCTCTCAGAGGGCACGACTTTGGCCTTATCCTCGCTCAATCCGACCTGCTCCACAATCTGCTTAAAGTCGGTGTCGAAGCTTGATATTTTGATGTTTCGGTTGTGCAGCTCTTTGGAAGGCAGAGTTGAAAAAGCGGAAGCGACGGCCAATCCGATATCCTCCTCTGCGGTGGAGGAGAACTTGATGCCTTGCGTAAAAGGCAAGTTGGGAAGGAACAAGGGCAGATAAGAGCCGAAGATGCCCGTGGCGAAGGCTGTCCATGGAAGTTGGATGGATTCCAAGTATCGATGAAGAGGTTCCTTGCCCGAGATGAGCGGGTGAATGTCTTCCGCCTTGAATCGCTCCAGATCGATTCCATAGTCTGTAGGCACAAAGATTTTGACGCTTGCTGCTTTAGCACCGTCTGCAAGCCTGTTCGAAGGTCCTCCCGGTGCTAGAGCTGCTCCGCCAAGCGCCAAGATGACCACCTCGGCCGAAACAGATTCGAAGGCCTTTTGCAAAGTCGAGGCGTCATCGTAATCGGCCTTGATGATCTTGGCTCCCTTGGACTCCAGAGCCGACGTCTTGCTATTGTCGCTTCCTTCCCGAGATAGGATGCTGACTTTTTTGCCCTTGTTCAGCAACTCTGTCACAATATGACCTCCAATATTCCCGGCGCCTACAACTACAAAGTTCGAAAGGTCTGACATGATCGATGCTTTTGTGTTGATCACCAAAACTTCGACGAGATGCGGCACTTGAGCGAGATGGCGTGTTTTAGGTGGGCTAGTCTTTCCTAGCAGTGATATGGCTCGAGGCTGGGGAAGCTTAGTCGGCTGCTGCTTGGGCGAGACTATGGTGGACAGAGCTGATGTCAGGTCGATGCAGGAGAGCGAAGGATGCGAAGCCTTCATGAACAGCCCTATTTATGCCTTTGCAAGTGCGGCCACTCGCTCGCGCACTACTTCATGAATCACGTCAGCGCAGGCTTCGTCATGTACCTGCGGGCTATTCTATCACCACTGCGCGCAGCTCACGGCCAGCCCACGAATCGCATTCGTGAATCACGGATCTTGACGTCCGATTCGAGGAACATGAATGAGAGCAGTCACCGCAGTCGGGTGCGGTGGTACACACATGCTGCTGTGAAGCTGGTCTAGTGATTGCGTGCGAACCGGACTTTAGCACAAGAAGGGGGGCGCTTAAGCGCGCATGCTGCGTGATGGTGCATCAGCAATGCGTGCGAGCTCACACGTACGCGCGTGCGTGCGTGTGGCTGAATTGAGTTCACGATTACGACTCTCGGTGATAAGGCGCAATCTGACAAGCTTGTGGTGTGTGTGTGTGTGCGTGTGTGTGTGTGTGTGTGCGTGTGTGTGCGTGCGTGCGTGCGTGCGTGCGTGCGTGCGTGCGTGTGCGTGTGTGTGTGTGTGCGTGTGTGTGTGTGTGTGTGTGCGCGTGTGTGTGTGTGTGTCAATGACGCGGCTCATGGATGTGGTGATGCCTAGCTGCCTCCGACTGCCCATGCAACGTCCATGTGACTCTGACTGCGCTTTCACCTTCTACCAGTTTCTTCCTTCGTGATGAGAATGGAGAAGCTATCATGCTGAGGTGCTGCTGCGACGCAACTCAATATAAGTCCACTGGTACCCCACTCCCGTAAGCTGAACGGCTGCGCGCTTGGCTTGCGCGATCAGGTCAGTCATCTTGATCGCGCCTCCGCGTCGCCCATCTTGCCCACCCGTGAGCGGACGTCCTTGCTTGCTTGCGAAACCCGCAAAGGCTCTCGCCTCATGATTGTGAAGTGTCTCCTGTGTCGTGAAATTTGGTGCCAAAGCACACACATACGCGTCCCCTTGCGCTTTCCGCCCGAGATTGCGGACGTTTCCGTCTTAGCCGTCTCTGCAGCGCATGCACGAGCGTCACAATCACGAATGCAGCAGCTCAAGTGTACGGCCGTAGAGCCCTGCGCGGGCATTCGGTGGGCATGTCGAAGCTTCTTTCAGAACCTGACGCATCTACGATGGAGTGAACACCAACGCGGCTCACTTGGCCCTCTCGGTCCATATCTTTGATTACTGTCATTGATCCGACGTGCCACGCCCGACATCTTTCTGACTTAGGATACAAAAACCCACTCCCTGCTTTTCGGGACGTGGACTAGTGGTGAAAATTTTGGGGTTCAAGTCTCAGTGTCGTTTGGGTGAGACGCGGGCGGGGCTCAGGCGCTTTCAACAGCAGCCACGTTGGATCTCTGCAGGTCCCAGAAGTGTCTTTGAGGATGCTCGGTGGAGTTCTGCTGCTCAGAAGACAGGCGGGATACTGCTGCTAGCTTTGCAGCATCGACGAGGGAAATGAGCTTCGCGAAGGGCGCCAGCCCTGCATTTTTAGTGTCCGTGAGAGGTTGAGATACAGGCTCTGAACCTGTGGCTTGTGCTGCCCCGGTATCGTGCTCAGCGTTGTGCCCGTTGAGCGAGCCGAGTGGTTCCTCTGCAGGCAGAGAAGCGACATCCGCAAGAAGTTTGAGAGATGCGAGATGATCGATTCGCTTCTTTGTTCCGCGCACGCCCCGTTGTAAGGATGCGTAGCCAGGCTGATAATTTGCATAAGCGAAGGTCAGCTGAAAGATCTTGATCGTTGTGCCAGCGCCCCATGCATACTCACCTCCTTCAGCTCAACGCTCTCGATGACGAGGCTCACTCCATCATGTGTGTTGCCCCAGCTACGCGACCGCACGCCGGAGCGCTGGCTACCCTTGTACGCAATCAAGCGGGGTCCAACACGAAGATGGACCGACAGATCGCATGTCGTGCTGGATCTCGCGTGCGCCGGCACGTTGGGCTTGACCATGCCTTTAAGGGGTGCGCTGGCGGCTCGCACGTCTCTCTCAGGCTCTCCACTATGGGTGTCGTCGTTTTCATCTTTCGCGAGTCGCGCTTCCTTCCACGCGAACATGGCATTGCCCGGTGGTACCCATCCAGGCACGTCGTCGAGCGCCGGACCGTCGATCCATCCAGCATGAGTGCACATAGCGACGATGTCAGAGTCATCGGTATAGACATCTGTGCCCCAGATACGGCGTCGCAGAAGGGCCTGCTGGCTCCAGAATATTTCGGTCCCCTTCTCCTTGAACGAAGCCTTCACAGTCGTCTCTTCCCTCTCAATCGTCCGGTCGACGTGGCGCAACGTTGCAGCAGCGCGCGCCCCCTTGAGGTTTGCTCGCTCATTCAGCATCATTCTAAAGTGCTCTTGACCTCTCCAGCCCAAGCGCCATTTGTCGATATTGGATGCGAATTGCAAGTCCTTGGCATTGGCTGGTTCAGCGGAGGAGTGGCGACCCGTTTCGGGAAGACGCACTGACAACTGTTCCTCGCTCTTAGATGCTGCGTCTGGTCTACCGTTTGCGCCAACGCGCGATGAAGCATCGTCTAGAGTGGGACCAGGCCCCAACCATGCGCCTGAGATGCGTACTTCGAGAGTCGAGCCAACGTTGGCAGCCAGAAGCTCACCAGGAAGTAGCGGGTCGATTTTTGGATCGTAAATCCAGCTTCCGAGATGGCGGGCCGCTTTGACTGAGGCTGTGTCAGTGTTGGCTCCGTGAGGTCCAGTCTTCGCCTCAGAAGCAGAGACGGCCGTCGGCGGCTTCGGGGCACTGCTGGCGGTGCGTTCGCCAATCTCGCGCAGAGCAGAGTTGTAATCGCCGTGCTTCAAGTTCTCGGGAGTAAGCAGGAAATCGTCACGTAAGCGCCCTTCCACCTTTTCCAGGTGCTCCCAGACCGCTTCGGAGTCAACGCGAGGGCCAGCATCAAAATCGCGCGTTGGCACTCTGCCGCTTTCGGAAGCTCCACCTTTGCGACCTCCTGCCAAGCCAATAGCTGGACGTAGCACTGGCTCGTACCTGCTATTCGAGTTGTACTCGTCAAAAACGCGGCCCCCAGTGCTGGCTAGCCAGGGCCGTGCATAAGCGTTGGCTTGTGCCTGTGCTTGCACTCGTGCCTGTGCCTGGGCTTGCGCCTGTGCCTGTGCCTGTGCCTGGGCTTGAGCGTGAGCGTGAGCCTGGGCAGCAAGTTGCTGCTGCTCGTGCTCCTGTTGCTGCTGTCTGCGCAAGTGCTCTTCATGGCGCTGCTGCTCTTGCTGATGTTGATGCTGGGCGGCAGCTTGTTCCGCATGGATACCTTGTGGAGGCAACATGCTGAGTGGCCGGGGTACACCATGACCTTGCTGCAGATTTCCAGGTGGTGCAAGCATGCCTGCGTGCTGGAGAGCCTCTTGCTCTGCCTTGACGCGCTTCTGAGTCCCAGACTTGCGCGGCCGCGACGCGGGAGCTCGTTTAGGTGCGCTCGGAGGCATCTCCTGCAGTTGTCCAGATGCCATGCTCTGATACGGATTTTGGCCCGGAGGCACTGCTGGTACGCCTCGGCCTGCAGCTGGTGGCATTGGCTCGTGAACGCCAGCTTGTCTGTGTTGGATCGTTGGAGAGTGCTTGGCTGGGTACATTTGCCCACCCGAGGGTTCGTTCACGCCCGGCTGCGCGTGAGCGTAGCCAGCGTGGCCTAGGTGGTGCTGGAACGTGTTCGCCGGGTGGGTCTCAGCAGTGCCGGGTGGAGGACGTTGGCGCTGATCGTACGGATTGTAAGGTGGACCAGCCCTCGACTGCTGGTTAGCGTATGTGTCTGGTCCAGACACGTTCTGCGCGGGCGGTCGAGGTCGCGCGGTAGCACTCTGATTCGAAGGCTGTGGTGTCGGACCCGACGCAGGAGGCGGTCCATATGGGTAGGCCCGCGGATCCGGTGCTCGAGGGGGAGGAAGAGGGCCTCCAGCAAATGCAGGGCTTGCACTGGGTCGAGGCTGATGGTGAGCAGGATAGTCAGAGTGTTCTGGTCCGCTGCCATAAGGTGGCACTGGTTGGCGTGTAGGTGGTGGTGACGGTAGTCCCTCGTGGTCCCGTTTCCGCTTGTGTGGAGCTGCGCCACCCGTCGAACCTATCGGCGCTCCCTTGTCATGAATTGGGCTCCCCTGTCGGCTGCCAGCAGGTGGTCGACCGATAGATTGCGTTGCAGCGGGATGGCCCTGCTGCGGAGGAAAACGACCTCCAGGACCTCCTGCAGATGGAAGCGGCATATTGGAAGCGAAATTTGGGCTCGCAGCATAGCGCATGTCTCCAGAGTGGGTTCGACCATGCCCGCCGCCAAATCTGCCCATCTCTTGCGCTCGCCAAGCAGCTGCTTGCTGTTGCGCTTCCTCGGCAAGAGGCCCGCTCCACTTGCGCCTTGCCAGTGCAGCCACAGCACTGTCGTTGGTGATGGCGCTAGACGCCCTTGGCGGTCCAGGTTCTGCCCCAGCCTGCGCCGCCAATGTCCTCGGACTGGGGCTGGGGTCGTCCGCACGCCTGTGCTTTCCGGGACTCGTATCACGATCTCGCTCTCGCGATCCACCGGAAGGTCCGAGAATGGAACTCATGCTCATGGGGTCGCCCCGAGGAGCTGCTGGAGCTTCATCTCCGCCAACATTTCTTCCATGCCCATCTTGGTCAAGAGATCTTCGCGCACGAGGCAAGAGTGGCGATGCACTTCTCCGCATTCCATAGCTTTGCGCATTACTGCTAGACCACGGCTCGGCTGGCAGGGCGGCGCGAGTGTCGACTGGCGAGTGATAGCTTGGTTCGCGATGCCCGCCATAGCCACTGCGTGGGGGACCACTGCTTGCATGGCCTCCATGCGAGGGCGGCGCATTCCAGCTGGCTATCCGAGCATGATTTTGATCGTGATGGCCGCTATCGAATTGGCTAGAGTGTCCAGAGCGTCCCCTAGTAGGATTTGCTGCGCTTCCAGCCGGCGGCACGCGAGGAGCAGAGGATGGAGCTGACATCGGTCCTGACTGGTTCGCAGGGTCCCACGGCCGGTACGAAGAAGTTGGGGTTCGAGGTCGTCTTCCCGGAGAGATGGGTGGCGGTGGCTGGCTGTGATGCGGTGGACCAGGATAGCCATGGCCGTGCCCGTGCCCGTGCCCGTGCCCCGGCATACTCATTCCGCCCTGCGAGGCGTAAGAATGACCATAAGGAGGTGATGCGGCATGGTGATGGTCTGTGCGCAGCACGGAGGAGTCCCCTGTTAGCCGGTAATCTGCCTTTGATCACCTTGTCTGGCCATTTTTAGCATGGCGAAGATTCGGCCCAGACCTACTGTGTCTGCCAGAGTCGTGTGGGCGACCATCATTCGCACAAATTCCGATGTGCACTTACCTCGTGATGATTGAGCAGCAAGTTCTTCTTCACGCTCACTACGACCGTTGCCAGCGGGTCCATGATAGCCTCCTGTTGCTTTGCGATGCTGACCTGGCCACGTCGAGCGGTGGTGGGAGGTGAAGTTGTGGTAGGATCAGCTCGATCCACAGAACTCAAGCGTGCGTTGGGCTTTGCTGCAGGTCCGCAGACTCACCATCGCGATACATTGCTGGGATTTCCAAAAGCTCAGCGTGAGTTGGGAATGGATTGACGTAAGTCGCCGTGGTCGAGAGACCGCGCAAGGAGAGGGGCGCTCGTCAGAGTGGTCCTTCTCTGCAACTGGGGTCGAGTATATATGGGCAAAACCTTGGCGTCTTGTAGTTCTCCGCGGTTCCCTAGCTGCCTGGAAGACCGTGATTGCGTTCGGAAATGTCGAGCCCGAGAGAGCGACTCGGGCTTGCGATGTGAGTGGTCTTCACGCTGCCGCTTCTGTGAGGGTGGAAGGGTCGCCGAGATGGTGGTAGCAATGCGCGAAGCGACGCGGAGTAGGTTGGTGCCGGTAAAGCAGGACGCGGGTTGAATCTGACGTACGAGCGGCCCAATGTGCGGCAAATGCGAGCTGCAAATCCCGCGCTAGCCTTCTGAGCCGTCTGGGTGCAGCTGCGCAGCAGCAGCAGCAAGGCAGCAGGAAGGAAGGGTGGAGATCACAGCCGCGGCGGCACAGCAGCTCGGCGAGCGCGTAGTACAGCAAAACGTCGAAGAAAGCAGCACGCCGTGGTGAGTTCCTGCTGGATAGCGCATCGACGCGCGCAGGCTTGATGCATGCATGCTGCACCGTATGCAAGGTCAAGACTCACATGGCTGCCATATGCTGTGCTGTTTGCGGGCGCGCAACGTCAGCCTCGGCGCCGTGCGTGCATCTGTTTCACAAGTGAGTACATGTGTAGCGCTGATCAGCCACGCGCGTTTTTGCTACATGGCGCGCGACACACTACGCGCAATAAGCAGTAGGTCTATATACCCACCGGAATGCGCGTACATATAAATCAAGAGTACGGTATACAGTCAAACCCGCCTATATTCACCCCATTGGGGGCGCTTATTTTTGGTGACTACAGCAGGGTGTGCCAATAGGCGCCACGTCATGGGACAAAAAACTGGTCATGTGACTCAATTTTTTTGTCATGTGACGTGATTTTCTGGTCATGTGACTTGATTTTCTGGTCATGTGACCAGATCTTTGGTCACATGACTATTGAGCGTGACTACAGAAGCTTGCTGTATGGTGTAGATTGCATGTTTGGTGCCCAGTAAAAAGAGGTGATAGTGATTAAAGAAGGGTTGTGATTATAACTCTGATTTTGCCTGCCAAATCAAATGGGGGCCGTCCATTTGGGTGAATACATTGAGTTGTGACAATAGACCATAGTGCTTATAGCCGGGTTTGACTGTACGCCGCGTGCAGCTGCGAACCAAATGCGCAGACCAGGCGTGGATGGATTCAGATTATAGTTGCTGCAATTGGTGTATACGTTCATGATTCGCCAGGAAATAAGGGTCGCGCGCGCCCAGAGCGGCGCTAGTGCATCTCCGCACCGCCGCCACACAATCATGCGCGCGGCTCATTCAACCAACGCCTCGATCAGGCGCAATTAAAGCGGGCAGGGCAGTTCAAGGAGGCACGAGGTGTGGATTTGATGACCATCTCGAATCTGATGACGGCGTTCAAGCGGATGCATGCATGGTTGTGTGCGCGCGCGCGCGCACGCACCCACTCATTCGTTCACGATTCTGTGCACGGCGACTCGTGACTAAGGAAAGATGTGCACATTGCCCCACTCGACCCTATAGCCAGCATTGCTTTGCAATCGAGTAGCAGGGAGCTTTGAGCGCAACATTCGTGATTCTGATTGTTGATTCGTGATTCGTCAGCTACGCGTTCCGAAAGGTGCTGCTGCTGCTGGCGAGTGCTCTGACTTGGCCTCAGCGGTGGTATCGACACACGTAGAGCGCTCTCACACATTTCCCCCTAACCGGCCGCTGCTTGGCGCAAACTTTTAACGTCGTTCTGATCGAGTCGTGCCTGCTCGCGCGACGTCGGCTCTCTGCAGACACGTGTCGAACGATCATCCGAGGTATCGATTCTTGGTTCCTCAATCAAAATGGTTCCAGTCGAGAGGTGTGATGGCGCGACGTTCATTTGAAGCGACTCCTGATGTCCTGATGATTCGAAGTATCAAAGACGCCGCGTGAGGTTGGCGCAGCTGTTCAAGGTGCGCCTGTCTCGCGTTCCAAGCAGTCGCTCAACCACTACAATGATGATCTCTCATCTTCCGCGCTAGCTCACACCATGCACATGGTCGACAAGAGGGTTGCTGAAGTCAAAGCTTGGAAAAGTCGCAGTGAGCAACGGGTGAGTCGTGATCGAATGGTTGCGTGTACGTACAATGCCGATATTAGTACACTGGTAGTCACACCTATGGGTCAGGTGGGCGAAACTCGTACGAGCTCGAGGACTAGCGCGTCCCAGCGTCTTGCACAGCAGCTGGAGTCGATTTGGATGGCTGCGATTCGGGGGCCTCCGCATCTCGAGGATGCGAGCTTCCTTGAGCATCCGAAGCGCTCTGGACTGGCGAGGTCTCACCAGAGGAATTCTTCACCTTTCTGATTTGCCTTTTCTCATCGAGCTCTTTCTTCGCTTGATCTCGCAGCGCTTGGTCATCGCTGCGATCGACAGACCGCTGCGGGATCAGGAAGACCGTGACGAAGAACGCAGCAGCCGTGAGAGCGGCCAAGAGGTAGAAATTCTTGGAAAAGCCTTGTCGGTAGGCTTCTCGTAGCTGACTGAGCTCTTCCGCGCTCAGAGGAGCGACATTGCTGCCAGAGCCGCCTATAGAACTTTGCAGCAAAGCGGAAGGGTCGTTTAACACTTGCTCGATGCGCTCAGTCGACCATCCCAACGGCTGTAGTGCGCTGACGGTCACATTGTTGATGATTGTAGCAGCAACCGCAAGTCCTAGACTACCACCGAGGTTTCGAAAGAAGTTGCGTGCTGCGGTGGTCACAGCTTGGTCTTTGCGCTCCACAGCGCCTTGCATTGCCACCAGTGAGATGCTGAGCGTGTTGCCGACGCCGACACCAGCGAGCAAGCCATAACCGATCTGTTTGCCCTTGCCATCACCTTCTCTCAAAGTGCTGAAGAGGCCCATGGCGACGCTCCAGACGATCCAGCCCACGAGGAGGTTCCAACGATACGTGCCGGTCCAGCTGAGGATCAAGCCACTTGCGGTGGACGAGAGGGTCTGTACCACGGTGAGCGGAATGATTAGCGCAGCTGCGATGATAGCTGGATAACCAAACACCAGTTGGTAGAATTGGGTGATGTAGAAGATCTGCACCAAGAAGACCCAGCCATTGATGAGCTGGCAGATCATGCCACCGACGATGATACGCTTGCGAAAGAGCTGGAGAGGCATGAGCGGCAAGCGTGTGCCCTTCCACTCCCATAGGCAGAACACTACGGCAACGCCCCCGCCGACGATGAGAGGACCGAGAACCCAGGAGGAAGACCACGGGTGTTCACCGCCTCCCCACGTGAGGCCGAGGACGATCAGAAGCGAGGAAGCCAGGGTCAGGATTGCTCCGAGCCAATCGATAGCTTTGAATTTGGCTTTGGCGCTCCCATGCACCTTTTTAGCTGGCAGAAAGAAGAAGACCATGGCGAAGCTGAAGGCAGATAGCGGAAGTTGAAGTCGAAAGATGTCTCTCCAGCTGGCCTTGCTCGCGAACGCGCCTCCAATGATGGGGCCTACTCCGTTGAACACGGCTACGACGGCGCCGAGAATACCCTGATAAGTTCCTCTTTGGCGCAGGGAAACCACGTCCGAAATGACCACCTGACTCAGGGTGATGAGGCCACCGCCACCGATGCCAGTAAAGGCCCTGAAAATCGCGAGCTGGGTGGTCGTCCGCGCGAGCGAGCTGGCAAGGCTTCCGAAGAAAAAGATGACAACGCATCCCAGCAGACAATTCTTTCGACCGCAAATGTCGGATATCCGTCCGTAGAGCAGCTGAAATGAAGTGCTGGTCAGGAAGTAAGCGCTCGAAATCCATGCGCTTTGAGTGCCGCTACCGAGCTCGGTGGAGATGATAGGAATGGCGACCGCCAGGGTGGATTGGTCCAAAAGGCTGCACATGGTCGATGCAGCCAGCACAAAGAAGATGATGATGATTTGCCTTCGCGGGACATAGTTCGTCTGCTCGTTTGGAACATACTTTTCGGCTTCATTGCCGCCTAGTCCATTTGAAGCGGCTGCTGGCGTGGCAGGCCCCGCCTCTACATCGCCTGCAGCTACGGCCTCATCTTTGAGATTGCGCTCGTTGTCGCTAGCCTCGGCGTGCGTCGCTTCTGAAAGGGTCGCTGTGTCGTGTTCGCCGTGATCATCGGCGGTGCTACCTGGGTGATGTTCTGGTTGTGCACTGTCTCGACGATCGACGCAGTCTTTGGGCTGCTGTTCAGTCAGCATTTGCAACCACTCCAGGCTTTGAGGATGTTTTGTGAGCGGTTAGAGCAGCTTGCGTCGGGACTCTGGAGAGATGCGAGCAGCTTAGAGTCGTGAGCTGTCCGCGCTGAGACGGCGTCAAGCTCGGGTGTGCGAACAAGTGTCAGTTAAGGCACGGTTGTCATGATTCGCATGGTTGGTCCAGTCAGCTTCTGATGTGATCAGCGCTCTGACCCGTACTTCATGCTTGGAGGGTTCGCACGACTTGATGTTGAACGTATGGATGCTACACGACACGGCTGAAACACACGTTTGACGGGGTCCGGCCTCTAAGCAAACACTGAGAAATCAGGAATGGGATTTTGGACCGATAAGCCCTTGTGTGTACCTCTGACCATCGCCTTCGGACTTGATCGGTTTTGCTCGCATCTTGCAAGTCGCCGGTTTCGCAGCAAGCGTCCACTGGCACGATCATGCAGCGATGTTACCCTTTCAAGTTATGCCGGCAGCAGGTGGCATGCAGTGACGGACGACTTGCAGATCTTTGCTCCAGCGTCTGCAGATGGGGCGGTGCGGTCTAGTGCCCTCGGCACGATCGGCGCTTCTGCCGATGCCCCGCTTACTCCGCAACGCGGCGTAGTCGCGATCGAGTCGCGTGATGGGTACCCGACAGAACCTTTAAGCGGCTTTTCAGAAATGAGCGTGGCAGGAGCGGTAATAGCAAGCAACAAAGCAGCCTCTCAGAACAAGGCGGAGCAACCAGCGCATCAACAAATTTCAAAAGCAACGCTGTCGTTCCGACAAAATGAGTAGTGCCAGAGAGCTTTCCAGGCTATAGGTCGGATTCGCGGTGTATCAAGACGAGATGCAAATGGCAGTAACAAGGCGAGACAGACAGAGGGCAAGAAACGAGTTCTAATGAGGTAGAAAGGCGAAAGCAAAAGAGTACACTTGCTGTGAGCGCAAGGCGTAATTCGTGAAAGCGTGCGAGTTTATCCACCACCAGCTGAGCTGATGGAATTCGAAAGAGAGCTCGTGTTGGCAGGCCGTATGCAGAAAACAGTGGTATCTCCCATCTGTATGTGGGTGGGCCAGCGTCAACAATCCGCGAGGGATGCGGAGAAAACAAAAGTGAACTTACAAAGACAATTTGGTTGCGGCTTGCAGCAACACTTTCCCAGACAGGATTTCTCTGCAGAGGAGGTGGCCGGGGTGCTTGCGCAGCAGTAAAAGCAAATGGCACGCCAGGTCGGTACATCGGCTGGCCTGGTTGTGGCCCGTATGGCGGTGGCCTGGGTCCAGGGCCCATTGGCGGCCGTCCATACGCGGCACCAGGAGGAGCACCGTTCATACCCATCTGGAAACTTTGAGCGCGCGAGAGTCCGCCAGGCGGATAGTCTGGAGCCATCGGTGGGGCTCCCGGATAAGGCGGTCTACCGTACGAATTCATGGCGCTCGGCGCTGGCGAACCGTGCAAATTCACCTTACTGCTCGCCGCGCTGCTCGACACGCTGGAGCTTGACGATGATGCAGGAGGCGCGACGTCTGCGAACAGACACCTCAAGTTGTAGCCAGTGATAACCTGATGCAAGGCGCCTGTCTGCACGTGTCGGACTTCGATGAAGCTTGGCTCAAAGGCAAGCACGTAAGGATGATGATACGCGAAAGAGGTTGGATTTCCCTCCCAATGGATGATCCAGTTGCCCTTCGAACGCCATCCGTTCTTGTTGACGTAGAACGCAAATTCGTCGTAGCACAGCAAGAACTCGCCGTCGATCCGATAGATGGCAATGGGCTTGACCGTCTCCTTGCGTTGCACAAAGTCCAAATTAGAGTCAGCAGGATCCAGCAATCCTTGGGTGTCGAGCGTTTCGAGGTCGACGATCTCAAAGCCCTTGGTGCAACCAACGCATAGTTTGCTCTTGAGGAAGTGGATGCTGCTACTTTCCGTCGGGATATAGAACTCCTTGAAGACGCGCAAGGTTTCCTGACCTCCTTGCAAGAGCTTGCGGAAGGTGGGCTGCTTCTTCCCTCTGACATTTTGCTCAATCGGCTCGAGCGTCTTGATGGTCGATGAGAGCGAAGAAGACTTGACGACGCACACCAGCGTCCGTCCGAGACACTGTCCGGCTTTGAAAAAGGACGTGTGAGAAGAGATACGGCGCCCACGCTTCAAAGATCCCATTGGGTCGGAAGGGTCCAATGCGTCCAGAGTGAAAGTGTGCACGCTGCGTTCAGCAAGAATAATCAATATCTGATACTCTTCCAGCACGTCCATCTGTGTGACGCCAGGCAAAGGCAGCACCTTGGTTGGCGGACGAGCCTTCTCCCGCAGATCTGATAGGTAAACGCCGTCGTCTGTGCCGTATATGATGCGTCTGCCAAAGTCGAACGGCACAGAGCAAGTCACCTTTGCAGGTCCGCTAAAGAAGCTCTCGCTGAGTGTGATCGTGTCAAAGATATTTGAACGCTGTCGCAGGACATCCTGTCGAGCCTCGATGTGCTCGAACCACTTCTTCCGGCTAACGAAGGTGCTTGCCCAAAGCGTCTGCGTGTATCCTTTCCTGCCCAAGTAGGTAAACGTCAAGGCGTAGCCTGTCTTTTGATCTTGCTTCGGAGCCGAGCCTGTTGGCACGCCACCGCTGAGACGATTGCCTGTAGACGTACGCGACATGACGGACTTGGGTCTCGTCGCAGTGCCCTTACCAGTCGGGACCTCATCGTACACTGTGACGATCAGAAGCTCGAGTGGTATCGGCTGGGGAGCGTATGCAAGGGAGCGGGGGAGGGGGTTTTTAGTACGGACATTGACTAGTCGGCCTTGCATGGCGGCGACCCACCTTTCTGAACACTTTGTAGAGCTCGTGCTTGTGCACGTTCTTCGCTTTCGCCATCAACAGAGCGTGATCGAACAGGAAGACTTGGAGGTCGCCGCTCTCGCTCTGAGAACCACCTCTCCTCTTGAGAGGTCCTTTGAACACGAGCTCTCGCTGTTCGTCTCGGAGCCTCAGATCAACAGCTTCTCCTTGCTTGAAGACCAGCTGCTGATCCAGCTGGGCGAGGTTGAAACGATTTTCACTCTTGCCGGATTCCGTGTTCACCTTGCTCAGGAATTCCTTGACAATCTTGATCACCTTTGGCAGGGCCTGCTTATCTGGGCTGTCGTCCTCCGTCGCCTTGGCCACACCTTCGAGCAACAGAGGATAACGGGCCAGACGAGTGGTGGGCTTGGTTAGGTAACCATTCAGCTCTAGCTTCCGCGACTCTGGCAGCCGTTCTGTCTCTTCAACAAATTTGAGGAATGCAGGATTGCTCGCCTTCTCCTTCTCGAATTCGTACTTGCCGTACAATTGGTGTGCACCGTACTTGACGAAGGGCTGGAAGTATGGCACCATCTCCAGAAGAAGGTCGCCTATCCGTTCCACCACCGCTTGTTGTTTCTGACGCTTGCCGAGCATATCTGCCAGCTTGGAATTGACGGCGTGTATTTCCAGCACATTCCAAAACACCTGCGTGACAAAGTCATCCCGCCGCGCATCAGCGATGATGTCTCGGGTTCGCAAAGGCTTGATCCAAAAGTCTCGAAGATACTCCAGATCCCGAACAAAGTCGCGTTCGGTGTATATGACTTCGTTGATGAGCTCTTGACGCTTGCGTTCCTTCTCCGAGACACTCTCCAAAATCTCCTTTGATACCGATTCCGCCCACAGCGCTCCTTGCTCCTGCGGCCGAGCACGATCACATACCAATCAGTCAGCGACTGCCAATGATGGCTCTGAATCGAGTGCGCAACGCTCACCTTCGTCTCTCCAAGCGACTCTTTGCTAAGACTTCGCTTGAGCACAGCTTGCGGCTTCATATTCAGTCGCGCTTGCTGCTCCAAGCGCCTCGGGCAAGCGATAGAATAACAAAGTCGATCACGTGTACACGTTGGGCTGTAGCAGTCCGTCAAGAGCGTGAAGACTCCGGTAGGCAACGCGTCTTCCTCTTCCATATCAGCAGAAGGGTATCCCGACGCCATCGGAGTGGGGTTCGCGTTTCGACTTTGCGTGCCCGCACCGCGCGTAGATGTGGCCGGCGTGGACGCCACGTTGCTTTCCGTGACACTTTGAGCGCTTGAGCCACCCAGAGTGAGCGAAGCGGCTGAGCTATCCCTCGTGGGTGCTCTGCTTCCGTTCTGGTCGTTCATAGGCACAGAAAGGCGTGAGCCAGCTTCTCCATGCGCTTGGCCGTCGTTTGCGTCCTCAAAGACGTCATTCTCGCTGCCGAAAGGGCTCGTAAGACGGACGCGGAATTGGTACAGCTCGTTGGGGCTATCCCTGAGCCTATGGTCGTAGGTAACGTCGTGGAAGAACTTTTGAGCGTCCAGCGCTCTTCCCAAGAGCAGCGCAAGATTACGGTCCGTAGTCTTGATGATGTAAGCTATCTTGTCCACCGCTTCTCTGCCATCGAATGCATCGGTGTACGACAATCCGTCCTTCGTCCTTTCCGAGAGCGTGACTCGAGACTTGAAAGCTTCCGCGACGCGTGACAGCAAAGCGGGATAAACCAGCGGCCCTCGACGACTGGGTACAGGCGGATGATTTACAGCAGCACTGCCGATACTGCCGTGAGGAGAGGACAAGGCGGTAGGGATACCCGGTCGAATAGACTGGCCAGCTGACATGCTTCTGGCCTCGAAACGACCTTGACCAGCGGGAGTCATTCCCTGAACAATGCTAGGAGCACGGGTGGACTCAACGCTCTTCCTCCACTCTAGATTGCTTTCTGCGTAGCTGGGTGCGTAGGCAGCCTGCGCGGCTTGCGTGGCGCTCGAAGTGGTTCGCATGCGCTGTTGATACGGCCCATAGCCACCCATCGGCGGCATGTTGACGGAGCCAAAATATCCAGGATGCTGGCCAGCCCCTTGTGGTCCAATGCCGCTCGCCCCGCTGCTGTACATCCGCGGACCTAGTTGACCGTTGTTTGAGGGCGCTGACACTGTGAACATAGAGTTGGCTACTGAAGGGGCATCGGATTCGAAAGACCCGCGCCGCCTCATGTCACCATACACTGAAGATGCTGCAGACCTACCATTGCCGCCATTGTTGGCGCCTATCCTTCGCTGGTACTCTTGGAAATCTGTATCGACGAGTCAACAGAATCAGCGCAAGCCTGCCGCTCGTCATGGGCATATCGGTACACTTACCGTTCACACCATCCTCATCTGCTCCTCCGCCTCCCATGCTCAGGGCGCTCAGCGATTGTGTGGCACCAGCAAGAGGAACGTCTTGCCTCAGAGGACTTGTTGGCGTCTTTCTGCCCTCTTCTGCATCTGCAAGGTGTCCGCCGGCTTTGGCGTTCACGGCGGCTGCTGCTGCAGCTTGCGCGGCCTGATTTGAGGTGCCCGGCTTAACGCTGAACCAGTGACCCTCGTCGCTTTCTTCAGCCTTCGGCAGGTCTAGTCCTGGAATTTGAGGAGGCGCGCGCGGACTGATGTCCTCTGACGACAGATAAGCTGCACTGCCGTCGTACACGCTTGTGGAGCCTCGTTGAGAAGATGGCTGAGTCGTTGCGAAGGGAGTGCCGCCAGCGCCATAGAGAGCGCCGGCAGAGCCGGCAACCGAAGGATGTCTGTATCCAGGCACCTCCGGATAGCCACCACTCTGGCTTGGCGTGGCTGATCTGCTGGGGATTTGCGGATAGCCATTGCCCTGTCCTTGACTGCCAGCGCCAGCACCGTACATGTCCGATGCATTGAGGCCGCCAGGATTCCCGTAGTAGCTCATCCTCGGATCGCTGCTCCCACCGCTTGCGATAGAAGGGGCGTTGCTGGCTCTCCGGTCGATAGCGTCGGCTCCATATTGACCTCCCTGGGAAGGTTGAGAGGGCATATACATACCGCTACCCACGTGTGGCGGTGGCCCAGAGGTCGACACTCGATAGGGGCCAGGCGGCGCAGGGGAATGCCATCGAGGTGGTGGTTGACCGTACGGACCAGGAGGCTGCGAGCCTGCGATGGCTTGGTTGTGTACCCAATTTTGCGTAGCTGCCATCTGAGGTGGGAGTTGATATGGTGCATATCCGCCAGACGGAGGTGGAGGAGCAGGTCCTTTGGGCTTGGCCGATGGCCTGCCGAAGATGCTTTCGTACGCTGCTGTCCGCTTGTCCATCTCACCGCCACCCATTGCTCCACCAGCACCTCCATTTGGCCCTCCAGGGGGCATAGTGATGTTGTGCCTCTCTCTGGTGGAGAGAATAAGCTGTCGACGTGGCGATGAAGAGATCAATACGATTGGCGACGATCCGCTTTCGGCGTCTGAAGTGAGGTCGCCAGTGCCAAGTGAACGCGACAGGGGGCTGATCACGAATGAGGGTAGAAAGGGCGGAGGGAACGTAGAAGGAGCACCGAAAGGACGTATTGGGTAGGACTCCCTTCCCAAGAATGCCGGTGTGGTGCTGTAGATGCTGTCAAGAGGGGATCGGACGATGATTTGATGATGAGGGTGACAGCGCTGTGCGCACTTCCCAGTGCTTGCGCTTGCATGGTGACTGATGTACAAAACCGCACACGCAGCTGCGCTGCTTGAGTGCTGATGGGGCGCGTGTTACAGCAAGTACATGGCTTTACGGTACCGTACCGCACTCTGACTGCACAGTCACGAGTATAGTAGCTAGCTGTTGTGCGCCTCCTAGCTGCAATCATCCCACCCTGGAGACCGCGCGGCGGCCGGCGGGGGGCGGAAGCAGGGAAGGCGGTGCAAACGGCACGTGATGCTTCAGTCAGGCGCAATTGAATCACCAATCAAAATCTTGAATCAAGTGCATTAAGAATCTTGAATCAAGAATAAGGGCGCGCGGTCCGTTCGCGTTTTGTCGTGATTCAAAATTGCGTGCAGGTGAGGCACGCACAACGCACGCCGGTGGTGGCTTTGATTAATGAGCCTAATCACGAAGTCCCGATTCAACACTCATCAGTGACTCTTGACTCAGCTTGACTCGATCATGACGAGGCTTGACTGGATGGGAGAATGAGGGGCTGTCACGCGGTCGCACCCCACTGCGCGATGGAGCGTCAAAGAAGGTGAATACTCGCGCACTGGCTGGCACCTCGATCGTTGTCAGCATAGGCCTCAAAGGGGTCATCAACTCAAGAACTCGTGCCCGTCATAGAATAAGATGGGGCAGCTGATGCGAGATGTTGCCATGTATGCTGCTCCGCTGCGACGGCCCGGGCTTCGCTTCCGAGCGATGCGTACGAACGGGACCACGCGTGCTCAGCACGGGGCAGGCAGCAAAGCACACCACCGCACCATCAGCTTCGAGCGGAGGAACTTGACCGTGTCGTGCAAAGTCCGCACGGCTCGATCCCCATGCTCTGACTGATGATGCTCACATTCCATAGCCTTGTCATCGGCTTGCACGTCTCGACGATTCTCAAAGGTGCAACAATTTACGGATCCTCGGACGAGGCCGTGTGAGACGAGAGGATGCGGAGTTCACGCAGCAGTTATCTTTTGTACTCCGCTAGTGGTTTTGACACCAGCCAGCCTGGATAATTAGCCGCGCAAGCTCGTCTCGTTCGCGGTTGAGCCTTCCAATCGCGTGCTGGTCAGCACGGCCAAGCACGAAGCGGTAGTAGTAGTCACTCGCAACCGCAGCCCATATTCGCCGCCAGCGCACCATCTCGCACAGCTGCGATTTGGGATGGCCGGGCATTGGCAGCAGATTGCTGTCATGCCACGAGGTCTTCCACACAGCTTTGACATGCAGTCCGCAGAGCGTGGTTAGCGCGCGCGGTCGTGAGTCAGGAATCCGTATATATATACATGGCATGGAGTCACAATTAAGTGGGAAGCCAGGAGCCGCACTCGTGATGGCTAGCTACACTACAGAGTAGTCACAACAGCGGTGTCTAGTGCAGCGCCCTGGCTGCTGTGTGTAAGCACTTCATTCGTGATTGTGCTGAATGAGCATCAGCTCGCCAGGAGAGGTCTGCTTCAGTTTGAGTCACGAGCCGATAAGCTGTTGCACAGTAGTCGTGAGTGGTGAGTGGTGCCCACAGTCATCTGAGTCACAAGAGTCTTGAATTGAGTCAATAGTATCGCCTTTGAATACCTTGCAAGCGACCGACGTTTACCGCTCTATATAGCAAAGTCACTAGTGGAGCCGTCTTGCAGGGCGCAAGGCTTGAAGAAGCCAACAGCAGCGATGCAGGAGTCGTGAGTACGCATCTGTGCAAGCAAGCAATCAAGCGAAAGGGCCCTTTCCCTGCATGCATGCTGGCTGCGTCGTCGCTCTCCGTACAGCAGGGCAACTTCGCTCAGGGTTCTCTCTGCATATCCATGTACCCATCCACAACAGCTGCTGCATGCCCGCATCCAACCTTCGTGCCTGTTCTTCCTTCGTTGAGCACCGCTTACCTATCCATCTTCGAGCAGCAGCAGCAGCAGCAGCAGCAGCCCGAACACGGAGATCAAGGGGACTTCGAGCTTTCGCCCACGGTCGGCAATCAGACAATCAGACAATTTGCGTGTTGCGTTGCGGTGCGCCCACGTCGATTGTGCTTCGCGAGGGCATGATCATGAATTAGCCACCAGTCGGTAAGCAAGGGCACACTGGCCTCTCAAAATGACCAGGATTCGACCTGAATCAAGGAATGCCGTATCGCCATCTCGAATCTCGAAGCACGTGAACGGCCGTGCGAATGTCCAAGCAATCAAAAAAAGGACGAAAGCCGATTCACGATGATTCTTGTTTCACATTCATCATTCGCATTCTTGATTCACGTTTTTGAGTCGTAGGAATCAAGAATGTCGCAAGCGGCGAGCTGCGTAGGCAGGCACTGCAGCAGTCTGAGTCCTGCTGCTATGTGTTTGTGATGCCGCCTGGCCGGGCCATGAGGGAGGCGCGTTCCGTGATTCCCTCGGGTCCACTCTGCATGATCTTTTTCTTCTTTCTCGCGCGCCCTTCGCAGCATGCTAAGACGCGCGCTTGGGACGTGCAGGCCGCGCGAAGCAGCAGACTCACAGACCATCCGTATCCGTGAGTTATTTAGACTCAGCTCGCATGAGGCTACTAGTCGCTGTATGCTGAACCGAGGTAAAGACGCATCACCACGCAGGCAGCGTTCGCCTCACCTCGATGATCCCCTCATTACCGTCGTACGTCTCTGCAGTCACCAGAGTTGAGTGCATGTCCGGTGTCACACTCCGCCTGAGCGACTTGCAGCTCCGAGACACGGGCCCTCAACACTCGCACTCAAAACCCGCCCTCGCGTGCATTTGTAAGCTTGCGTCCCACTGCTTATTGCAACCATCAGATGAGCGCAGTCACAGCACACTCACATCTTGTGTATCGGAGAATCTGACTCTGTGGCTTGTTCCAATAAGCAAAGCTCTGCTCTTGCGAGGTCCGCCTTCGCACACCGCACAGCAGCGCTCCGTCAACACAGACACCAGACAAGCCATTCGAATCCCGGGACAGACGCATTCCTCCGCACATACACTGCGACTTGCAGTGGATGCCCAGGTGTTCGCCAGCTCATTGGCCGCTACTGCAAGCTGCGCTTCATCGATCTCGTCAGTGCGCTCGACAAATTGTTGCGAGTCCGAGCCATCTAGCATTTTCCGTGAACCTTTCCAAGCCTCTCTGCTTCGAGCTTCGTCGCAAATCGATACGTGCCTATCCTCAGCGGAGCCTGCGTACAATGTCGATAGCTACGACATCTGCGCAAGTCGGCGGGGCTACACCGACAGGTCTGGCACCTTCCCTGGCTGCTCTCGCAGCACCACGAGCTGTTCGCTTCATAAGCGCATCGGAAGCCAGCGAGATCGATGCTGCACTCATGTCCCCGGATCAGCATGGATACGCGTTGGAGCAATTGATGGAGCTGGCAGGGTTGGCTTGTGCACAGACCGTCTTCAGATCTTATCCTCCGGACACCTTTCCCGTCATTCTCGTCGCCGTGGGTCCCGGCAATCAGGGAGGGGATGGGCTGGTCGCAGCTAGGCATTTGCATCACTTTGGGTACAATGTTCTGGTCTGGGCACCAAGACTCAAGGGCGACCACATCTCGGTGAGTGTGAAGAGGGGCTTTCAGACATTAGGGTCACTAGGCATGAGCGCAAGTGCACTTCTAGGGCTGCTGGAGTGGTTGCACTTCACAGAAATACCGTGCATTACGTGTATCTCAGTTACCACGACACGCTGCAGCCTTTCATGTCTCTCACTCACACCCTAACACGCTCCTTTCAACAGCGGCTGGAACGGCAGCTGCGCAACTTGGATGTATTCTTCGCTATGGCTGATGACTCGGGTTTCGAGGACGCGCTAGATCAAGCCGATGTGGTTCTGGACACAATTTTCGGTGCGTGCTGAGCAACAGTCGCTGTTGAGCATAGATGCAGCATTGACATGCTGTGGTTGTACATTTGACAGGCTTTTCTTTCAAGGGACCTCCGCGAGAACCATTCGCCAACGTCCTCAAGGCTTTGATAGAGGAGGTAAGTTGCTCAGTCTTCCCGATTCGGTCAGGAACGGGCTGCTGACTTCGCCTTTCGGTCTTCGCAGTCGCGCATGGAATTTCAAATGCGTCGGCCCTGCCCGCCAGTGGTTTCCGTGGATATCCCATCAGGCTGGCCTGTGGACGAGGAAGGTGGAGAAGCAAATGCAGCGCCCGCATTCGCCGAGTCTGAGCGCGGACGACAGAGCGAGAGGTTCATTCCCGAAGTTTTGTTGTCCTTGACAGCCCCCAAGAGCGGGATCAGATCACTGGTGACAGGATCAAAGCCGGTACGCCACTTCATCGGAGGGAGGTTCATTCCCAAAGCGTTAGAGCATCAGTACGCTTTGGCCTTGCCGGCCTACCCAGGGGACGAGCAAATTGTGGAAGTGACGGGATGGGAGGAAATGTCATTGGAACAGGCTAGACATTTGGCTCAGCAGGAGATGGAAGCTTTGGCGAGCGCACCCTCAAATAGCGACGAGGTCGCTGCCTCTACCGTCGTTCCCGCTGGCACAGCGGCCGCACACCTCAGTCATCAAGCCGATGCTGCACAGAAACTGGAAGCCGGGGCTGTGGATGACCAGCAGAAGGTATAGTTGCAGCCCGCAAGGACACTTGACTTTCACCATTGGCTGCTGTGGCGTACACACCGTCTTCGCGCACCGAGCGCACACTTCATCCAGTCAGCTTTGTAATGATTCACTTGAGCCCCTTCGACCTCTTTCCATTCCCAGACGCTGGCACGCCCTACTGAGGCCCCATACACGTTCCATGTCGAAGTCACCTAGCAACGAAGCCAATGCATGCCAACGAACACAAGGGTGGCTGCGCTGGTAGGCAGAGGGGCGCCTCTGGGTCTGCTTTCAAGCGGCTATGGGTTCATGCGCCGATCTCGGCATTGGCAGCGTCATCGCCAAGCTGTCCACCCCTGCTCAAAGCGTTCCAAGCATCTCTGAACTCTCCCCGCCTCCTTTCCCGCTTCTCGTCTCTCTTGCGCCTCCTCTCGTCTTTCTCTTTCCCGGTATCGCTGATGGTTCCAGACACATCCGCTTCCAGGTCCTCCGTGTATGGGCTCAGTCGTGAATCTTCCTCGATCGGGACGCCAAGGCTCGGGGGTAGGGTGCTGCTCTGCACACTGGTGGGCAGACGCTCGGTCCGTGAGGTGATTGCGGAAGAGGTGTAGCGCATAGATGTGGAGGCGCTCGGGCGATCTGCTGGAGCTCCCCAGCGCGAAGGCGGCCAGACGATGCAGACGACGCGTGAAGTGAGAAGCGCGATTGGGACCTGGCGAAGCGCATTGTGATTGTCGAAACGAGGAATCAGTGCCTCCTCTCTGAGCCGCTCAGACGAGAGGCTGGGCCAGCCAGCTGGTACTGAGAGAGCCCAATCTTACCTCCCAAGCGGTCTTTGGCTCTGCCTTCGACGCATACAACCTCCGACTCACCGGTCCAAAGCTCCGACTGTCCAGGCTCTTTTGCTCCGGCAGGCCGCCTCTGCCTCGGGCTATTTCAGTGCCGGCCGCATCTCCTTCCACCCACACGTGTCCTAGAGGTATTCGAATCCTTTTTTGCCCGCGCTGCTCTTCTGAGGAGGAGCTGAACCTCGAGGCGCTCCCTGCCGCTGCGTCGGAAGAGACAGAAAGCGTAATGGTATCTCCCGGAAGGGCCAGGATGCGCTTGACCAGGTGCAGGTTTGGATCTTGGGGTGAGCTGGTCCAAGCGGATACCGTCAGAGCGCATCAAGACCGTCAGTCTACCTCATATGCTGTGATTTGCTCATCCGTGGAAGAGTCTACTCACTGCAGCCCCACGATGTCGCCTATATTCCAATCGCCCCCATATGCTCCAGGTCTATTCCCATCATTTCTCCACGCACTTTTGCTGTTGCCGCTCGCTTTGGAATCTGCATCCGTGCCAGCATCATTGTAAATTGCGCCCGCTGTTTCCGGCGACCCTACGAGCGTTTCCAGATCACCTTCTGAATCCGACTCTAAGCCCCTCCCCGCCGCGCCGCCAATGCTGCCACGCGCGAATGCGGGTCTCCGACGAGCCTTTTCTGATGTCCACGAAGCGGTGCTTATGCTTTGCAGCTTGGAGAGAAGCACAATGTCGCCTTGGCGTGACTTTGTGCGGCCTTGAAGTGTTGGCTGCGAAAGTGATGCAGGCGGTAAGTTCTCCGGGAGCTGTTGCAGAAGTCGTCTGATAGGCTCGACTCCAATCAGCACTTGACGAGCGACTCACTAGCATGCTACCTCCGCTGATGTACGAAATACCAGTAGTGCTAGAGAATGCAAAGATGACGACGGCTGACCAGCCTAAAAAGTTGAAGGACCGCCTGAGGATCCACGCTGCGCTTCCTCCATCCCCTTTTCCTGAAGTGCCCTCTCCATCCTTTGGAGCTGGACTCGCTGGATTGGAGGGCGAAGACGCAGAAGAGGCGAGGGTAGCGCTGCTGAAGCCAGCCCTGCTCTTGATTGGTGATGGCAGTGATATTCCTCGGAAAGATGAATGTACGCACGCAAGGCGGACAGTCGAATTACGACGTCCTTTGTCACCTCCCGAGTGCACGTCGCAGCATTCAGAAGGTCTCGCACTCAGCAAAGGCCGCAGCCTCGGTGCTCGCCAGCACGACATCGCCAATCTTGGACGCCACTTACTGATCCTTGCGAGTCAGAGCCAAAGAGTTGAGTGGCTGAGGAGCAAAAGTCACAACTTGAGTCTCCGTGCTCTGGGAACGTATTCGATGGTTGTGTATCGTTGGGTCACCTACTCGAATCAAACGCGAGGAGAAATTTGTGGAGGTACGGTGGTAGTGGGGTCACGTGCGCTGAAACGAGTCAAACATTCTTGATTCTTGGTAGAATCTTGAATCAAGAGCATCACGACTCAATCAGAAATAGATACTCAAGACTTGGTGCTCGAAAGTAATTTCCAGTCGTGAGTCTTGAACTCAGACGGGTTTTGAGCTTTTGAGCAAGAAGAAAAGGATACATACAGATTCACAACTTTGATTGACACGTGTGACTCGACTGCATCTCGTGGTCCTGATACTCACGACTGATGAGTCCGAGAAGCGTTCGAATTGTAAAGATCGACGAGAAGTCTTCCTCCTTTTGCCTACCTTCTCCATCATCCACTCACGAGTCCTGCACTGCATCCTTGCAGCCGCAGTCTGGCACAAGGCAGCATGTCGAGGAGCAAGCCCACAAAGCGGACATTGGACATTCCCTCCAGGTCTCCCAGTCCGCCGACAGTCACGCCGTCCATCTCAGGCTCGAACCCGCACGCAGCCGAACCAGATGTCGAGGGCGGTGTCGAGTACTGGAGAAGCGTCGCTGCTACAGTAGACGGGGTACTAGGAGGGTATGGAAAGGGAACTCTACCTCGAGTGGACGCCCTGGGAAGTCGCTTGTTCCTACTTGGCGTATTGCCTAGGTTGGACAAGGTCAGAAGCAGCAAAGAGGAACTCAATGGAACGCCAGAGAGCAGTCTTGACAGGTCAGCAACGACGGAAATGCGGACGAGGGGATTGGATACGGGCGCTGGGGTCGGACGGGTCAGCAGGGATGTGCTGAGCAGATTGCTGCAGCATGTGGACCTCGTCGAGCCTGCGGAGAATGTGAGTGGCGTGTATGCGCCTGCTGACCTGACGCAATGTTGTGTGAAGCATTGGGGCCTATTTTGTGGCTACTGAATTTGCTGCTTTGCTCCTTTTCTGGCACAGCTGCTCGCGGAAGCGGTGCGAACTTCTCCGAGCTGGCCAGCCCTGAAAGCCATCGCCTCTGATGACAGTAGTGCCTCCTCCTCATCAAGCACACAATTGCCTTCTATCTCCTTTTTCCTTTCCACGCTGCAAGACTGGACGCAATGTCTCGCCTCTTCGCTGACCGCGCAGCAACACAAACTTCGCGAGGAAGCTCGCTTTGCGCCTGACAATGTAAGCGGCAACTCAAAGGCGCAGAAGGGTGGAGATAAAGACGAACAAGTGCTGTACGATGTTGTCTGGGCTCAGTGGATGCTACAACATCTTTCGGACGACGACCTCATCAAGTTCTTGCAAGCAGCCAAGAAATCGCTTGTCAGACCTGATTTAACAAACGGCGCGGTAGCAAAAGAGTCGAGCAAAGGAGCTATCTTGGATGGGTCGGGCTGCATCTTTGTCAAGGAAAATGTTTGCCAAGAGAAAGAGAGCGGCGAAGAGAATGTGTGGTTTGACGAGGAGGACAAGAGCATCACAAGGTGAGTTCTACCGGCTCATGGAACCTGCTTTCTTCCCGTCGTCCATGCGAGAAAGCTGATACAACCTGCTTTACCATCCGCAGGTCTCGCAAAGCGTTCGAACGAGTATTCGCAAGTGCGGGGCTGGAAATTGTCAAGACAGAAGTGCAGCTCGGCTTGCCCGCCGAACTCTTTGCGGTCAGAATGTGAGTACACGCGAGACGCGAGGTGGGTGTCGTGTCGGCAAGTCCATATGCTCATCGCAAGCTGGCCAATCTGGCGCGGTCCGATTGCAGGTGGGCTCTCAGGTGACGTGGCATCCTTTGGTGCGGTCAAGCACCAAGTAGATCGCGCGATCAGCAACATAAACGTCTTGCGCTCCGTCAACGACCATGATCTTGGAGACACCTCTAGCAATGCCCTGTTCTTGTGCTGCACCCTATTTTACGTCCACGGCTACGCCGCCTTTATATTGGAAATACCTGATGGCGTCATCCGCTGCGGCCATCAAAGCTTGGACAGCATTATCAAGGAGCTCCGATCTCGCTGAAGCATTTCTGCTTCACGGCTTGACCTTGCCACCCACGAAGTCCATTGGCGTGTGGTCTTAGCACTCGCCTACGTTGAGCTGCAAATTTCTTTCTCGCTCTCAAAAGTCGTGGCTCATACTCTGCGTCGCGACGAAGCTTCACAGACCATCACCTCTTCTAGATCCGATGGTGCGCAGTGGTGAACTTTGGCTCGTCGGTCTGAACGAAGCGGCCATCGCGTCACGTGGCTTCGAGACGCGGTCAACGGAAAGTTTGAATGCAACACGGATTCAGCAGCAGCGCGAGGGCGCGTGCTGGTGAGGTCATGCTCACTCCGACCACCACGCTCTCTCAGACACCGCAAATTTCAAGCAAGCAATGACTTACGACTCGAGACTTTTCGCAATGGTGGATCACTTGAAGGAGTCAGGTGCAACGCTTTGCTCGGCACCTTTGCTGCTACCTCGGCTCGCAAGTGCGGAACACTGGCCATACTGGAAGAAGCTCATGACATGCTTGCTGAGAGCAAATGGCCTCGCCAGAGCCGTTCTGGATGCTCCTTGCGCGCCTGCACCAATCGACCACTTGAATAGCGGAAAAGACGCGGGGGGTCAATTCCGACCAGGTAGAGGTAACACTCGATGCGAAAGCGTTGCTTCTCATGCTCACTTCTGTTGAGCCGGATATCGCCATCACCTTGCCAAATTCGGCTCGCTCCGCGTGGAATATGCTCGTCAAGCGCTTCGAATCTGCGGCTTTAGCCCATATCAGGAGTGAGCTGGATGGATTTCAATGGAAGCACAACGACACACCGAACGCTTTTCTCTATAGACTTGAACGTCTTCGTGCCGAAGCTGACGAAGTGGGCATTCGTCATGGTGCCTCCTTTTACGAGTGCAAGATCGAGAGCGCTCGTCTGCCGAGCTTGCTGAATCACAAAGTGGCAGAGATCCAAATAGCTCGAACGGGCCTGGCAGGTCGCGACATCACGGACGAAGAGACGCTGCAGATCCGGCTGGACTCTTTTCGATACGTCAGTGCGGAAGAATACCCCTGAATGCAACGCGAAGAACAGAAACGCAATCGAGGATCGCATCGCGGAGGACGTCGGGGAGGACATCGAGGAGGACACAGGCGCGCAGTTGGGCTTTGAAGGCGCATACTTTTTGCCAGAGCAGGCAGGCTAGCTCTAATGCCACCCAGATGCACAATGCCTGCTCGCCGACAGCTCGAAAGATATGTAGATCGGACGTATCCACTCTTTTTCTTTCTTACAGGGCACCGGATAACCCTTGCCAGACGGCCACACGATGCTCAAAGGCTAGCGTTCACATTGCCTGTAGAGGCGACCTGATGGACGGATCACAAATGCAGTCGGCGTTCTGTTTTGAAGCCGTACATCGCCATGCTTGTTTATTTCGAATTTTTGTCGTTTTGGCGTTGCAGATTGGACGAAACATCGCGGCCTTTGGTGATCAGCATTATCCTTCGCTTTCGAAGAACTGAGCGACCGAAGAACTGAGCGACCCATAGCGTGCCACTTCTGATGCCTTTACAGATCGAATCTGTGGCTGGCAAGAGGTACTATTCCAGCTCTCATACAGGCGTAGGAATGCTATCGCTTCCAACGCCGCAGCTCTGATCATTTCGCTCGAACAAGATAGTCAGGGCTTCTAGCCTTGGTTGGAGAGAAAAGAGCAGCAAGCACACACTTCAATTTGTGGCTCGAGTTGGAGTTCGCGCGGAGCTGCTACATGGACGAGAGCTTGACTCATGGACACACAGCAAGGGAGGGGAGGGGGGAGAAGGCCTAGGGAGCGGCTGTAGCATCGAAGCATGTGCAGCATGATGCACCATATCAGACGGGAGTCGCATACGCTCACGTCGCCTAGCAAGCAAAGCACCTGCGGACAGTGTCCCTAGCGAACCAGCGCTTCTCAAGCGACATCCACCGCTCATTGTCAAACCCAGAGTCACAACTCGATAGATGGCTGCATCTCGTGTCAATGACATTAACGTTTCTCAACTGAGTCTCAGGCTGCCCTTCAAATCATCTGATAGGGTCTGCCCAAGCTTGTCTAGCTGAGCGCAGAGGCGAGCTCGGCGAGCTAGAAGAGAGCCTCTTCCTTGCCCGTCAGTCGCGCCTGTGCCCGTTCCCGAGTTGACAGTGGACACCGATGCGCTCCTCACGTGCGTATGGGCGGTGGAGCGGTTCGTCGGAAGCACAGGTGCAGCATGCTGACTCAGATCGACAGGAGCTATCCTGGTCGCTCCATCCATCGAATCCTTGGCTCCGCCTCTAGCAGCGCTGCTAGCCGGCGTGTCGACGCGCCATCGTGACCCAGGTCCGGGCTCGAGAGGTGCTGAAATCTTTGCATCGAGTGAACGCTACGAGCATCAGCAGGAGGCGGAAATTTTGATCGTCAGTGTTTTGAACCGTCGTTTGAGGGAGCGGAAACTCACGATTTCTTCGACGAGCCTGGCCCACAAGTCCAGAGTTTCGACCTCTCCATGGTCTCGCGCATAGGAAAGGACGTCACCTTCCTCCAAAATAGCAACTCTCCTTCTCCATTGTTCCTCCTGAGCAGCGGCAATCTTATCGTGAAGCCACAGCCCAAAGTTGGGGCATCTGAGGAAGTCGAGGTACAGAGACTGCCGCACTGCGTTGCCGGTCGGCAGCGATCTGCTTCGGATCGGCAGCGGAGTACCGTGAGCCCTAAGCGAGGCGAGAAAGTCCGTTTCGCTGAAGGGCTTGATTTTGGGTGCTTCGGCGGGCGAGGATAGATTGCTGTACAGTAGCGTTCCAAAGTCAGCAGTCATTGCTCACGCGTGCTTTGCAAAGCTCTCAACACTCACAAGCCAGCTGGAATTAGTGAAGAGACATACCGATTGAGAGGGGCCAGGAAGCGCTCGGTGAGGTCGGAGAAATACCTTCTCAGCATGGCGTTGGCTGCCTCGTCATCGTCGCGCCTCTCGGCCATTTCCAATAGACGGCGAAGGAGCGGCCTATCCTTGCTGATCCTTCTTTTGCGCTTGCTTGTAAAACCCGGAATATGCTCAGGACCACCACCGCCGGCGCTGTTGCCGCCAGCAATACCGCCTCCAGCTGCACTCAATGTTGACGCTGCTGTCCCGCTTGGACCAGCTCCAGAACTAGGCTTGCGATTAACGCTAGAAGTGCTCAAATGCCTGGTGGGCTTGGGAGCAGCTTTGCCCACGCGCAGAGTGTTCGGCCAGTGGCTACACACTTGTAACATGAAGGGATTGGTGACCCCCAAGATCGTACCTGCCAGAGGTTTGTTCCTTGTGATCAGAGTCTTGAAGTCGTAATCATGAATGGTGAAGAATGGTCTCCAATCTCCACCGAATGGCACGGGTCTGATCATGTCTAGCAGATGCCACACTGCCTCGCTGCACTGCTTGGGGTCGGGGCCCACCACGAGTAGCGGTTCTGCGAGGAGCATGCACTCCCAGACCAGCCAAAGGTCTGAGATTGTATCCCGCAATACAGCGAACAAGGGATTGCTGGGAATGGAAGCGAGTAGAGGATCATTTTCGTCCTCCCCATCCGCTGCTCCGCCTCGACTCCTCCGTTTCTTGCGAATAAGAACAGAGTTGGCCTTGCCGGCGGCGCTGGTGGCTGGTGGTAGACAGGCCTGAGCGGCATTCGAGGTCTGGGTCTGATAACCGAGAGGCAATGCCGCTGAAAGAACTGTGCCCAAGACAGGCAACGAGAGTGTAGAGCCCGCTTCCGGAGATGGCCAGTTCGCGACTTCATGACAGAATGACTCCAGCATAGGCATGCCGTGTTCAAAATACAATGGTCCTAGCTTGGCCACCAAGCGGCTGAATAGCGATACGTACGGCAAGTGCGACAGGATGACGAGAGACTTTTGAAAATATCCTCTCCGGATTGCGGCATCCCTCCTCTGTCGAAAGAAGACATAGCCGTAAATGTAGCTCACACTCTGGCTGCTACTCTTCCTTGCAGGTGCATTGATTTGTTGAGGAGCTGTCGCAGAGCTGTTGTGGTCGTGTGACGTGGCTGAAGCTTCACGCTCTAAGCGTCGCTCTTCTTCAGCTGAAAGACGTGCACCCGTTGCCTCTTGCTGGGCATCGACGTCGGTGCACAGCAGCTGGTAGCCATCAGCACTAGACGAGTCAGTTGCTGCAAGACGAGACGCAGATACCTCCTGCGAAGAGACGCTCTCGCCACCTGCAGCCTCTAGGCTCTTGTCTGCCTGCTTGCTGCTGCCGAAAGCAAACACGGAAGAGCGTGAAGGGGAAGGCATTGGCGACGCACTCCGGCTTGAAGACGTGCTTGCCCCTGCAGAATGATCTGCGGCATCTTTCTTTGCGCTTGAAACGCCCCTCGCTAGCGATCGAAAAACGTCAGTCTTGGAACCGTCTCTTGAGGCAGAAGATACAGACGCCATAGGATCGTTTGAGGCGACCGAGGTTGAAGAGGAGCTTGCATTGGCGTGATGCCCAAATAGATGCGCTCCAAGCAGCGAGCGCTGGCCTTTGGAGCCAGAGCGATTCATGGTGCTTCCACCAGAGGAAGAGGCATTGGTATTACTGACACGTCTCGAGGAGTACTGGCGGCTCGGAAGGGTCGAGCTCTTCCCGGCAGCAGATGATGCAATTGCGGGAGGCTCAGAGCCGGACGAGCTCAGAGGAACTTCCCTGACCCGCCAAGAGAAGACGGAATAGCCATCATCGAAAATGGACGTGTCGGGGAAAGATGAGAAAGCACTACCAGTAGGTGGCATACAAGGTCAGCTGCTTGTGGGAATGCCACCTCAAACGCCCCATCGATCTCTAAACTCGTCCACCTTCCACTCCTTCCCATCCGGACTCCTGGGTGTCCGCTCCGAGTCATCGCTGCTACCTTCGAAGTCCAACGCACGTTCGTCCCCGCCTAGCGCACTACACTCACATGTTGTCCCTCTCCTCTCGGGAAATGCCAAGAGGCGGGTACAAGAACTCCAGGTCGGGCCCCCTGTCCAAGTCGAAATTGACGCAGCCGACGCTCAGGACCCATCGCTGTAGAGCCTCCCTTCGCAGCTCCGAGGGCCCACCTACTGGGCCACTAGGCGACTCTGGGTCCGTCTGGCTTCGTCGAGATGTTGATGTGCGTTGCTCGCTCTTTTGATTATGTCGTCTCACTTCAGCTCCAGTCGTAAAGCCGTCCGAGGGGGCGAGGACCAATGATGTCGGGCTCACTGCCGTACCATACTCAGGCGCTGGCGGAAATGTGGCCTCAGAGTAGGTCTCGCTGCCTCCCATCATGCCCATCTGCGGCAAAGTATCGCCAGCGGCCAGCGAAGCGAGGTCTCCTCCGCCAGCAGAGGTCCTCCGCTCGGCACCTCGAGATGTGACCGCCGCGGGGCCGATCGACGTTGATGTGTGGGAGCCCGCGCTGAAAAGATTAGAGCTCGAGGAGCTGGCCAGGAGATGCTGAGGCACGCGTTGGTTGTACGTCCGCTGTGAAGCAGACGCTGCTCTATCCGCTGACGACAAGATTTGCGAAGCAGGCTGACCGGCACCGGCCGAGGGCGGAAGAGCTCTGACCATCTGTGCAGAAGCGTTCTGCAGGCTGGCAGAGTGGCGACTTGGTGTCGAGCTGCGGGACTGTCCGAGATCTCCCTCTTCCGCATCATCCACTGCAGCCAGGCTTGCCTGCGCGGAGGGTGCTTCCTGCAACGACGCTGCAGCATCACGGCGAGCCATGGTTTCGATTTAGGTCCCTGTTCTCTCACAGTACCACAACGGGAGAGTAGTAGCGCTGCGCCATACGTAGGTGGTCAAGCGCACACAACCGCGCGTTCGCTTGTGTCCGCTTGCGCAGAAACCTGGGTGAAGCAGTCCTGCAAGGAGGAAATGGCTTGGCGGAAAAGACGCCAAAAGATCACTCGAGCAAGATTTTTGAGGCTCGTCTGCACAGAGTAGACGGGCAATTGCGTGGTGTGCTGTGAAAGATGATAAGGAAGCGAGGGGGCAAGACTTATGAGAACCTTTTGCCTCTTGTCACCGCGTTGACTACCGGTGCTGTATGGCGAGAACGATCGAGGTTGCGGGGCAAGGGCCGCGTCGCACACGATTTCAATCAAGAATAGCATCATCGCGCGTTGCCTCGTTTTACCTGCGATCATGCAGCAATCACAAAGGTAAAGTCTTGATTCTGAATTCATTTGATTTCTGCGCGTATGACCCAGAAAGTCGAGCTGCATGTGATGCTTGCTACCTTATTGTTGGAAGTCATAAGTCTTTTCAAGAGCCTTCAACGATTCTAGCGCCCTACAAATAATATCCGCTCTCCAAGATTTTCTCGATTTTGATTTTGCATGCAACACTCTTGAATCAAAAACACCGATTGATCAACAATGCAGATCTTCTCGTGTAGCCACGTGACCCGAGGTAACGGGCTAAAGTTGGCGCTGGCGCACAACGGCGTCCAACCTGGGGCTCCTGGCATGCTGTGCACCGTGGCTGCATGGGGACAGCGCAAGGGGAGGAGGGCCGTGCGACTGACTGTGACAATAGATGTCCAGCAGGGACATGCAAGTCTTGACCCACAGATCGAGAGAGATCAACTTTGATGTTGGTCAGGTCTTGAGGTGGTCCCCGCTCTGGCTCCCACTCCTATACAATTCAAGCCCACCATCCGAATCTCTCAATTTGCTCGTACATCTTCGTCACCGCAACGAGAGCCTTCGTCTCCACTCGCTCTGATCCATCTCAGTCGAGTACCTCTGGTCACCCTTAGAAGACGGACTCGAATTACGCTTGATCGTACGCTGCTCAATCCACACCAGTCTGTTCAAACTATTCTCCGCCTTTCCCTCAGCAGACTTGGACTCCCGTCTCCTCGCAGCCCTTTTGCACAGCATGACTACGCAGAACTTTGATCCCAACAGGGCACAGAACCTGCCAGAGATCGAAAAGCAGATGGCAGTCAAGTGCGTGGAGCACGCTCAGATCTACTGGAACTTGCTGGAGAAGATGGAGCCAAAGTCTTTGAGGCTGACCAAGTTGGACGACGAAATCTATGCTCACCTTGAAGAGGCTTTCCCTGATCTCAAGGAGGGAGGATCAGGCAGCGTTGCGAAGCTCGACGAGGAACTTATGAAGAGCCCTTCTGGCAAAGAAAGGTGGAGAGAATTCATCAACAAGTATGAGAACAAGGGTGAGTGTCGAAAGACAGGCTCTCTTTGTCTGCGGCAGACTCTGCTGCTCGCATCATCTTGATGCCTCGAGCTGGACGGGCGGCGCGCGAGAGCCATCACGCTCGTCCCTCTTGTCTTGAAACGCCGTGCCATGACAGATCGGCGTGGGTCGCGTGACAATAGGGTGTATGCGATGTCCAAAGGAATGCATTGCTTCCAGCTTGCTTACGCGCGCTCTATATGGGAAAGATGACAGCGTTCAAGCTGTTGTCTTTTCAACCTCAGCTCTACTGACCACGCTACGCCCCGCTCCTTCGCAGTTGCGGATTACAACTTCGGGACTTTGATTCGCACCGACGCCGCTGAGGAATACACACAGTACAACACGACTTTTGGTGAGTTTCTCGCTCCAATGTATCGAGGCTCGGGTGCTACACAGGCAAAGGAATCTGTCAGCAGCGGCCGATCCTCAACCCTGGCGATCGAGCTCACGCTTCGAAAGCTACATGCCCCTTCTCTCACAGTCACGCGCATGCAGTTCTACGCCTACGAGATCGCACGAAACAGGCGAGGCCTCAATGACTGGGTGTGAGTATTGTGCATGTTTGTAAAACATCAGCAAGAGGGTTCAGAAGCTGAGTCGTTCCACGTCTATGTGTCTGGATGCATTCGTAGACGAACAAAGGCTATTGAGGAAGCGGAGGCCGAGAAAGCCGTGAGTTTTGACTGCTGCACCGCAACCGATCAATGCCAGATGCCAGCGTTGAAATTGGTTTCGCTTGATGCAGAAGAAGGGCAAGAAGTGATGGGAAGAAGAGCAAGAAGTGATCGCTGGGCATTTGGCTCGATACGCTGCAGGCTACAACGAAGTGTCACATCACTTTGGTGAGAAAATTTGATGAAGCTGTTTCTATGCTCCAGCGCGAGTACATTAGTGTGCAACAACTCCCTGGGCGCTCGTTCACGTGATTGTTCGAACTTCCGAGAGAACCGTTGATCGCATGACACCCGGTATGTGGGACACTCCAGATGAGACGTTGGTGACAACAGAAGGCTGGGAACGACGAATGGACAGCTCGGCGACGGCACGAGCTTGTTGGTGGACCCGATGTAGCTCGGCTCCGCTAGCGATAGGCATAGAGTACCTTGTGTGACACTGGCCTTATTCATGAGTGCAGAAGCGACAACTCGGTATGGGCAGCCGACCGTCGCGCGCTTTGCTGCTGCACATCCTAAAGAAAATGGAACTCGTGATGAAACTCGTGAGCATGAACTAGCTTTATTTTGGCCTACATTGGCACAACACAAGTGGAAGGAATAGCAAGGATAAACGTACGTCTGCTCTAGCATTCTTGCTCTGCAAGGCATCCTGCTCTCGAAGGCCTAAGCACGTCCCGTGGCTGTGTCCTCAGCTTCGAGATGTTCGAGGTGAGAAGGGCATCACGACAACGATCAGCTCGTCGAGTGCTTTCGCGTTCGTGCTTGGCCATCAAGACGCTCTGGTTCCCCAGCTGCGACCTGCCCGCCGCGACTGAGCGGTGGGCCGGTACGCGTTTACTCGCAGTACACGGTGACAACACTCATATTGCGTTCTCGCAGCTGAAAGGCGATAGTGAAGAGCACACCAGACAACGCCGGTGTAGCTGCAGGGTGATCGAGCCCATTCCTGAACAAAAGCGTCGAACTTGCCCTCATGCAAGACCACGAAAGGACTTTATGAGGTCCCATCAGCCTTTTGAGTGTTGCGTGCAAGGCTCGATCAACACTGACGGTACAAGACGCCGACCAGCAAATGTGGATTTTTTTCGCTCATTGTATCGAAGCGTTCCAAGCTTTGCGATTCTGATTGCTTTTGCAAGATAGATGTAATGTACGTGGAGAGGGGTCTAACTGGATGTCAAAGCCATAGCGCTTGTTGGGCAAAGCGCTGTTGTACAGTATGCGCATGTGTCATCTATCTTCCTTTGTCCTCGAGCACCCATTTTAGCGCAGGCGACGCGACTCGACTCCATCCCCAATTGCCGGCGTGCCTGGCGCATGTGGGTTTGCGCTGACATGTTTAAAGGCTCACTTTCGCATCTCGTACACGAGTCGGCATGGCATGATCTTTCCGAATCTCTGACCCTCCGACGCAGAAGGTCGTGATGCCCTCAATGCCATGCGTTTACCCATGCGCATGCATGGCACCCTTCGAGCGGTCTTTAATGATGTGCCTTGATTCGCGAAGGTGTGGAGCGGTGTGCGCGAATGTTGGCTGCGGGGGCCAGAGCCTGCGCACCCAAACCTCTCGTCGCTGCGCATGACAATCACAATCACGATGGAAACTCACAAATGTCAAGAAGACCTTGCCGCTTCGCCAGTGCGGCTGTCTTTGCCTTCTTGACCACGACACTTGTGACTTGGTGCGAGACAAGTAGCGCGAGGCGCTTTGGATCTCACGAGCAGCGATCAGTAAGTGGCCTGTCTCGGTGCATGCGTGCTTGGTTGCTCGACCGTGACGGCCACAATCGTGAATTCGTGATTGCAGCTCTAGCTTGCCGAGAGCTACTGCAGCTTGCATCCCTTCTCTCCAAGACCAGCGGCCGTCTATAGCTGACACCCATCCGAAGTGGAGAGACTTTGGTGATTAAGCGATTCGTGGGAAACGCCCTGCATCGAGGTGCGGATCTAGATGCCCAAGGGTGCAAATGTCCGCGGAGAACAGTTGCTCAAACAAAAGGAAAACTTGATCGAACGCACGCGGTGCTGTGCTGTGCATGCAGCTCGGCAAAACGTACCTACGCGGGTAGCACATACATATGAAGCGCATCGCGCACCGGTAAAGCTGAAATCACGTCGAAATGCGCAGCAGCACACAGCAGCCAAAAGCGCGCAACACAACTTGACCCGCATCCTTACCATTCAGATTCACACTTACGAGCACATCCAAAGCTCTCGCATGGACATGAGCTCGAGGTCGACAGGCGCGAATTGATGTGCCCTAGCGCTCGCCTCATCCTCCTCAGACGGTGGCGTAATTGACCAACACGTCGCTCACGCGCGCCGTCATGCGGCTCTGAAACATTAATTCACCATTCACAATCGATTCCATTCACGATTTCATCCAGCATCACCCGCCATCCATCCGCGGCCACGCCTCCGCTCGAAGCTTACGTCGTCCAGTGCACCTCGATCCGGCCAGCACTCTGATCGTGCTGTAGCGAGCGATTTTGCGCGTGCAGGTGCGGTGTCTGATCTATGCTACGAGCAATGACTCATCTGCATCGACCTCATCAGCCAGCATATCTCGATCGCCCAGCAGCAGCAACCGTCTGCGCCTCACGCGCCTCAGCCTCTAGGCCTCTCAGTCGATCCTTTCCCACTTCGCTCACGCGCTCAAGTCGCGGAAGCAATTTGCAGAGGGCACAGCTCACCGAAATAGCGGAACAGTCTGACCAGCAGGCGATCGACTGCGCAGGACGAGGTTCTCATTCTATAGTCCAGCAGTCGCAGCAGTCAAGAAGCATAGATTCGACTTCTGCTGCGACGCGCGCCTCGCAGACAAATCATCTCGCGGAATTGCTGTTCAGCCCACAAAAACATCGCGACGACGCCCGTGACGATCAAAAAGTCACGCACAGCGCAGGCCCTTCCCACCGATCGATCAACACTTTGACGAGCGGGATTGAGTTGACTGCTGCTGGATGACTGCGTAAGCGCTTCAGCGCGGCATCGTCTTCAAGGCAGCAGCCCGCGTACCCAAGACGGTCATCGCGTCTGCGCTCAGCACACGCGCTCGGGATAGCCCGAGGCGTGTTTGGTCGATCAGTCATACTTGATTGGTGACTGCTTCTGCTGGTCCTGCTGCTGCACCTATAGGTTCGGGTCGCCTGTCTCGCTTTGCCGCGCAAACGTGAGTCGTGAGACTCTATACATATCTGTTCTGAGGAGTCAGCGCGTGTTGGGCGCCGCTGCTTGCATCATCGAGCTCGTATCTGGCAGAGGTTCACAACTTGAGCCATCGCACTCGTGACTGCCCGCTCGCAGCGATTCGATGGCAAGACATCGCCACGCAACAACACATGCCCAAGGCTACTGCCAGTTTGCGGATACCCTAGCCGTCAAGGGTCTCGTCCAGCGCTCGTACTCCGGCGACCTCGTCGTGGCCATCTGAGCTCAGCGTGGCATCGCAGGATGGGACCTTCATCCGGTCCCACCATGCTGGTTCCATCCAGTGGACCTTCGTCCCGGCCTTCGCAACCCTTCGCGGCATCAGATCCAAGCGCCATCTGTGCTATCGGTGCGCCACCGCCGACGAAGAAATTTCACCGCAGCAAGGCGCAGGAGCAATCGGCTGGAATCCCACGGCCGCCCAATGCCTGGATTTTATATCGATCCGACAAGCTCAGAGCTGCGTCTGAGCCATCGAGCGACCAGCCTTTTCGCCTGTCTCCACTCGCAACGGGGTCTGACAGTGCAGGTCAAGAGTCGGAGAGCGAAGGTGCGGAAGCTTTTGGAAGTGCTGCTGCTCCCGCCAAATCTGCGAGCGGCGGCGCGCACAAGAATCCCAGGCAGGGCGACCTGAGCAAACGTCTGGCGTCTTCCTGGCAGAATGAGAAGCCGCAGGTGCGCCAGTACTACTATCAGCTGGCTGAGCAGCGCAAAGAGGAGCACAGGCGGATGTTCCCAGACTACAAGTTCGCACCCCGCGTCACTGCCAAGCTGCAAAAGTCTAGAGACGACAGAGCAGCGGCTGCGCTGGCTAATAAGAAGACACGGGACGTCTATGCGCTGCCTGCGTATGGATTTCATGGATCTTCCTCTGGCATCCCAGACGCGTGGGCAGACGCGGCGCTCGCTGACCAGCGGAGGTCCTCGGCGTCTTCGATGAACACGCCTGGCGTTGGATACCTGCCTTTTCAGGCTGATCCATCAAGCCTGCACCATCCCTGGCCGCAGCAATATCCCTACGCTGTCCCACCTCCACCTCAGAGTGCCGGAGCCTCCATCGAGCTGGCCAGCACGCAGCAAGGAGGCGGACCCGCACGCCCTCGACTAGCCGTCCGCTCGGGCTCTGGAGACCGCCCAGCCCCGTACCAGACGCAATCGCCAAGCTCGCCGAGGCATTCCATCTCGGCGCATCCCAGCGCCGATTCGCGGGGCTCGCGCGGCCTCGCCAAACGGCCGCCAGTCTCACGTCAGGGATCTAGCCTTCGAAGATCGGGAAGCGGTTCTTCGCACGAGCCCAAATCGAGAGGAAGCTTTCAGCAGCAGGTCGAAGCTGCCGATGCGCAGCAATCTGCCCTAGCAGCGCGACGTCGTGCCTCGACGCTGTCCAGCAATGCGTCCAACCCTCCGGCGCACCCGACCGACGCCTCCCACAATCAACCATGGTCAGCTAGCTCCGCGGACCGCTTTTCCACGGCGGCTCTTGTAGGCCCGCGCCAAACGTCACTCCAAAGCCTGGCTGGCAGTTCGCCTATCGAGCCTTTTAGCGCTCTGGCCTTCGATCCTAACCTCGCCAACATGCCTGACACCGGTTCAAACGAAGTCGACGCTCAGCAATTCGACATCTACGGAGGTGTTGGTGCAGCGCTCGCTTCCACATCAGACTTTGATGGTTTCCCGCCCGAAATGATCGGCGACGTAGGTGCTGATGAGCGTGAGATGGTCGCTCGACTTCTTGGTAACAATTACCTGTCAGCTTTGAGCGCTGCTCCGTCCCAGGACGGTCTGCAACCCGCCGCCTTGATGGGCGGTGACGCATACGAGCATCTGCAAAATGCACTGCCTGCCTCGGCTGCCAGCACCACTTCTGGCTTTAGCATTTCGTCAGGTCCAGCTGCCTCGTCTTTCATGAGCAGATCTTCGGCATCTAGGATGCACTCGACAGCTTCATCAGGGCAATCAGAGCCAGTGTATCTCAGCTCTGCGAAGCAGCCAGCTGAGTCGTTTGCAACGCACAGCGAGCCGCACGCCGCGCCTCTTCCGTCATCAGGCAAGGGCTGGGTAGACGAAATGGCAAATCAGCTTGTACATCAGTGGAGCCAAGATTCGGAAGAAGTCAAATTTGACCATCCTTTCATAGACTCGGGCGCAGACCGGCAGACCTCCCATGCTGGCCCTGCTTCTCTCCCTTTTCAGCAACCTCTCGAGCCATTCGGGCTCTCGAGTGGGGTCACAGAGGCGAGCGGGGGATGGCCCAGAGACGGGCATGTCCATCCTGATCCCTTCCTGCCCCCCGTTCTTCTACAGCAAGCGCGACCGCCTGCGAAACAAGGGACGGAACGTGCGGATGCGCGTTCGCACGGTTCAGCACCACGCATTCGAAATGTCTTTGTCCCGGCGAGCGTTGCGCAGAGACAGGAAGCTCAAGCTCGCCAGCGCGATATAGGCATCGCTTCTCGCACACCAAGCGCTTCGGACGTCAACGATTCGCAGAATGCGTCGGATTCCCCAGCTGCATCGACTCGCTTCGCCCCACCTGCGCAGTTGATGTCGTATCCCAAGCCGCCCTCGCAGAGGAATGGCATCGATCAACGAGCTGGAGGGCAAGCCTTGCGCGATGGGATTTCCACTGATTCTATGTTCCAAACCGAAGGTAATGCGTCAGCAGATACCTCGAGGTCGTTCTCCTCGGTCATCTCGTGGTCGAAGGCGAGGGGCGGTGGTGCCGGAGCGTCGTCTGACGACTCGGGCGTCAACGTGGAGTCCAAGGCTCAAGCTGAACGCTCGGCACATCGTCCGACAAGCAGCACGGACGCCTCGGCGTCCTCTAGCGGAGCGCTCAACCACAACGCTGCGGCGATCGATGCGACATTGGGCGCTTCGGAATTGCACAACAATGGTCAGCTCGACTGGGAAGCGTTCTTTGCAGACGATGAGATTTCCTTTTTGCAACAGCAACATCAAAAACGTCCGCCATCGTAGCTCCGTTCGTGTGGCCCACCAATCTTGGTTCCCGCCCATTCTGTAAATGTACCTGTCCAAACGAATCCCCCCGACAACCGCTGCTGATGTTTGTCTCCCCTTTTCCACTTACCTTACATTTGCCTTCCTTCTCTTTGTACACATTCCAGCAAGCTCATACCTCTCCGCACTTCTTGCGAAGATCACGCATCGCTGCTGTCAACCTCTCGAACGTCGTTCACAGTCTGCATCGCTGTTTTCCCATCATCATTTGAGCGCTTGACAATGCCAGCGCTTACCCTGTCCCTTGATCACCGAAACGAGGAAGCAATCTCTCTACACAAAGCCCTTCGCCTCATAGTTCTCCCCCTTTTGTCACCCTTGCAATTCCCAATCACGAATGAGATGGCATACCAGAAGACCTCGTCGGAATTTTCCCTTCAGCATCGCTTGGGGCTATTGCCATTTCGCTCCGCGGTTGTGGCAACGGCCGGATGACTTGCGCAGGCAAGGCTTTGGCGCCTTTACTAAATTTGAATGGAGGTGCGACCCTATAGTACCGCGCGACCCACGCGCGCGCTAGCACAAAGTGACACGCAGTCGCGGCCGATCGAGAGCCTCCTTCCTGGCGCAGAGCGTGCGCTATACGACTGCGACGCGCTCACCATTCACATTCTGACTTTAATTGCGCTGGCGTCTTTCCCTTCTTTCGCCCAGGTATACTGTTCTGGTCGCAAACACAGTCTGCAGGAATACGATAGACATGTAGAAAGGTACCGAGGAACTGGGGGAACGACGAACACACCCTACAATGAGAGATGAGAGCTTTGAGGCGCACCGTGTCAGCATCGGTGATGGTCGTCTATTGCTCAAGTCAAGTGTGTGATGAGCGATGCTCTACATGCGGATGCATAGGGGTGCGTACGGGCGTGCGCGTCACGTGACACACCGCACCTTCTTCACGCCGCGCTGCTGCCCGCGATCTCTGCGCAGTCCGAACTGCTACCGACCAGTCTCATAGACGCTTACCCTTGCCACCTAATCAGAGCTTTGAGGTGCTGTCGCCCGGTCCGGGTCTGAGCTACGAGGAGATGGGGATCACACATTCATGTCCCTGTTGATGATGCGCTGATGCCCATGCATCACTCTCTGCTGCCACTGACTTTGATCCGGACTCGCGCTCTGCGACGATCACATGCCACGCCTCGGACCGCAAATCGGTACAGTAGGGGCTGCTGAAATTCACGACAGTGCTCGAAACGCGCAAGATTTCAAGCGGGGCCAAGTTGAAGTCACGAGTTGTGAAACACGAATGCGTGCTTGGGCGGAGCTTGTGAGTGCGTGTGAAGTGTGAAGGAATTGTGAGTCTTGCTTTGACGCAATTGTCGGGACATCGCGCTCGATCATCGACTTGTATATCTATCAATCAAACATGCAGCTGATGTCGCGCCTCGATCGCACTCTTGACTTGAGACGGAATCATGAGCAAACCTCGATCCATGCTGCAGCACCTCATTCGTGATTCACGAGTCTGAGTGGTGCGCCTTCCGTGTCGCCTGGTCCGCCGCCCCAGGCATGCAGTCGTGAGTCTTGCATGGTGCTGTTTGCTGGATCACAGCTATACCGCGGTACAGGTCGCAGGGGTGCGGGCGCCCACTATACAGTGGCAGGCAACAATGACACCTCACACCGCGTCGTGAGTGGGCGGGTGCCTGCATGCCCCACCGACTCACCGCTCTCACATAGGAACCGCGCTAGTCGCGAGTCCGCCTATGCATGCGCACCTGGCTCCTGCATGCATGCACACACGCGTTCTTCCTCCCGCCCAGCGCCACATCGATTCGCGCATGCTCCAAAGCCACTCAACGAGTTAAATGCGCGGAAGCTCGGGGGTCCGATGGGCGAGCCTTCAACCGTGCTGGACAATTCAGTGACTGAAGGCAACAGCGAGGGGCGACAGAAGAGTTGGGTTTAGAGGTGCAACACGATGGTCTGGCCATTCGAATTCTGATTGCATCCTCCAGAATCTTCTCCAGCACCATCACCCGTCCGCTTCTTGTCCCCCTTCGCCCTTTTGTTGTCCTCTCACCCTGTTCCCGCAGTCCCCACTCACAGCCTGTTCCTGTGTCTGCTCCTCCACCCGAATTATATTCGAATCGCGACCACCGGCTGCCTCTTAAGAACTCCGGCAAAGCACTTCAGGGTCCGTGCTAAGGTGTCGTCCATTCCCCTCTGGCACGTTCAAAAGCATAAGAAGTAGGGCTTCTTTACCGGGTCATCTAAGTTTCTCCCTCACGACTTCTCCCTCACACCCGGAGCATCGGCTCCTTACTTCGGCTTGCCAGTCCCGCAACCTCGCCTCTATAGTTTCCATTCACGCAATCACGACAATGACACGCTTGATCTCGTTGACGACCTCTTTGGTGCTCCTCGCTACTGTCTTGCTCAGCAACGAAGCCCGAGGCAAAGGTCAGCCTCACCACCAGCACCTCGCAGCTCGAAAGGCTGACGATGCATTCAACAAGCAGTACCTACAACAGAATTACCAAAATGGAGATGCAGCTCCGGGTGCCAAGGATGGAGACAGTCCCGGTCAGACGGTCATTATTAATGGCAACGGCGGCAGGGACAAGAACAGTCAACGTCCAGAGTGCCCAACGGTCTTTATCGGCACTGCCAACGTCAATGGCTCGCCTACAGCCGGCTGGCAAGGTCTTCCTCAAATTGTTGGGTTCGACTTGGATCGCAAGCTGAACGTCGGAGGTGGTGTGCAGCCCGTGTACATTGAGTCGAACAAAGACTTCAAGAAGGCAAAGCGTGTCGTTCTGGTTCAGCCCGGTCTGCCTCGCGATTCGTGGAGGTACGTCAAGCGAGCTCGGCCTTTCGATCGCCCCCTTTTTTGGGCTGCTGACCTCATCCCCGTGCTTGCGTGTAGCTACGTCAACATCATGCGAAACAGCTTGCTCTGCGCCGTTTCCAGAGCAGACATGGATGTGACGCTGCCAGACGTCATCGTAGCTGCGCCTGCTTGGTTGTCGGAAGACGACAAGAATGCAGGCGCCGCTCAGGATGGCGACATCTACTTCTCCAGCGGTGGATGGGCTGTCGGAAGCCAAAGTAGAGGACCTGGATCTACCTCGGTCTCCAGCATGGAAGTCTTGGACCGAGTGATCGACAGGTTCTTTAGCAGCGAATTTCCCAATGTCGCTTCCGTGAGTATCTGAGGCAGAACATGCCCGTGTGTCAAATTGGGCGGCTCCGCCCGGGGCAGCTCAGCCCACAAATGCGCGCGGGAATCGTCTTGCACCCATGCTGAACTCCACTCAACCTCATCTGCTCCTTTCGCGCCAGGTCATTGTTGCCGGACACTCACTCGGAGCGTCTCTGACGCAAAGATACGCTGTACTTCGTGGGTATCATACCGTCCTTCACCACCCGCGATGATGAGCTGACGAATGAGTCCCTCTACCAGGCCGACCTAGTGCGCAAGACACTTCAGTGTCGTACTGGGTCGGAAACCCAGGTAAGCCATGATCTCGGCCACAAGGGTGTCGCGCAAGCATATGTACTCATTGCCGCTATCTCCACTTTCTGCAGGCTCCTACGTCTGGCCCGTCGACAGCACCCCTATACAGGCGGCAGCGGGCTGCACTGGCGTGCAGGACTGGTCCTACTCCATCGACAATGGAGTCCCAGCTTACCGTTCTGCTGACGCTAAGAAGGACAAGAACGCTGTCCTGCAGCAGTACTTCTCGCGCAAGGTGCAATACGCGTTGGGACTCACGGACCAGGAGGGAGGCGACACTCACTGCGAAGCTGCGACGCAGGGAAGCAGCCATTTGCAGAGAGGCCAGAATCTTGAGAAGGCGCTTGATGGTCTTTCAGGTGGCAAGCCCCAGTCCCACACCTTCAATTACGTCGCTGACACTGCGCACGAGTGAGTGAATGTGCGCGGAAGGAGTTGCAGGATGCGCGCTCACCTCTAATCCCTTGCCTCTCTTTAGGGATTACCTGATGATGACGGCACCCGAGAGCCAGAAGTTCCTCTTTGTGGATGGGCTGAGTGCGCAGAGAGCACAGAACGTGAGCGACTCTAGTAGTAGCAGCGGTTCCTCTTCCTCCTCCACCACGACCTCCTCCTCCGGCTCTTCTGGGAACTCTTCTGGCGGTGGAAGCGGCACTGGCTCCTCTGGGGCTCTCCCTACTATCCTCGCCAAGCCCCTCAATGCAGTTGCGCTTGGTTGCCTCGCTCTGACGATCGTCCTTGCCCTCTAATCTACTTCCTCCTCCTCTTCGATCAATCTTATTTGCGCCACGGCTTGGAATGCACTCACTCTCACCATGGACTCGCTATCGATCGGACCAGCTCAAAGGATCCGCTCCACCACGCAGACATTCTCGCAAAAAGCACCACCATCACCACCACCATCATCACGCAGGCAAGAAAGACAAACACGACAAACACGCAAAAGCGCACAAGCACCACAAAGTTGCCAAGCAGAAGAAGCTTCGAGGTCACGAAAAGCATGGCAAGTTCCCATACAGAGGCCACAAAAAACATGACAAGCCTGGTCACTCTGGAGCGCATCATCACACGAAGCCCAAAACCCTTCACTCAAAGCTTTGAGGTGAAGGCACTTCCTAGGCTTCTTAGATTGGGTGCTCCACACGAAAGATTGCTTCTTCGCCCCGAGAAGTACATGTCTGCGGCTCTTTCTCTGCTCGACTCGTCCCCTCAAGCAACAGAACTTTTTGTGGTCTCGAGCGCTCGTCCTCGCGGTTCATCTCCACCACTGTGCACCTCTGCCGACCTCAAATTGCATACGTCTGATTGTTCTTGACTTGATCTGCGTGCTCAGATCTGATAGGGCTCGCTCAGATGCGCACAGTCGCATGGTCAGCAACCAGCTCGTGTCGAACTGAAGACTAGGAAGCTTGGAAGCTTCCGCCGTGCGAGGTGTGTCGGCCGCGGTCGCATGTTGACTCTGCATGCCTGTGGGTTTCGCATTGTCGTTCTTCTTGTGAGGCGTCCGGATGAGGACCGCCGGAGCTGCGTTTGAGCGCCCGAAAGCCTCGATACGATGCGCGCTCGTGCTTGGTCGCCCCCTTGCATGCAGCTGGCACTCGGTGGGCGTCTTCATCGCATTGGAGATCAAGTTGCGGTGAGCGTCGACAGCCTGCATGCCAGTAGTCGTGATGTTCTTCTTCCCCGCATCGCGAGGCCGAGGATTCCACTTGGGAATCGTGCAGCGTGAGCGTTCGCTCCGAGCGCGGCGTCTTCGACTGGGCAAGTCGGCCAGGCGATGTTGTAGCTTCGAGCCACTCACAATTCACGCTTGGACGCCACTGATCGCTCAGACTTTTGACTCACTGACTACTACTGTGACTGACATACGCACCGTGACATGCGGTGTCTTTGGTGAGAGCCATTCACGTCATGCGGGGCGAATTTCACATTCGTTGCGTTCCCTGGCGAACGAACACTCACGACTCGCGACTTTTCTGTTGCGCGAGCGCGGTCTTGGCCGTGACGGCCACCGTTCTCGACGCGCTTCCACTTGTCACTCTCATCAGAGCCGCTCACGCGCCTCTACGTGAGTAAATGTTTGAGCGTCCAAAAGGCGATGTCTATCACCTCAGATCTTTGCGGGCTTTGCTTCTGACCTCGTGCTGCGAACGCCAACAACGCCCTCGGCTGGCAGCACAAGGCGTACATACAGATGCGCTCACTACTCAGCAGTCAGCACACACTTGCCACCCAAGCGCTTCTCTCAAATGGGGAGTCTTGCACGCACTCGCACCGTTGTTGGCTAACAATCAAGAATATTTGCCACAAGAATCGCACGTTGCTCTCCCGCCTACAAGCAGCCGGCCGCTGTTCGAGCCTGGCACATGCAGCGCGTTGGGCAGAAGGCATGCTTGGCTCCCACTAGCCCCATGCGCAGCGGCGCAACTTCACGTCCGAGATGCCTGCCTGAGCGGACTAAACTGCTGGGCATGAATGCGTTAGCAACATGCGAGCTGGTAATGCCCTCTCGGATGTTGCTGAGAGTGAGTCCTGGGGGCGAACCTCAACAAGCTTCGAGCCGACTCAACCCATGAATGGCGCTCGCAACATGCCCGCAGGTCGATCTTGGTGACCGATGAACGATCATTCACTCACGCCTCGCGGCTTGGACGTTCGAGTGGTTGGGTGCTGTGTAGGAAGGCCAACATCGACCGGCATCACACCTGGTGATCTTGTTGTGCGTGCTGTCGTGACCTTTGGCCGTGCAGCTGCTTCAATCGCTTCGCGGCCGCCACTTGTTCACCGGCGCCTGACCGATGTCCTACTACCCGACCGCCCGTTGCGAGACTGACGCTCATCAACAAATATAGAGTCTGAGTCACGAGCTCTGTCCAACCGCCTTCAATCAGAATGGTGAATCAGCGATTCCTTTTAGCGTTGTAAAGACGGCGTGTGGGGGGAGCGCAAACGCCTCGCATGGCGTTCGAGGTGCATGATGCATGCCTGCATTGCCTAGCTGCATGCGTGCCTCTCCCTTGCCCTCGCCCTCGCACGCTGCGCGCACCCACCTCATCGGGAAGGTGCACGTCAATCAAGTACAGTAGTGATGGGTCCCGAATGCGGGTCAGCCCGGCCCAGAGCTAGGCGACCGTCGCAAGTCGCCGCAAAAAGCATCCACGTTCAAGACGGCACCCGTTCAACGTTCTCGAGCTGTCGTGCCGTTGGCGCGACGTTCAATCTCGTTGAGCAGGAGACTTGCCCTTCCTGGCCTTTCCAACACGCTCGCCTCGTCGCCTTGTTTCTCCATGTCCCCAAATACATACACTATGACGAACGAGCATGGCACTAAAGCATGCGGTGTCTTGCAACGATGCACTTGAACTACCTCTATAAGCGATCTCGCGCGCGCACGTCTCAGTCGCACGTTGTCAGTCAAGCGTCCAGCGGCAGTCGACAGCGGCAGTCAGCCCTTCCTGTTCAGGAGGCCTCGGCGTCCCCGGCAGCCTGCTTGAAGCATATATATAGCTCACGCCTTTTGACGCATCGCTCTTCCCACCCTCCCTTCATACACCATACATTTCTTTTTGTGACAATCTCACACTCGCAGACCTCTGCACTTTGAACATACCTTTCTGCTCCTCGGTAGCACGAAACCTTTCAACTCGAACCTGCACGCTTCACAACGAGCTTTGCCAACAAGCACTTTCAGCTTTGCTCCACTCTTGCACACACTTCCTCGAGTCGCTCTCTTGCTCGCCCGTCTGCCTGCAGCTTCCACACTTCCTCTAATCTTAGCACCCACAGCACTCACCAACATGCACTTCTCCACGCTCGTCGTCGCCGTTTTGGCACCTCTTGCAGTCATCGCCTCACCAGTGCCCAAGGTCGACGAGTCGGCGGACGTAATGGCTATCCGCGCTATGGAGTCATGGGCATGGCAAGAGCCCGTGATGGAGAGGAGCCCATCCGATCCTGAGCTCATCAAGCGCATCGTCTACAACCCAAAGATCACTAGCCCAACGGCAGAGACCGTCTGGAATGCAGGACAGACCTACAAGGTCACTTGGTGAGTGTCGTGTCGTCGATGTTGTACGCGCATGAGCCACCTGCCGAAGCCATCGCGCATGTCGCTCACCAGATTTGTTTCATTCCTTTCGCAGGTCGACCGACGACATCCCAGCCGATGCAAAGGAGTACAAGGGCATGGTCAAGCTTGGCTACGAGCCCGCCGACGGCGAAGGTGGCCTCAACTTGAAGAAGACTCTTGCCAAGGACTTCCAGTTGACCGACAACGAGGTGGAGGTCACTATCCCCGAGAACCAAGAGGAGAGGTCTGACTACATCATCGTTTTGATGGGAGACTCCGGCAACGCCAGCCCACACTTCACCATCAAGCCAAAGTCTGACGCCCCTTCGTTCTTGAACATCGAAGAGCTTTTGGATCAAGCGAGTGAGGCTTAAGACACTTCTCTCGTCGGTCTCGCTACCGTCGTCTCGCTCTCTGGCTCGCGCTACCCGCCACCTCATCAAGCTCTTGACCACTGCTCCAGTTCCAGATCATATCGCCTCTTAGCCCAGCATGCTTTTAGTCTCTTCTCTGCATCCACCTATCCATACCGGACATTGCTTCTCGGCCTCATCTCCACAGGACGCTCTTCAGCACCACCTCGGCTGCACACATTTTCCCGACTCGGCCCCGACGATCGCACTCGTGCTCGCGGCTTTTTCACGTTGAGCGATTTGCGCTGTTGCCTCGATGTTGTTTATGCCTCTCTACAACATTCTTATCATACTGCCCTTCCCTACTTGATGTAGATTATATTGCTATCGCCTATCATCTTAACCATCACGTGCAATCACGATGGCATATCGCCCTTATTTAAGTTCTTATGTGTGGTGACTTGAGCGGGATGAGAGGGCAGCGTGCTCGTCGCCTACGTCCGGCTGTGAGATGCGAACGCGATGCTGATGATTAAACGGCGGTCAAGGTGTCCGGGGTGGACAAGCGAGCTGCAAGTCCACGCAGAGGTTGGTGTGCTGAGCACAGGAGACAAGATGCCTTCATGACGGAAGTCCAAATGCCCACGCGTCGTCCCTGCGCTGTAGGCGCGAACTCTGCTCGGTCCGCGCTGCTTGCGATTATTTATGGAGGTCAGTTTCTCGAATGACTTACTCGATCGGTGGATAGCTCAGGGCTTGATCACAGGTTCGTACGTACTCTGTGCATGGAGGCGTCCACGCCGACGCAAGCCCCTTATCATCGTCCTACGCGGTCTTATCTCGCGACGGGAACGATCGCGCACGCCATGTCGGCCTCGCATCACACCTTCTGGGGGAGATGGAATGACAGATCTGATGGAAGCAACCCGTAACACCCAAGCTCTTCTGTATCAGAGGGACCTCCGTAGCTCTCGAGGTTTACTTCTCGAAGAGCCTCATGAAAAGGTCCGGCCCTTTTCGGATGCCCCTATTCGTGATCGTTATCTTGTCGATACCCGCGCTTCCTGTGTACATTCTGCAGCTAGGATTGATTGTGGCACCCTTTATTCGCGTAGCAGCATAGCAGGGTACGTGCTCGCTGCTGCATGGGTTTCAGCAACGAACTAGGCCTTGCACGCCACACCTAGCTGCAACTTGGCGCCGCTTATCACCAATCTCGCGAGACCCAGCTTTGATGTGTGGCGCTCTATAGTGCGGCACTCGATCGTGATCGTGACTACCGGTATATGCATGCAGCGAAGATGAACATTGGACGCTCTAATCTGACTCAAGACTCACTGCCACAGCGAAGCGGATCCTTCGAGCACTCGTTACCAGTCTTGTGCACACCCGGCCTGTTGATGACCACAACGGTCAGTCACACCTCTCAGCGCTATGTAGCTCATACTTTTGACTGCACGTATATGTCCAGATTGCTGAGTGAGATGAATCGTGAAGATGGGTGCGATATATAGCTTAGATCTCAATTTTGAATGAGCGCGGATCCAAGGTTGGCCGCACGACGGACTCTCGGCCGCGCGCCCCGCGGGACCATCGGTTGCGCGCCTAGCTAGCTCTCGCGCGCAATCTCGCGCGGCTGCCTCACCGAAAATGAGAAATGTTTGCGCTGGGCCCTGGCTACTCAGTTTCGACGGAAGTGGTCAGCGCTCAGCACTTCGCGCTGACTGGCTCACAGAGCTTGAGAGGAAGTCGAGTCACGAGTGTTGATGAAGTCTTTATCTGCTGTTTTACCCTTGTGCGAAGCGGCCGAGCGGAGGGTTATCGAAATGGGCGAGGCTCTTCTGATCACGATTCGTCGTCGTTCGACGATATCCTCCGTATAAAAGCGCGCATGATGCATGCTTTTTGCATGCGCGCGTCGCGCTCGCCTATAGCTCTTGCTGCTGCTGCGCTGATTGACACAGCCGCCGCCGCGGATGCCCGCGACGAGGACGCAGACCATGCAGATCACTCCGGTGATTAGAAGATACGCGCGAGTGCGCGCGCCGCGTAGCTGCTGCTGCTTGCGATCCGATAAGAATTTTGAACACAACAAACTCACCTCATAGCTGTAACGTATCAACGTAGGCGCGCGCACTGCGAAATTTTTGCAACTTCGCCTAGCTGCTGGCATCGACATGCGTAAGCCAGCGCGAAATCTAGACGGGAAAGGCTGCTGCGTGAGATGGAGGGTGTCCAAGCCACTCACATGTCCCAGAAAGAGCGCGCGATCTTATAGGAGCCTCGATCGGAGTCTTGACTAGAGACAGATGACAGACAATCTCGTCTTTGCCTGCGTGAGCCCAGACGTGAGTCGTGCAGCTATGCTGGCAGCAGAGATTGATGCCAGGTGTTTCAGCCTGCTGCCCACGCTGATTAGAGAGAAATCTGCGAAGCGGAGGCCCTTCATTGTTGGCTGTCGCGCGACCCATGGGGCAGCAATTCGACAGCATATCAAAGGTCCTATACGCTCGTGGTTCGCGCGAGCCTGCAAATCACGGTGTTGAAACAATTACGTAGGAAGATTCAAGTGTTGCGAGTGTGATGGGTTCATTCGGCACGCAAAGTCTGCAACAGCACCGACGCACACTTGCGCTACTGGGCTCGTTAGCCATCGAGCAACGGAGCTCAATTTGGCACGACGGACCACAGTAGGTTCGCCGATCCGAATCTTGGCATCGCCGTCCCCAGAACAACAAGCGATGTTCATGGCAACCAAGGGTGCAAGCCAAAGTGTGCTCGTACCGAACGTCGGTCTGCTCTGCGAGCTTGTTGATCGGTCACTTTCCCGCTGATGTGAGGACAGCAGTGACGGCTTTGCAGCGAGCGTCTTGGAGTGCTTGTGCTTGCTATAGCAGCAAAAGGATTGGACAGTCAGCTAGCAAGACATCTTGATTGAGACGTGAATGTGAATCAAACATAATGGGATGCAGCTTCCTGCTGAGAGTTGCTAGGCACGTCCTTGCAGCATCAGAGCAGTTGATCGTCATTAAAGTAGTCACGAGTGTTGAGTAGAGTAAGTAAGTAGCGGTCCTGTGACCCCTCATCCATCCAGCATTCGATGGCGATGGCCTTCGCGTTCGATACGGCGCCACGGACGCGCGGAACGCCGGCCCGGCCACGCATCAGAGAGGCCCCGGCTCTAGATCATGCATTGAGCAAGAGGGCGGGCACGTCTCTGATTGGTGCACGATCTTGTATCTGCCCATGCAGCAAGTGCCCGCACAGCAGTCATCCATTGTGATTTGCATGCATGCGCCTCCAAACCGCTGCTGCTGCGCTTTTGCATCAGCAGCTAGCCCGCGCCTCTTCTTTGACCGTGCTGCGCGGATGCGGTGTCTGCTGCAGCAGCATGGACGGCGACAAGCGAAGCGCGCGGAGGTTTCAGCAGCGGCAGCAGCAGCTATAGCAGCAGCAGCAGCAGCAGCGGCTAATCACAAATCAAGAGATCGAAAAGCATATCTGCGTGCAGAGAAGGAGAGAGCGCTTGCTGCTGCGTCATCAATCAGAATCGTGAACAGGGCCTGCGCACAAATTTGATGCTGATAATCAAGAATCGTGAATCTTCCATCGTGCCCACACGCATCACTTTCTCCGCGCCTCTCACCTTTCCCTTGTCTCGCCCACAGCATACTCACCCGCCGCTCTGTCGAATTGACACGCGTCGGCCCCCCGTTCTTGTAGACAGCTTTGCGTCCGTCGGGAGACATTTCAAAGATCGCCATCTGGCCCGCTTGGAAGCGGCACCTTCGACTCAACTCGGGTGGCGCTGCACACAAGCTCGCCATCATTTGCAACTTCTTCAGCACAGTCTACGTGTCCTTGTAGTCCTTCGATTCAGTCGCAAAGCTCCGACGCAAATTGGCTGGCGGTGGCTACTTGGCGCTCGCACACCGTCTTAACACCACCGCCGACTCAAATGGCCATCTCGCCAATGTCAGAGCATCGCGAACGGATGACGAAGGCTGCAGCGTCACCAAGCCCATCAGCACTCGCGTCTCGCCATAGTCTTGATTCTGCTCCCTTCTATCCAGGCGGCCATGGGCTCCCTCAATCACTCGAAAAATCCCCGTTCACTCGTCCAACGAGTGGCGGTACCAACACCCCTTATGACAGCCCGACCCACCAAGCTGCCGGCAACGCTGCAAGACACAAGGTCAGCTTGCCCAGCTTTGCTTCACTAGATCGCGACAGTCAGCACCGTTCGCCTCCATTGCCCGCGCCATCTGCCTCCATCTCCTCGTTTCGATTGCCCCTGGCCGGCTCGTCGGCGCAGTCAAATTCAAATCTGAGGTCGGAGATTGGTGGTCATGGCGAAATGGTGAACGAGGACAGTCCAAGGCGCAATCATCACTCGCACTTCTCTGAGCGAAGCACTCTGGACGACTCGCCCGCAACGCTTTCGGCGCCACGAGGCGAGACGAGCTTCGAAGCGTCCCAATCAGAGCGCCCCAAGGAGCGAGTCCAAGGGTCGGGCGCAAGTATGAGCTTTGCGCCCCGTTATGGCATTCAAGCACCCAGACAGCGTAGTCCTGCTTCTCAGGCTGCGCTCAATGCCCATGCCGCTTCTGTATCAACGGAGCACCAAAAGGCACTCGTGCGAGGAGGTCCAGATCGTGTCGCCTTGAGCAATTCCGGCTTGCCTGTGAACGGAGATGCGATGCAGATGGAACAGCAAAATCGCGATGCACTCTTGGACGCTGGGGCGAGCGCAGAGTACGGTCTGCGATGTCGTGACTGCGGTACAACCAGTACACCGCTTTGGAGGCGCGCGGCCGATGGCAGCGGCAGTTCGCTCTGCAACGCGTGTGGTGAGTACTTTCGATCTAATCCCGGTGTCACGATCCGTGCTCGCCACTCTTGCAAGGTGGCGCTGGCGTAGCCTCGCGTGTGTGCGGTCAGACGCGTCATCTTTTGTCGGCGCCTCGTGCCGTGCTCTTGGCTGCGCTTATCTCTTATCACCCCCAGCGCGAACTTTGTTGCTGACCTGCGCATACTCGCTCCTGTCACAGCTCTATATCTCAAGTCGCACAACATACCACGCAAAGTGAGCTCCGCACCGATGCCCACTTCTCCTGATCCTCTCGCTCGTCCAAGGACAAATTCTGGCACATCAATTCTTCGCGAGTCGCCGGCTGCAACCACCGAGCCCGTAGTGCCTTCTGCACCACCACAAAATGGGTCGTGTCCTGGCGGCGGTTTCTGCAATGGCACGGGTGGAACTGCCGCCTGCAGCGGCTGCCCTGCCTACAATAACAATCTGGCGCATTCGGCCCGAAGATCCCAGGGACGGGCTCCCCGCACGGAGAACAGCTCTACAATCAAGTCGATGAAGCCGAGCTCTGAGCCTGTCGGAGATGCGGAAAGTTCGCATCAAGCGGCAGAAGCATCTGCCATGCAAATTTCTGAGGCAAGCTCGCCAAAGCCGTATCCTTTCAAAGACCAGATAGGGGAGGATGGGAATATCATGGCTTTGAGATGCACAAACTGTAGTACTACCACCACCCCCCTTTGGAGACGCGATGAAGACGGAAACAACATTTGCAACGCCTGCGGTGAGTCGGTACATCTTCTCCAGGTGAGCAATCCCTTGCAATGGGCACTAACGATGGGGCTGCATGCTTTGCCTTCGCAGGCCTGTACCAAAAGCTCCATGGCACGCAGCGTCCGATCGGAATGCGCAAGTCGGTCATAAAGCGTCGCAAGCGTGTGCCGGGAGGCAGCAGCACTGCAGCTTCGAAAGCTACGCCTGGCCCTCTCCTTCCTGACACTGGATCGCCCGCTCGCAGCACGCCACTAGACAAGGGCACGCCAAGCGTCAACACGTTTTCAGCTGCGCCGGAGCCAGCCGCGACTGCTCGCGACGCGAATGACGCCGCACACGAAGCAGCCATGGCCTTGATGGAAGTCGGTCGCCCTCAGCAACTCCCTCAAGCCCATGCTTTGAGCGCGCAGAATTCAACGTACGATGACCACCACACACGAGGCTCCCCTCTTCCTCCACGTGGAAGACCAGACACGCCGGTTTCCGGGCGTCCTGTGAAAAAGCCCAGGAAAAGCGCAAGCACGTCTAGGTCCGGGCAATTCAGCGATGAGCCTCGTGGCGCTGAACGTCGCACGCATGTAGACGACCTCACACTGGACGTTCGCAGAAGCCAGGCTCCGATGCCAAGAAGAGACCACCTCAGCCTCGACCACGCTGATTCGCGCATTCCTTTCTCGGTGCAGCAGCGACCGAGCTCCGCTGCGGACACTGCAGAATCTGGTGCGATCAGGCACCCCTCGGCATACTCAACCACCGCAACGATTGAGGATGGAGCGAAGCCCGCCAACGAAGCCAGCCAGCAAGGAGATAGAAAGGTAGCCACAGCACTGCCAGCGCAATCTGGCCAGCCTCATCACCATCATCGTGAGTCAAAAGAATGAAATTGCTCGCGGCACATGCTAAACATCGTTCCCAATGGCTGTTGATCCGTAAAACGCAGATCATCACCATCATCATCCAGCCCACGTCCACACTCATCACCCCGCCCACGTGCACCATGTGCCAGTCCGCCCGAGCGCAGCTGGCCTACCAAATGCCCCTGCATCCACGCACCCTCTGTCGGACCTTGAGCGTCATGTCGCAGAGCTCATTGCAGAAAAGCGTCGCATCGAAGACCTCATCGTTCGCTCGGAAGCGCTACTGCGGAGTGCGAAAGATGGGACCTGGACCCCTGGGCAGCCCTTGCCAATGCCTCACACTCCGGGCCATTCCCACCAGCCAATCGTCAAAACAGCCTCCCACCCTCACACTCACACTGCGCACTTGCACGCTCACGTCCACCCTCACGCGCATCATCATCACACGCATCCTCATGCACATGCACACCACGCGCATCCTCACGTTCACGCTTCACACGCCCACGCAGCCGTAGGGGAGCAGTCAAAAGCTCTGGCTAGTGCGGGCGATGGAGTAGGCAGCAAGGCTGCCGACGCAGATGCGTTGACGGGCGGCGAGGATGGAGCAGGGTCCGTTGCACAAAGCCAATCGCATAGCCACTCATCCAAGGACAGCAAAAGCCGATCCACTGGCTCCGAAGACCGCGCAAGCTTCGAATCGCGCATGGCTCAGCTGCCTGTCAAAGCAGCCGTGCCTCTTCGCAGGACATCCAGCGTCGCCTCATCTGCCACGCCAAGCACACGCTCCGGCGCGAATCCAGCAGCGCTCGCGACAAATAGCTCTGTCCGACCAAGAGTCTGGGGCACCAGTCCTCCTAGCGACTCTTCCGCACGGTCCAAATACGAGGAAGACGCAGAATCGGCAGAGTGGAAGCGGGCTTACGGCAACCGCCTGCTCGAGTCACCTGGTGATTGGAAAGGCCACGCGAAGCCTATCGCGCCGCGGCGCACACCTTCCAACGTACCAATTGCTCCTTCAAGCCCTGCGAGCAGCTCAAAGAGCATTCTCGCTGGCAGCGCTACTTCGGAAAGACGGGCCTGATCTTCCGCTGCATCGCCAACCTCCACCCAGACGTAAGGGAGGGGTGACGTCTACTGCGAAAGCCCGGTCGCGCGAGGCGATCCCTTCCGACATCAGCATTTGTACTTTACCCAAAACGCAAAATGAGAGTAATCGCCTTGCCCTGAGGGTGTGATGACTTGTCGGATCGCACTTTGCAAGCGCAGCGCTGAATCTCGCCTGCTCAGGCGCCAGAAGCCGTACGTTAAAATTTGATAGCCTGAAGGGATGACATTGCGAGGTGCCGAAAGCTGAAGACCATGTGCTAAGTCGGCGAAGCCCAGAAACGGTTCGTTGGACATCTCAGCGGTCTAATGCGACATTTGGGTGGGTGCACGCATGTCCAAAATCTAAGTGTGATGACCCCCCTCTCCAATTTCCTGACTGATGCTTGTGTACTCCCATTGCCCGGCAGGCGGGGGGTTTTCAAGAGGCTCATGTCTGTAGGGCAAGGTATTGGATGACATCAGCTCGGAGTCGCAAGTGAAGTTGCAGCTGCGTGTGACGAAGGACATGCTCCAGGACCCGCGGTCGCGAAGTTACTGGTGACCACGTCGCCGCCTCTCAACCCCTGGAGAGTCTGCCTGGTGTCCGCGGACGACGAATCTTGAATGCATCGAGGCAGCGTAGCACCCACTATGTCCATCCTGTCATTAGCACCGGCCAATAGGAGCTTCTACCCTCGACGAAGCTTCTCGGCTTGCCCTCGCAACACTCACGCTTGCCACTCGATCATCTTTGTAGTCAGTGCCAATTCGTCCTGAGCTTGAACCAGGACTTCCTCGGCCTGACCCGCATCCACCTGCTGTTCAAACGCAGCAATAGCCTCCTCTGTCGCGCCGCCGCTCTGGACGCTCTGTAGCACGTTGAGCCTGTGTTCCGTCAAAGCTTTGGTCGCTTGAGCGTAGACGCTATTGGGAGGAAGAGTAGAGAGCAGGTTCAAAGTGCTCGTGTAGGTCTCCTTGAGAGCGGACAGAGGGGTGGGATGCACATCTAGACCAGTGATCTCTGTGGACAGCTTGGTGCGCAGTGGCGCCGCTGCTCCTGCCGATCCGCGGGCTACTGCCGAAGAAGCAGATGCACTGGCCGCTCGTATGATGCTTGTTGCGCGAAGCATCGTGTGGAATGTTGCGAAGCTAATGCGTGATCTGGAGTGTTTGTGGATCGTCAACAGCAGGTGACCTATGAGCGCAGCGCTTTGGGCAATGACGACCAAGCGGGCTGTTCTCTGCGCAAAACGTTCGTGAGCGCTCTGGAGGGTGATCGTACTACAGATTGTCGGGCATCGCGAATGGTGAAGGAGATCGCCAAGATACGCAATCATGAAAGTAGGTAGGTACACGGGAACCATGTCATCGCACGGCCGTTGCTGATTGGGTCCCGTGATCAATGTTGTCCAAAGGCCACCAGACCACGTGGCAAACGTTTTCATAATCCACCAGTCGCGACTGCATCCATCATATATGCGTGCGATTCGAAATTGGCGTGGGCGCGCGTTGGCCGATCCACGACTCCTCCGCGGATCTGCGTGCATGCGTCAGCAGAGCGTGCCGTGCTAGCATGCTGCATGCTGCATGCTGCATGCTGGGTGCGTGAATATCCCGACGCGAGCGAGCGCGACGAGCTGGCCCTCATGCAGCAGGCATCATTCGTGATTCTGCTGCTGCTGCAAGCGGACCACGAGCCAAGCTGGGAATGACGAGTGTGTGTGCGCAGTTGAGATTCGTGGTTGCGCAATGGCGATCGGGCGCTGCTGCTGGTCCAACCCATCTCATCACAGAAGCGATGTCAGCTCAATATCAGAGAAGGGGCGCTCGCGGCTCATCGCACGTCCCACGAAACGCGCAATTTTGGACGGCGTGATGAAATGTGGTGACTGATGTGCTGCCGCTGCTCGGCCATCGCACTTGTGTGCTGTCCGCGCATTTTGCAGCACAGCGCTATATATATATGCGCACAAGTCAGCCTGCAGAGGCAGCAAAGTCAAGTTACAATCGCGCGCGCGTCGCTCAGGCGCGCGTGTGGAATTGATCCGGCCGGGAAAAGTGCGCGCACGATCGAGCGGTGCCCGCCGCGCCGCATGACTTATGGAGCTCACGCATGCACGAAACAAAATGGCTGAATCACGAACGCGGGACAGGCAGGCAGGCAGCCAGGCAGACGAAGGAGCGAGGAGGGGAATGAATCAGTAGTCACGAGTCACGAGTGAATGACACACGCACAGTCAAACATATGCGCACGCATGGATAGCCGGTACGCGATCGGTTCGCATGGATTTGCGGGTCGCAAGTTGGAAGTCACAGTCACCAGTCAAAGAGTGCCTGGCGAGAGATGGTCAGGCAGCTGGCAGCAAGCACGACCGACAGACAGACAGTCTTTGCAGCATCGATCACCTCGTCATCACCTTTTCTCCTCCTCATCACTTCGATCTTGCAAGCTTGGCAAGGACATCCGACCTTCGCCCCCTGACTCGCTTCCTTCCGGCCTACCACACGACAGCGCAAAGATTCATTCAAACAGTCGACTGGGCTTGCCCTTTTCTGAATTCACTTGCTTGCTGCATCTCAAATTCCACAAATTAGGCATTCGAGAGCCTCTGCAGCTCGGTGTGAGACGTCAACTCTGCTTCACGCATTTCAAGCCCCATTCGACCAGGAACGCCTCCTGCTAAATCGGTCACACATCATCATCCGAGGACGGCGGCTTGGCAGCCAGCACGCGATCCACCGCAAGCGCACAGCGGTCGCTTCTCCCATGCCAGCCTACCATGCCGGCGGCTCCAGCACCGCCTACGCTGCTCGTCCAGATGTCCCCTTCAGGCCAGGTCCGCTGCCATCGACGAGCGCAGTAGGAGGCTCGGCACAACATGGACCCAACGCATACCCACCCGGCTCTTACGGCTACCACCCGCAGATGCAGCAGCAGCAAATGCAACATCACCAGCCACCGCACCACCCAAACTCCTCGCAACAGCACCGCTCTGCCCATCAGGTGCCGTATGGCTCAGCTAGCCATCCACCACCACCACAGGCCGCACAACCTTCACCAGCGACCAGACCAGCTCATTTGGCGGGACACACACCACAGCAGCGCAATGCCCATCTTCCTCCCCACGACCATGGCATGCCACACGGCATGCACGGAGGTGAGGTTGCTCATGGTGGGCCTCCACCTCTACCAGCTGGTCATCATGGTACTTTAGGTTTTGTTAGTGGGCCACCACCCGCATCCATGGTCCAACAACCCCACAAGGGCCGGCCGAATGGACGACACGTGCACTCGGATGCTCCTTCGCATGGACCTATGCATTATGGCGGCTCGATTCAACCATCTCCCAATGTCAATGTAGGAGCCAACGCCCACCTTGGTCCGCATCCCCCTCACGCTTACCCGTACGCCGGAGGAGGCGTCAATGGATCTGCGCATTACGATCTGCCACCGCATCACGCTGTAAACACGATGCAGGATCCCAGAGCACCCGGTCACCCGCATTACGCTCAACCGCACTACAGCTCGGTGGCTCCCCCGAGGCAGATGAATGCCTCCACCTCCCCTGCAGCCCCTTCCTCTACCAAGAAGAAGGATGGCCGATCGAACAAGCGCAGCAAGACGAACAATTCGGCCAGCAAGGCTTCGGCGCAAGCGGCTGCTGCTGCTGCTGCGAAGGAGACGACAGACACCATGCCTTTAGGCCCTGCTCCCGGCAAAGCCGCGCTCGCGGAAGGCACGCTTGCGGGCAATGTCGGTCTGGTCGACGAGGATGGGCACGTCTTGTCAGGCCCAGCCGAGAGCAAAAAGGACAAGAAGAGAAGGGAAGTCATCGAGCGTGTCCACAACGCTCATTGGCAAGCGCTCGAAGCCAGGGATGTGTGAGTTCACGCGATGCCTCGCACGGGCTTGTCGGTCTTCTTCTGCCATCTCGAAAGTGCTGACATTTGCGTCCGTCCGTTTCCACCTGCAGTATCTTTGAAGATCTGTCACGATCATTCATTGCCCAGTCCAATACATTGCTGCTGTCACCTCAGCTCTCGCGAGCCTACGTTTTGCCCGCTCACTCGCTTCTCATAGAGCGAGATGCGTCGTTACAGCGAGGAGCTCTGCTGCACGCTTATCAAGTCGAATCTGCTCGCTCAGCGTATGAGAGCGAAAGGGCCCGGGCAGAAGACGAAGCTAGGATAGCGCGAAAGAACGTCCGAGATCGATTGTTGGCTGCCACAGAAGAGCGGCGGCGAAGGCTGAGAGAAGAAAAGGAGAGCGGGGACGGTGCAGCTGGTGAGTGCTACTTTGGGTCAAAGTACGGTGACGCGTCAGTCTTTTAAGGTGCTGACCCTGCCACCTGTACCTACCAGATCTCTTTATGGACGCTGCAGCTCGGCCACATGCGACGCGCAAGCTGCGAGCCAAGCCGGGCGCTAATCCGCCATCGCGGCGGGGAGACGAGGAGAAGAATGCAGGTGGAGGGGACGTCAATACGGGCTTGGGCCTGTTGCTGGGCGAAGGCGGGGCGGAGCTCGGACTAGCTGGCGGAGCGTCGGCTCTTGGCGGTCTCGGCTCCCTCTTTGCTGGCTTGCCCGCCAGCAGCGTGATGGACCAAGCCACGGGCGCAGCCATAGCTGGCGGAGGTATGGCGGACAGCTCGTACATGTCTGGAATGCGTGCTGCACTCGCTGCCAAGGTCGCAGGCAAAGGAAAGAAGGGCGCCAAAGGTGGGGCAGGAGGCGCCGCGAATGCTGCTGCAGCTGCAGCCGCGGCTTCGGCAGATGGAACGACCCAGGAAGACGACGATGACAGAGAATCCAGAGCGGCGGCAGCAGCCGCCGCCGTGGCCGCAGCTGCGGTCTCTAACGGTCGACTCAGGTGGGACGCTGGAAAGAGCGTCGCTCAGCTTACTGCCGCCAAGGACTGGGAGGTCGAGAGCGACCTCATCTCACTACGCAAGACTGCCGGTGGCAAACGTCGTCGCAAATGAGCGCTAGCTTGCCTCTTCTCGCGGCACATGACTTCTCCCTGCTTTCATGCATACTTTCTTGATCGGGTATCGAATTTCTACACGTGTATACTTCCACTACGGATGCGAGTCTGGCAAGCAATTCACTCTGTAAAATGTCTCCTGTGCAAGCCATCGTTTGGGGGAACTTCGCCAAGCTGTCTGGTGTCGCTACCTGGTGCGCCATGCGACCCACGCGGCATTACCTTTGCCCAGCATGTGTCCAAGCATCTCCTTCTCGAGGCTGCAGATGCACCACTTGCCGTTCGTGTTAGGCGCTCGCCCCCCGGACGAGCCTCGCGCCAACCAATTGGAAAGCCACAGCTGAACAGTCTCGGCTGAGCGAAGCTCGCAGACGATTAGGGCCAGCGTGCGGTTTGGCGCGCAGAACAGATCAATCGTTGCGAGAAGAGCCGCAAACAGCGATGGATTGTATATACCTGTTCCAGAGGCGGGGCAGAACGAAGAACGAATTACGCTAATTGAGCTCAGGAGCTCAAAGGCGCCACGCTGGCTGACCAGCGAGCTGTGACTTACAGTCCGAGGCCAGGATGAGATCCGGCCACGCATCGTCTTCGACACCTTGCGCTTCCTTGTCTACATGGCAAGTGCTCCTCCCCACAAAGTCGGACAGAACGGCGCTTCGAAACCTCTGTCTTCTGCTCTCCACTCCGCTCTCCCAAGCTTGTTGCGCTTCCAGCCAATCCAGCTCGGCACTACCGAGGCGTACGCCTGCAGATTTATTGAAGCTGGTGGACGCTTTTGGCTCTTTGGATTGGGCGAGGTGATGCGCATCGAGATTTCGACGCAGCAGTGGCATCATAGCCGCTTGATCCGTCGCTATCCAGGTTGTGCCGGCGTTGGGCGCAGCAATATTCGGATGCGCAAGTAGAAGCAAGGGGAGCACACCGGTGCCCGCTCCAAGCTCTAGAATTCTTGCGATCTGAAAAGACTGAGGTTGTAATAGCGGTGGTGCTGATGCGGATGTTTCGCTGCTTGGGGACAGCTGTCGAAGCATCAAAGCGGCAAGAGCAAGGCTGGGTAGAGATCGACGCAGCAGACTTGAGCATCGCTATCAGCATCACTATGATTGATTTGGCACGTCTCACCTCGATCGCCAAACAACGCTTCCCGTATCGCCAACAGTGGAGCGCAGCGAGGTGGTCTGGAGACGACCGCCTGGTGACCGTCAGCTCGGTAAGTTCAGAGGAGATTTATGTCAAGGCTCACATTCTGGCGAATGGTCACAACTACCTGGTCCACCTCTGCAAGGGAAGGCGTCTGGTCCTTGCTACTTGTGCGTGCTTTCCGAGACCGAGCGCTCGATGCTTCTCCTTTACTCCTGCTTCGAGACTTGTGTTTAGCGCTCATCATGTGCATGTGCACCTCCTCGTCGATGCACTCGACGGCAACCTCCGGGTGTCCGTCCGCACGTCGCAAAGGCACTGTGACTCGCAAGGTGTCGGAGGAAGCATTGACGAAGCCTAACCCGGCTCGTCCGTCCTCAGGATGGGATAAAGAGTAGAGCAGAAAGGTCTGAAGAGGAGACAGGGGCTCACAAGGCTACAGCGTCCGGACTGCACGGCAAAGAGAGCTTGATCATGAGCTGTGGAAGATGTGCTCACCTCGTCGTCAGCATTTGTCACGGGTCTTGCGAAGCCTTGCTGCAGTACAATCAAGTCGTTTGGAGGACTTGACAACACGGGTTCCGCTGCATTCGCTTGATGTGAAGCTTCGTCATGGCTCGCATCCTGCTTTGCCATGTCCGCGAGTTGACCTTTCGATACGTCCGAATGCTCTCATCAGCCTCTGCCGGATGCACGTCTTTCGATCGCAGATACGAGTCTGGCTGCTGCTTCTCGTCTCGTTGCACGGGCTCGCCATGGAGGCATGGCCACGATTCTTGTCGCAGCCTGGGTCATGAATGTGAATCAGGAATTCTTGAGCGATAGATCACGACGCGAAACCTTGTACACTCAAACGTTTGACTCGAGACTTTGGCGAGTCGAGCCAAATTTCGATTGCACGTGACAGGTGAGGAGACAGACACCTGCGCTCGCAAGGTGGAGCGGCTCGAGCTCGCTTCCCCCGCACGCGTCATGCTGACGTGTGGAACGTCAAGCGTGCGCGCGATGACTGCGCTGCAATCTTGAATGATGAAGCGCGAAGCTTTCCACTTTGTTTGACGCACGAGCCAGATTTCGAGACTCGAGAGAGCGCGCGTGTATGTTGGCCCGCACGCAAATTCCCGACAAGCCTGCCTGCGACCGATCTGGCATGTAGGTGCGCGCCGCGGCCCCGAGTGTAAACACGTGAATGCATGCCAAATGCGGCTGCAATTAATGGGCTGGGATTCAAGATTCAAGATTCAAGATTCAAGATTCAAGATTCAATATCCTTGAAATTGTCGGGCTAGATAAGTGCATGCACGGTCGGTCTTCTGAGGCAAAAGGTGCGAACGTGTTCACCAAAGTCACAAGTCGGAGAAAGTGTGCGTTGCTCGTTCATTTGAAGCCCGATTTGGCGGGCCACATCGAGCTTGAGACTTGAGGCATGCGAATGATGAGGACAGACTCGCCCCACTCGTGCCATGAGCGTCCCTCATCGTTCATAGGCCACGTTGCACGTTCCTTCGCATTGTGCAGAACGCTACTGACTACTACCGTATACAACAGTAGCAGCTGTAGGCGACCTCCAACACACGCTCCTCGACGAGCATGTGCAGTCCTCATTGCAGTGTCGTTCGATCGCTCGCACTAGACAATAGGATCACCAAATGAATGTGAATGTGCACGCTGGCTGATAAGGCTACCCACAAGGCTATGCTCGTGAGATCTTCCTGTTTGCAGATCAAATTTCAGCTGCTGCTTGCTGCCTGTAGTTCGAGTCCGCCTCTCATGAGAAGACGCATTCGAAGTGCATTATTGACTCCGCCGCCGACGCCAGCTCAGGCCTCTGTCCGGCAGATCGGCAGGTCGCTCTTTGAAGTCGGAGGCGCCTGAAAGCGCAAATTGCAACAAGCAAGCCATCAGCGTGCCCTTTGCCCAAGCGAGTAAGCCGATCTTGCCTGTCGCTCCCGCGAAGCAGACGAAGCACGCAGGAATATCGTAGATCTGAGGCAAAGTTGCTCGCTGCGTGGGCAGGTACGGCGTGCGATCTAATTTGAGCGTCTTCTGGCCGGCAAGGGCGGGGCGCGAGGGGCACGTCCGCCGTTCAGCCAACTCCGCCCTGCCGACCGGTCCGCGGTTGAGAGACGCGCCGCTGGTCTTCGCGCGTGAGTCTATGGCAGCGAGGCGCTGTCGAAGGTAACGAGCGCGGGGGAGACGGCCTTGCTAGCGATCAAGCTCGAGCACAAGATGGATCCTTTGCAGCCAAGTCGCCATTCCCTGAATCTTTGCAAGCCCTGCAAAATTTTGCCAAGACACGCCTCGTGTACATCTCATTCGGGCGGGTTGAGGAGGGGGGGCTACTGAGGCGCGGAAAGTTTTGGCGACGCTCACGCTGTGCTGCGCAGAGGGAACGCGCTGCGAATAGACAAAAACGTGCGCAAATCGTTCGAAGCGTCAATCACGAATGGCGATTGCCCGCATGCTTGCGAGATCCGTGGCTCGCTACCTAGAAGCCACTGTGACGCACTAATGTCTCCATATTTGGCAATGGACCTCACAACTTCCATGCTGCTGCATGCTCGCATGCATCCTTCTCCCTTCCATGCCGGAATGCCACAATGCACATTGGCCCGGGCTGATTTCACGGCTCGACGGCGGCGACCAAGTGAATGGTCATCGAGGATCGCGTGCAAGTCCTCTGCCACATTGGCGCTGAGCTCGAGTCGTACCTGGGGCATTTGCGAATTGTGGCGAGCTCTGGACCACGCGCCCTCGTCGTGGGCGCACGTTCGATGGGCGTCCTTAGCTTGGTCCGTCGCGCCAACACTTTGCCTGCCAGATCCCTGTTGAAAGAGAGTCATGGCCTTCGTGGCGACGGACGATCCTGCTCTTCCCATCTGGACGTTCGCCTTTCAGCCAACAGCTCGCCATTTGACGTGCGTCTCGTCGTCTACTCTGCCCGTGCGTACTACACGCTCTCCCGACGACCTCCCCCCTGGGTCTTTCTCCGTTCCATGCGGGACCAGCAGAAATGAGACACTGACGTTCGCACTATCTGGGGCAGCGAGGCTTGTGAGTATGAGCAGATAGAGCATCAGCTCCTTTTAGCGTTTTTTGAATGGACAAGCACAAGGGCCGGCGATGGACGGGCTGTGAATATTGCTGGTCTGGTCAGTGACTGTGTTGCTCTCGCCGTCGCCAGTCCCCACGGCGTCGCGGTACCGCGTGCTAATGTGTGCTGTTCTCCAATTTGACCATGAAGCACTTGGACTGCGCTGAATCAGGATCTGATGGGTGCAGAGAGGCTTTCTACCAACCTGGAAGCGATGCTTTCCATGTTCGTGCGCCTCGACATAGGTTGAGATTGACTCCGATTTCTCACTGGTTAGAAGCTTTCCTCACCTCGAAGGGTCGCGGCGCAGTCCTTGCAACCGATCGTACTTGCCGCCGTCAATACCCTCCCCTCGCATCGAACTGCCTCTTGTCACACGACCCACCTTGACCTCCCTCATCCATGATCCTCCCAGCCCCTCGACTGTCCGACTGAAGAGCGAAGCGCTCAAGCGGGTCTAGCGCGCCATTCGAAACCTCCCCTCATCTCGTCATCAGTCAGCAGATCTGCCTCAGGACGACGCTGTCCCCTCAGAACTTGCTACCGTCCATCACTGTAAAGTGCTCCACTCTTCTTGGCGGCGTCGCTCGATATGGCAATCTCCTTCGAGCCGCAACGGCGGCTCTCTGGCTGGCAGCGAGTTGCCTATGCGGTGTCCTTGACACTCTCTTGGATTCTCCAGAGGACGCCATTTAGCGTGCACTGCTGCATCGTCTTGCTTGCTGCCCTTGGCCCCATCTTCGCTCCGCACCTCATTGCTCTCCTCATCGTCCTGATTCACGTCGTCTTTGTCATTTGCCAAAGTCGCACTGCTTGGGGAGTCTGGTGCGGCTGGAGGGGTGTACTCCGGCATTCTCGTAGAGATTGGCGTCAATACCACGCCGATGAGCGCCAAAAGCTCGACAAGAATGGCTCTGGCGATCATGTGCTCGAAATCGACGATGTGCAGCACATCATCATCCTTCCGGCCTACAAGGAGACCGTAGAGACTCTGAGAGAGGTGAGTGAGCTGTCTTCATCGCGAGGCGCGCAAAGGAACACCTGCAAAAATCAGGGGACCTGACAGAGTGATTGCCTTTTATCAGACACTTGATGTGCTCGCCTCCCACCCCATGGCTTCAGCCTGCTACCACGTCTGCTTGGGCATGGAAGAGCGCGAGGCTGGCGCAGCCGCAAAGGCAAACAAGCTTCTGAGTCAGTACCGACTCAATCGCGCTTTTGCCACCGCCGCCTTCTCTCTGCACCCCGGCAACATCCTGGGCGAGAGTGCGGGAAAAGCGTGAGTGTTGCCGGATATGTCTGCCTCTTCCTGGTGCCCCTGCTACGCCTCTTCTTGGCTTGCGACATGCGAAGGATGGTGGGTGGACGTAAGAACGTGTGCCAACGCATGCGATTTATTTCGTAGACTTCCTGCTCGCCGAGCAGCCTGGTCGAGCGAAGGCAGGGGCGGCCTAGTCGCTTGATTGGGCGGGCATGATGGCAGAGGGAACGAGGCGCACCAGAGCTCTCACTCCGCGTTGGAAAGATCTGGCTTCATGAGCAATAACGAACGAATCGCGGGGGGTTTCATGCAGCACGCTGTGCTGATGGATGTTGCTGATGCTGCGCGGCGCATGAACGGCTGCGTTCTTCCGGCCCGCGGCGTCACGTTTCCGGCCAGGACGCGTCTTTCTGCTGCTGCTGTCACAGCAGCTGCTGCTTCATCGATCGCCTCAGCTGTTGATAAGCGAGCGGACGCACAAGTCAGCCATAGCACGCACTTCCATCCATACCCGATTCACAGCAGTCACGAGTGTTGTGAGACTCGCAATCTTTCGGATTTCGAGGGGTTCTTCTGTGAGACGGGGGCAACAGTGACGAATCAAATCTCGAGCTGAAGTTTGAGTTACGAGTGGATGGATGAAGCTCGTTGCTTGCAGGTGTCAGGCAGACAGGCGGATCAGTGTTCGCTTAGGCTGGCCGGCTCGCCTCGGCCATGCTCTGCGCGTGCAAAAATGTGCCATCTGACCGTGCCCATCTCGCGCCAACAGTTCGAATGTCAACTGGGCTGCAAGGCACATGGCTCGCTCCGTACCCATTGATCATAGCCGCAGTGAGTGGAATTGTGGTGCCTGGGCAGACAAGCAGGGAGCATTTGCTAATGCATTCTGATCGCTCTCCTCCGTTCGTGATGGCCAGCTGTTGTGACGGTGATGGATGCAGACACTGCCTTTGCCTCGGACTTCTTCCTCTCCATCTCTGCATACTATGCCCTTGCTCCTCACGACAAGCGACGCAGAACGTACTACGTGCCTCCGACTTTGTTCGATCGAAATGGTGCTGAAGTGCCAGCCACCACGCGGATCGCGGACATCATGTGGAGCTGCGCTGGTATTGGACAGATCTACCCAAGCAGCAGCTTCAAAGCCCCAACCAGCGCTTACGCCGCAACCATGGAGCTGGTCAAGCATTGCGACTTCTGGGACAGCGGACCGGAAGCTGTGGGCGAAGACGTGAGCGACTATCAAAGAGGCAGACCTGTCCTAGATTCGTGATGCTTGCAGCAGCTGACCTCGCGCTTTTTGGACGGCAGTTCCATTTCGCTGTGAAAGCCACTTTTGACACGCGTGGAAGCGTCTTTGCACAAACCATCTATTCCCCAGCTTCCCAGACCAATGTGGTCGGCTCTCCCTCCCACAGCAGCGTGCTGTCGTATCTCAACGACATGCACGCTCGATGGTCGCAAGCTGTCCGACACCTGTGGGGCTCTTTGGATTTCGGCTACGCTTTCCATCGTGCGTTGACGGGCTCTTTCGGCCCAGGTCAGCGCAAGACTGGATACATCGCTCTGATGACCCAAGACTCTGACGAGGGCGCTGAAGACGACGACGTGACGATCAATGGTGATCGTCTCAAGCCACCTCAATACTTTGTGAACAACACGCTGCAAGTCGAAGATCCTCAGCGATTTCCTTCGCCAAGCACAACGGCGACTACGGACTCCACGTTGGTGGAAAGCTACGATGCGATGTCTCTGCCGCGTCCTGCCAAGAAATTCGCTCGCTTCGATGATGATGGTGATGCCGAGTCTGAGGACACGGTTCACAAGGTGACTCAGACACACTACAGGACACTGAGCAAGTATGGGGAACGACTGGATGTGAGCACGGCAGAGAGCTTCAGCAGGCGGGGCTCTGATAGCAGCATTGTCGGCGATAGCGAAGATCTGGAGCTAGGCAAACTTCTCGCATCAGACAGTGCTCGCGCCGCAGACGATGACGATAACGCCGAGGTTTGGGACCCTCCCCTGCGCATCAGACCCTTTTTTGCGATGTTCTTCCGCATCTTTGAGGCACACATTATGATCGCTGCGATCTTCCTGAGCATGCAGATCCTTACCTTCTATCCCACCGTCGTCTACCGCAACGGGCACGTGGGATTCAGTGAGCTTCCTGGAAGACAGTGCACCTGGCAGAAATGCGCGCAGGCTATCTTCGAATCGCCTTTCTCTGCGGACATGCCTATCCCAGAAGGCACGGCTCCCGGCCTTCATCCAGCTTGGCTCTTGCCTGACATCGTGATGTGCAGTATCAGAGTAAGTGCTCTTGTGCCAACGACTCGAGCCACAAAGGCGCTGCTTACACGATGGCGCCCTCTCTCCGACAGGCTGCGCGTCTGCTCACCGTGTTTGGTGTCATCGCGACCATTTTCGTGTTGCTCGCCCACGATTACTATCACCGTGCTGCTTCGCAGACTCGCTGGCTCGAATCAGAGCAAGTGATCCGCGCGTGGCGAGAGCGTGGATCCCAGGGACCAGTTCCTGCTCGGTACCTCGGAACTCGTCCAGGGCAGACCTTTGCTCGCAAGTGGCCAAGAGGATTCCTGGACTTCTTGGCCTTCCCAGCGGCTATTCTTTACGGCGTGGCGCCCATGCTGTATGCTCAGCTCTGCCATTTGCACACCAACAAACTCACATACACCGTCAGTGGCAAGAGCAAGTCCACCGTCGTTATCGCCACACCGTTTGTAGCCGAGGCAGAAGTTCGAGTCAGCTCAGATATTCGAGGTTCAAGGGCAAGCATGGACACCGCAAGGACTATTCGTCAATCCATCGAGATCGGCCGCATCAGTGTCGATGAGCATGGCATGGACCGCTATTACAGACCAGAGCGCAGCTTGCTCAAATCTGGCGACAGGCAGGACCCGCTTATGGCCCGACACAAGCAAGGCTGAGCCGGCCGCCTACGCGAATGCTCCCCTCGGCGACAGCTGGTCGTCTTCCGACTGTGACAAGTCCTATCGTCACAAGAGCGCGTGGCGTGACCATGCACTTTCACGATCTCTTGAAGCGCAACTCCCCTCATTTGTCTTCTCCCCTTCCTTTTGTTTTCGTACATATGTCTTGGGGAACGTGCTTGGTATCGCCTATACATCAGCAGGAATTGATGAGCATCACGACCCTTTTCGGCTTGGTGGTCAGCTGTCATGATGACGAGCGGAACGATCATCCGAGAATTTGAAGCCGACAGTTTCTGAGCCGTTGCTCGAGAATGATCTTCAGGCGTGACTTTGTGATTCTACTAGCCCAAGGTTCAGGGTCCGAACGCACGGCGCCTATATGCCCCTCTCGAGAACGTGCCATGAATCAGGCGGTGCGACGCGCACGTGAACGGCACGAGCACGCACTCACAACTGACCCGGCTCTTGAATGGGTGCGAGCGCACTTCGAGTGAAGCCCACCTCGTGCCTACTATGCTTGCCCTGCAGTACGGCGATCGTGCCATCAGCCCACGTCGCACACGACCTTGGTGATCTTGGATAATCAAGAAGGGAAGGCACGCTTGCGTTCAAGTCCATCATCGCGGTGATCACCTGACGTGCTGCCTTGCCGTTGGCGATCCAAGTGCAAGCGTCAAAGAGATTCACTTGCCGACCGGAGAATCCATTTCGACTCCGCAGTATTCGCGATCGTGAGTTGCCACTGCCGCATGTAATTGCACAAGCGAGCGCTCTGAATTCCTCTCATCATCCTTCGCCGCTCTCTCGTTCTCACCAGCTGAATCCCTTTGCGCGCCCGCAGCGTACCCAGTGCTGCTTCGAAAGCTGTGTCATACTCCGTCATTTCGCCACGAGTAGTATCGCTCAGCTCTGCCAAGGGGCAGAGGGGTCGGTCAAGGATACAAAGATGATCACTCTGCTACTCATGAGGCCAATCATCCAGAATCACATCAGGATCTTTGTCTTTCTTTCTTTGCTGAGCTGCTTCACCCTAGCAGATTCGGCCAGTGCACTCCCCTCTACTCGGACCACGCCAGCACCGCAAGCATTATTTAGCGCCACATCCCAGCGCCTCTACCCCCCTAGCCGTCTTGAGTCATCCCAGTGGAAAGATGGCATCGAACTCATGTCCAGGCAGGACGCAGTTGCTGGCAACTCGTCTTTAGTGAACACTTGGGCACCGCCCTTGAGCACGCGAGGCAGATACATCGTCGATGCGAATGGCAAACGTTTCAAGTTGCGCGGTGGCAACTGGCACGGAGCTTCAGGCACTTATCTTGGCCGCGGCGACTACAACGACCCAGCAAATCATCACGCGGGTGAGCTGGCGTATCAGACCCCACTGTGTCTGGACCGCGTCGCGCTCGAAGAGATCGTGGCTCAATTCCTGGCACTGGGCATCAACACTGTGCGCCTGCCATGGTCCAATGAGATGCTGCACACGGCTACGATTGTGCCAGACAGCGCGTTGAGAGCCAATCCGCAGCTGATGGGAATGTATCCCCTGCAAATTTTCGACGCTTGCGTCACTGCGCTCACTCGAGCTGGCATCGCCGTCATCTTGAACAACCACACGGTGAAGAGCATCTGGTGCTGCGGATTGGACGTGAACTCTAGATGGAATGGGGCGCAAACGGATCAGCAGTGGCAAGCAGACTGGGTGTTCCTCGTCCAGAGATATGCGAACAATACGCGCGTAATCGGTGCCGAGCTGTACAAGTCAGTCAAAGTCTCGTGTATCGAAGCACGCACACGTAGGCAAAGCTGACACCTCGCAAAATTCAATGCACCATCACCCAGCGAGGTACGGCGTGATATCCTTCTTGATCCGACATGGGGTGGCGGCGGAGCAGCAGATTGGTGGCGAGCCTCGCTTGACGCTGCCAACCGAATACATCGCGAAGCGAACGCGGACATTTTGATCGTCATCGATGGCATCAACTACGTCGGCATCCCTTCGCCTTACACGCCGTGAGCATCACAGCTGCTTGGCATTTGCGGTGAAAGACTCGCTAACCTCTTTCGCCAACCTCCCAGACATTACCGGCCAGAGCTAGCACCGGTGCAGGACCTCAGTCACGCGCTTGCGATTCCAGACAAGCTGGTGTACGCGGCGCACTTTTACGCTTACACTGGGCCGAACGCAACGGGCGGCAACGAGCCTTTTGACCTCAATGAGCCCACCTACGCTGAATTGAGCCCAGCGGATTTGAATGCCACTATCAACCGGCTCGCGTCGTACGTTGCGTCGTCCATCGACCAAGTTCAAAAGCACTACACTGCGCCAGTGTGGATATCGGAATTTGGTATTGGACGTCTGGGCACCTCGCAAACAGACAAAGGATGGTGGGGTCGCTTTGTCTCACTGCTGATCGACCGAGATCTCGAGTTTGCATACTGGCCACTCGTGGGCTGGCAAGCCGCGGGTGTCGGCGATGGATATGCGTTGCTTGAATGGAGCTCTTCCGGAGAGCTGCTCAGCATTGACAGCCCCGGCGCCAACGACTTTCGCGCCTCGAGCTGGAATCGTCTGCAACAAGCTTTGGGCCGATTTGAATCCGCTGCCGATGCTACTCTGTCTTCATCGGTCAACCTTACTGTGCCATCGGTACCTCGGTGGCTGATGCTCGGCACAGATCGCGGCAGCGTGCAGCAGAGCAACGTCATATCCGGAGACATTCGCTACTTTCCCGGCGACACGAAGGCTTCGTGCCCAGACGGCTTGCGGCTGATCGGCCTGACTCACCAATCAAAGCCTCGCGGCCTTTGCACAGATGCCGTCTTCGGCAGAGAATTGTGGCCAAGTGCAAAGCGCGAGTGGGAGGTGGTGACGGACGAGCGGCACGTATCGCATGACTGGGCAAAAGGGTACACCAAGCTGGAATGCGCATCTGGAGCCTTCATCGTTGGATACGCTTTCGACGATGAAGGTCACAGTAGAAGCTCGTACTGCGCCAAAACGTCGGTCCAGAGCGATCCTGCGCGTACAGCGACCGCTCAAGGTGCGCGCACGGTCTGGTTCGATCGACACGATGCCATGGGTCGAAGCGGAGTGACACAGGAGCAAGCGCAGCACGGCATCTTCGCCAGCGATGGCGGGACAGCGGGCTCGTGCGCAGATGATGAGCTCCTGGCTGGTTACGCATTTACCACTCGCGAGCATGGCGGGTGGCCTGCTGCTCTCCTTTGCAGGAATTTCAACTCCTCTGCCACACCCATTGGCTCAGCGGATGCTGCCTTTGCATCCAGCAGACTGTACGTTGGCTTGGATATGTTCGGCGTGTTGATTGGCGGATCAATTGCCCTCGTGCTGACAGCTTGGCAGTGCTTGCGAGACGCCGTGATGCTTGTATAATAGTCGCAATACTTGTTGATATGCATTCAGGATCCAGCGATACATCTGCCGCCTAGCAATCGCGAGTGTGACTAAAAGACAACATAAGAGCGAGTAGAGCAAGAGTGCGTGTAGCTCTTCTCCATAGAGCATCCATATTCGCGGCTGGATAGAAGGGTGAGGAGGCGGAGGTTAGCGCGAAGTGGTGCGGTCGTGGTGCGTGTCTGTGGTCTTAAGGGTCAAGCCATGTAAACAGATGAACCTACCTTCACGCTCATGACACACCGTTCGTGGTTTATTGGTGATCATCCCCGCATCTCTCACAATTTCTCTTTGATGAGCACAGCGCGGTCTCCACGCGTCTGATGAGTCACGTGACTGCGCTCGAGCCATGCTTGAGCGTGCCCGCAACAGCGACGTCTGTGGCCTTCGAATGCGCGTGGAGGGGAGGGGACACGCATGCGCGGGTTGACACACCACACCGTAAGCTCTATCGACCTGCTGATGATGTGCGCGCCGCTCTGACTGCTTGAACGCGCAAGCCTCACCGCACGCTCTGCAGGGCTCGAGTCTTGATTTAGCTGAGGGATTATTGGGGATTGCGCGTTGATCTAGGTCGAAGCTTATGATGAATGCGCAGCTGATCAGAGCGAACTTGAGTCACCTTCACCCACCATTTTGACTGTCCCGAGTTTCTCGTCCCATCGACCACCACCACCATCGCCTTCACTCTGTGCCAGTGATTATTCTTTGTGAAATAGTCTCTCCGCTCGAAGGGACTTCGATCTGCACTTGCTTGCATACCTCCCTGACTGCTCGCTCCCCAAAGTTCTCTCAGCCGATCGGCAGTCACTCCAGTAGCTTCGACATCATGGCGTCTGAGCAACCAGGAGCGCCCATTGGCGACGATAAGCCCGTCATTCCACCGCCTGCTGCCAACAACGACGGCACAGGTGGCGACGAAACCGCCACTGCAATCTTGCGCCAGAAGAAATGTGAGTCTCCTCCATGTGCTCCGTCGCCGCTTGCTTTGCCTTTTCATCGCTGACATTCCGCTACCGCTGCTGTCACGCAGCTCCGAACAGACTCTTCGTCGATGAGGCCACCACCGATGACAACTCCGTGGCTTGCTTCTCTGCAGCCAAGATGGAAGAGCTTGGTCTATTCCGGGGTGACACCGGTGAGTGCATCAGTCAGACTTGCCGCGCACTGCTTCCATCGCTTGCAAAGCTTCCGGGTTGGGTCCTTCCCTGCTCCATCTACGCATCGAGCCTGCAGTCTTCGCAAGCAAAAGGTCGCAACTCACCTGTCGTGCTGACTTCGTTGGTCCTGCTGCTTTCCACAGTCCTTCTGCGCGGAAAGAAGCGCCGAGACACCGTCTTGATCTGCTTGACGGCAGATGACACCGAGGACAGCAAGATTCGTCTGAACAAGGTCGCTAGGAACAACTTGCGCGTCAAGCTCGGCGACTTGGTCACCGTACATGCGTGCCACGATATTAAGTACGGCAAGCGCATTCACGTCTTGCCCTTCGACGACAGCGTCGAGGGTCTCACTGGCAATATCTTCGATGTCTACCTCAAGCCATACTTCCTCGAGGCATATCGCCCAGTCCGCAAGGGCGACACTTTCACTGTTCGTGGCGGCATGCGCGCTGTTGAGTTCAAGGTCATTGAGACGGATCCTGCAGAATTCTGCATCGTCGCGCAAGACACTGTAATCCACACGGAGGGAGATCCTGTCAAGCGTGAAGACGAGGAAGCAAATTTGGCAGATGTAGGCTACGACGATATCGGAGGTTGCAGGAAGCAGATGGCTCAGAGTGAGTTTGGTATTAAAGCGGCGAGGTGGCAAACCTACATCGAAGGATGACTTTCCTTGCAAAGGTCTTGTCCTGACTCTTTGCTTGCGACTCCATTCGTAGTTCGCGAAATGGTAGAATTGCCTCTCCGACACCCTCAGCTCTTCAAGGCTATCGGTATCAAGCCGCCCCGAGGAGGTGAGTCTACATATGACTTTGCATGGCGCGCGGACGAAGGTCTGACTTGTTCCTTCTTGATCTAGTTCTCATGTACGGCCCTCCCGGTACCGGTAAGACCCTCATGGCGCGAGCTGTGGCGAACGAAACAGGCGCTTTCTTCTTCCTGATCAACGGACCAGAGATCATGAGTAAGATGGCTGGAGAATCTGAATCCAATCTGAGAAAGGCATTTGAGGAGGCGGAGAAGAAGTGAGTATGCTGCAGTATCTGGGTGCACATCGGGCCCTATGCTAATTGAAATGGACCCATTGCATGTACAGCTCGCCTGCAATCATCTTCATCGATGAGATCGACTCAATCGCGCCAAAGCGAGAGAAGACCAATGGAGAGGTCGAGCGTCGTGTAGTTTCCCAGCTTTTGACTCTCATGGACGGTCTCAAAGCGCGTTCCAACATTGTTGTCATGGCCGCGACGAACCGGCCCAACTCCATCGACCCGGCACTTCGCCGGTTCGGGCGCTTCGACCGCGAGGTCGACATCGGCATCCCTGACCCCACCGGACGTCTCGAGATCCTTCGCATCCACACGAAGAACATGAAGCTGGGCGACGATGTGGATCTTGAACAAATAGCAGCCGACACTCACGGCTATGTGGGCAGCGACATGGCAAGCTTGTGCTCCGAAGCTGCGATGCAGCAGATTCGTGAGAAGATGGATCTGATCGACCTCGACGAGGACACGATCGATGCTGAGGTGCTTGACAGCCTTGGCGTCACGATGGAGAACTTCCGCTTCGCCCTTGGCGTCTCAAACCCTTCGGCTCTGCGCGAGACTGTGGTGGAAGTCCCCACTGTCACATGGAAAGACATTGGTGGTCTGGAGAAGGTCAAGCAGGAGCTGCAAGAGACAGTGTCCTACCCTGTCGAACACCCAGAAAAGTTCCTCAAGTATGGAATGTCTCCATCCAAGGGTGTACTCTTCTACGGCCCCCCAGGTACTGGTAAGACGATGCTTGCGAAGGCTATTGCCAACGAATGCCAGGCCAACTTCATCTCGATCAAGGGCCCAGAACTCCTTACAATGTGGTTCGGAGAAAGCGAGGCCAACGTCCGTGATGTCTTCGACAAGGCACGTGCTGCAGCTCCCTGTGTCATGTTCTTCGACGAGCTGGACGCCATTGCGAAGAGCCGTGGTGGTTCAAATGGCGACGCCGGTGGCGCTGGCGACCGAGTCATCAACCAGATCTTGACAGAGATGGACGGTATGAACGCGAAGAAGAACGTTTTCGTGATCGGCGCTACAAACAGACCCGACCAGATCGACTCCGCCATCTTGCGTCCTGGGCGTCTCGACCAGCTAATCTATATTCCGCTGCCTGACGAGACGAGTCGTCTTTCTATTCTTTCCGCCACTCTCAAGAAGTCGCCGGTGGCCCCCAGCGTCGATCTCAACTACCTCGCAAAACACACCCACGGCTTCTCTGGAGCTGATCTGGCCGAGATCTGCCAGCGCGCTGCCAAGCTGGCAATCCGTCAAAGTATCGAGGCTGACATCAGACAAGCACGCGAGCGAGAGGAGAAGAGATTGGCAGAGGGCGGAGCACCCGCCGACGACATCAAGATGGAGACCGATGCGGCCGTAGAAGAAGAGGCTGGCATCGACGAGGTGCCTGAAATCACCGTCGATCACTTCGAAGAGGCCATGAAGTTCGCTCGTCGCTCAGTTTCAGATCAGGACATCAGAAGGTACGAGATGTTCGCTCAGAACCTGCAACAATCTCGTGGTCTAGGATCGGGTTTCAAATTCCCTGATGAGGGTGGTGCAGGTCGTCAAGAATCTGGTGGCGCTCAATTCGGCGCGGATGGCGATGATGATGACCTCTACGCGTAGTAGCGCCTAGTCCTTCTAGACTTTCTTCGCACGACATTCACTGGCTGCTCGCCCTGCTATTCAAAAACACTCTGTCAGGTTACTCTTGTTGATCATGGTTCCCGAAATCGAACGCAAAGACGCGCTGTATTGAATGAATCTGGGGCCTCCACGTGTGTGGCAAGACGTCAATTCGGTCATCACTTCAATACGTCTGTCGAAATTGAGGATGAAAGCAGAGTTGGCGTGTGGCCGTAGCAGGGAAAGACGTGGATGCTCTCAAGGTGCCCTCGTAAAAATAGACCTTGAGGCACAGCTGGCGAGTCTTCATCTCGTCGGATAATGCTCCACGCCCCCTTCATAGCATGGCGTGAGCTCCGGCTGCTTCACGCACAACGTCATCTCCGACATTCATGCGTTGTGGTTTGCGCATGCACTCTCAGACTACGAAAGCCACTAGCACCTGCTGCAAAGCGTCATGGATTTTCGGAAGTGGCCGCTTGTGACTGTTGGAGCTTCGCGTTGCCGTTTCCTACATCTATAGCTATGATAGATATACCGCACATGCAGCGCGGCGGCTAATTTTGCCCTCGGAACGCCCAACTGACGGCAAAACCTATTTGTGATTCGATCCAAGACAAGTTTCTGTGAGGCCGCCTTAATGGCGGTCATGCCATTTCGACGCGATTAATTGTTCTGTGCACGTTCTACAGAGGGCAGCAGCCTAGCTGTGACAAGTCAGGCAAGGGTCTCTGTATACAGCTGCTACACCTGATACGGATCGTGAATGTGTTTTGAGCAATTTACATTTGCAGAGCTTGTGCCTGCGAAGATGGCTTCTGGGATGAAGGCAGGCGCGAATATGACCGTGGTACGAAGGCGTGTCTCCGCAACTCATCCTCGAGCGACCCTTGCGCGAAGGGAAGCGCCACAGGGCAAGTCTGGTCTTTGGCCTTTCCTTGGTGGTGGTGAGTCGTGAGTAGAAGCGCAAACATGAACGGCGGCTACTGGCAGAGACCGTGGCTGGTGTGCGATTCACTGCACAAATGAGCAAATGAGCAAATGACCTCTGGACACAGGCATCTGAGAGCTTGATCCTTTGCTGCTGCAGACACACACAACAAGCTTTTGAGTTTGGCATTTGGCCGCAACCGCTATGCCTGTACAGCCAGCTCCCATGCACAGGTACCCGCACGTAAATTGAGCACCAGCATTGCGTCCACAGCGATTAGCGCCTCGCGAGGTGGGTGGACTTCTCGGGCTCCGAGACACACCTCACAAGCCTTCTACCTGAATTCGGATGGCAGAAGAATGAATCTGCAAGAGGATTGCTGACTTAGCCATGCTCGCGATTTGTAAGGTCAATCACGAAATCGCGATTGATGAGAAGCCATTTGAGCGCTTAGTCTGGGGATTTGGGAGATTAGCAAGTGTTGCTGTGCATTGGAATTTGCAGCGTGATAGGCTAGACCTGCTCCATACGCACGTCGCACTGTATGTACTCACGACTCAAGACTAGAAGTCTGTTGTGTTCAAAGGAAGCTAGCTGCCTGCTGCTACATGTATATGCCAGCAGCTGTCACATCTGGAGCTTGAGCGACTGCTGCACAGGTCAGCAATCGCAGCTGCCAGCGGTCTAGCGCTGCAGCGCAAGACGCAACCACGCATTCACGAACTTTTCGACGGAACGATTTTTGAATTTGACTGCTACAGCACTCACGACTCGACCAAATTTGAGAGAGTGGTGCAGTGCCCGCATGAAAGCGACTTATACTGGCTTATAGCGGGCCATTCGTGTGGCAGCATTAAGCTCCTCTGCCATCTTGTGGATTGATCGGAACAACCCGAGATACGCGGCGGCAAAGAGCGCTGCCGAATCCCACAAAGGGGGTAGGGGAGAGGGGGGGGGGATGTGAACGACAGGCAACTCCGCCAGAAGCCTTGCTGCCTGCAAGCCAACAGCTGCCTGCTAATGCCTGAGCATGGCAGTCACAAGCGTTGACTCAGCTGCTGTTCAACAGGCGTCGCCTAAGAATTGTGACTACTGACGACTCTTGACTCTGACTCTTGATGGCTATGTCGACGCTCGATCGTGTTCGATCCATGACTGGCGTCAGCGTCGTCAGGACATCACTGCTCCGTCACGAGTGACTGGAGAATCCTCCTTGGCGTTTAAATTGCGCCATGTGTCCTGCGTGGGGAACATAGCTCCGGAGCTAAGAGTTGCTGAGGTGCCGAATGAATGCAATGCGGTGCGCCTGACGTGCAGTGCAGCGCAGCGCAGTGTAGTGCAGCGCAGTGCAGTGTAGTGCAGCGCAGCAGATGGCCATTCCATCGCACCGTGCAATGTGAATCTGAATCTAGCTTGGTGAGCCAGACAAATCCGTAGCGTCCTACGCTGTCGCGACCCACACGAGCTGCCGGCAGCAGCAGCTACTTCGAAGCCCGCGTTCAAACATACAAGTCGATCGTGAGAGTTGCGCTAGGCAGACAGCGTAGCTGTCTGTGTCACGATCGATTCAAGTACGGTACCGGTAAAGTCTTGAGCAGTGGTCCTCGCGTGGTTGCAGCGTCAATTCGATGTTGACGCTGATGCTGATGCTGATGATGCCGATGCCGATGCAGCTAGCAGCTCACGAGTCACCTGGAGGTAGCCACAGCAGTACTCCTTTGCTTGACAATCTGAATGACGAATCACGAATATGAATGTGCAGCCAGCGACGGCTCTTGCCATCCTTCGCCTGGCGCCAACATTCACCACGGGAAATCGTCGTTGCGCGGCTTGCAGAGGCATTCTGCTACAGTGTGAGCGTATATCGAGGAGAGCTGGCAATCACCAGTCGGGCGCACGAAGGAGCAGAAGCGCGCTGCGACGACGCTCGAGCCCTGCTGCTGCTGCTGCTGCTGTTGCTGCTGACTGCTGCTGACTGCTGCTGACTGCATGTCGCTCAGGGCAAGTCTTACATCCCCTCAACACGCGCTCTTGCTCTTCACCGTCCTTGCGGCACCTCCCTTGTCCTTGCATGTCATTGGTATTAGTATTCGCTTCGCACGTTTGGTCAACTTTTGTCAAATCCTCCCACGCCTCGCAGCTGAAGCACAGGTCGCCATCTATCGTGCATACATTGGGCGATCCTCGACATCCACACTGGCGCAGCGAGCCATACGACAAGTGCCATCAGGCAGATCTTGCAACGACTGAGGGTCTGCTCCTGTTGGGCCCGCGTCGCAAGGAGTTTGCCGCACTCGTCGCAAGCCGCTTCGCCTCCTTGCACACGCACTTCATAGAGTCGAAGAATGCGCATGGACCTCGTCCGCATTGCCTTTGTCTAGTCCAGCCAGCGGCAGGAGCACTCATTCGTTGCTGTGCTTATCTGGACTTGACTGCTTCTACAGCGGTCTCAAGTGTTGCACTTTGATCGTCTCGGGTACGGGTGCAGTGTCACTAGATTGACGCCGCCCGGAAGACTCGTGACTGTGGAAGCGGCCCGAGACTTGAGAGCGGATCCGCTCCTCAACGGAATCACAATGTCATCAGGCTCCAACGAACGGGTGGGGCAGCTCCCGGACACACCTCCTCGTACCTCCGCAAATCATACTGCATCGATACTCACCCAAGCCGCACGTCCGGCAAGCACGCCTTCAAAACCGAACACCTCAGAACGCAACAACGCCATCACATCTCCTCACATCCAATCCGAATACTTGTCGGCAGGTAACCCGCTGACGGCGATCCTATCCAAGAACTCCAGTCCTGCCTCCAGCATCACCTCATCGCCCGTGAGGGTCGCACAAATACTGACACCGACGCCGGCTCGAGCATCGCATTACTCATCATCCGCGGTGTCCAGCAGCTCCGAGGGCTCCAAGGGCTCGAAGCGAGTGGTGAGATATTCTACCCGAAACAGCGCGTCGAGTCTCGAGATTGATTCGGACGACGGGGCCTTTGGCGACGAGGATTCGGAGGCCGAAGCAGTGTCTTCTCGCTTTCCTCGACCCAGGAAATTCGAGATTCCTCCTCGAGGCGATCGGGCGGGCCCTCAAATCTCCCAGAATCGCGTCGCAGCGGCAGCGGCGTCGCGCAAACACAGCAAGTCACCCTCCAGCGCTCGGCATATGGAAAATCCACCTAATGTTGCCCCTACAAAGCACCAATCGCAGCGAGCCTCATTAAACTCGCCGCAACTTCCGCGAGACTCTGCACCAGGTTCGCCCGGTCTTTCTCGTCCAGAGGGCCAGATCCGATCCATTCTCAAGGCACCAAAAGCCGGCTCTGGTGTCATGTCGCTCGACCTTTCGGACACCAGAATTAGTGCGACATGGGCGGCGATCGCCTCCTCCGACACGCGGATATCATTCTTCGTTTTGGGATACCTCCACTCAGAAGGCACGTCTGCGCAACATGATCCAGTCAGGAGTTCGACCATCTCCGCGGTGTCTACCGCATCAACTCAATCAACGGTCACTCTGCGACCCGGCGTGCCCCAGCCGATGATCGTCGTCGCCGAGGGCACATATACGGGCGTAAAGGGTTTGAGTTCTATCCAGGAACATCTCATACCGTCTGAAGCCCGTTTTGCTATTCTGCGCGTCATGGACAAGTACCTCTTGGTGCAGTGCCTTGGGGAGGGTTTGAGGTGAGTGAAATTCCCTGTCGTCACGCTACCAGCTCGCGCCAAAGATGGCGATGGCGCGAGTCTCTCAGATCGGTCGATGCCGCGTGTCTCGTGGGTAGAGCCACGAAGCTTTGCCATTCCTCCCGCGCCTTCGTGTGCACGTAAACGCCCGGTTGAGCTCTTTGGATGGAAAATCAATGAGGGAACCAATGCTTCGGTGCACGGACCGCTGCGAGGAGTTGCAGTCCGGGGAGATGCACTTCGTGCGAAGGCCAAGCGTTGGGGCGCTTTTGGAAGGCAGACTTCCACTATCACAGTGCGACTATGATCATCGGCAAAGCTGACACGTCTAAGCTTCCTCTGTCCCACAGCGGCGTGCGCAGAGCGAGGGCTTTAGTACACGGGCGCTCGCTGATGGCTCACTTCCCCACGCTGACCGCGACGACAGTCGTATCCAAAGCTGCTGAGCTCACCGACTTTTTGATCCGATTCAAACTCAAACTCAATGCCGACACGCCATTGCGCCCGCTGCGTATACATCGAGGTGAAACGGACGACGAGTGGGAAGAGACGGATGCGGAAAGTGGTATAATCATGCAAAGCCCGATTCACGACACCAACGGAGGTCAACAATCGCCAGCCCTTGCAAGCTCGAGCGCGAGCTCCCCTGACCTTGATGACGGACCTCGTGATGGTCACGAGAGCCGCGAGAGCCGCTACGACTCTTCCAGGTACTCGAGAGACACAGACGCGAGTACTCCATCTACACGTGACATTGCCACGCCTTCCAGCCTCGGTGGAGACATCAACGGATTTCCTCTTCCTCCGGAATCCAACGGTTTTGAACGTAAGCTGGCAGGTGATGAGACTGAAGATGGCAGAGCCACAAAGATGAGCACTGCCAGCCAAAGCACCACCGGCTCCACCATCTTGGGCTTGGGAATGTCCTCTTTGGCGAAGGGGTATCTCAGCGCCCGGACTAGCGTCGCCACCCAAAGAATGCGAGATCTCGCACCAACACCTATCACGGAAGAGGGCAGCTCGTACGACGATCGCAGAAGCTCGGTCGCGACGGAGCTTCCTATCTCGAGTCAAATTCCTCCTCGCGAGCGCGAGTTGCCCCCTCTTCCGCTCGATGAGCCGGACGAGACCGATGTCTATGGTGGAATCGACGCCGATGGTTCTGCAACACCGCGCGTGAATACGTTGACGCTTGGCCCGACGGGGGCCAGACCTCTGGAACAGATCGGGAGCCCCGAGCCCGGAGACGACGCGGAAGAGCGAGATCGACTCGAGCGCGAAAAGCAAGACTTTTTGAGCTGGCAACACGAGCAAGCAGAGCGCATTGAAGCGAAAGAAAAAGCCCGCGCAAAGCGGCGGGAGCGCGAAAGGATCAAGCGCGACGAGAAGAAGCGCGAGCAGGTCATGTCGAAGCTCAAGAGGGAACAGGAGAGCTGGGCGGGCGGTGACGTTAGTGATACGCCCAATGGCCACTCGAATCCGAGGCACGATACGCCAAATTCCGGCCGCCATCGTCGCGTTGACAGCAGGCAGAGTGGAAGTGAGAGTCAGAGCGGCCGCAGCGCGCACACCCAATCGGAGCTGCGCGGAGACAGTCGTATCAGCAACAACAAGTCGTCGGGAGACGAGTCGAGCGATCATAGGAGACGCAATGTCTTGTCTCCGCTGGGAGCGCCTCCCAATCTTGCCTTGCCACCAACGCCCAGGACGCCCGCTCTCGTCCGCTCCCCACGGTCACCTCCCCCGTTGTCGCCACTGCCACGCACCCCCAGAGAAATCGCAGCGGCGCATCGCTTGTCTGAGGGGCTCACCTCGCCGAAGCGTGCAAGCTTCCCAGAGGCTCGCAGTCCGCCGATTGGGCCTGCAACGCTTCCCTCTCACGAGGCGCCACCTATACTCGCTTCCAGTAGGCCTGTATCGGCCAGGATGAGCGAAGAACCGAGCAGAGCTGACGTCCGGTCTCCAGAATTCAGGATGCCAATTCTCACTGCGGGATGGACTTGCACGCCAGACGCTGAATTCCCTGTCGATGAGATAGCGCATGATGAACGTGCTCAATCTTCGACCTCTACCGACTCGCCGAGTGTCGCGACTGGTCTCACGGCAAGTGCTGTCGACAGATCACGATCGAACTCGTTGCTGGCGTCAACCAGTTCTCATCAACATGGAGCGGGACCTTCGTGGCCGTACCGCACCCGCAATCCCACGTGGAGCGGCAGTACTCTCAACACGGCTCCAACCTCCATCGCGACATCTCCACGAAAACCTCTGCTCAACTTGGGGAGTGCCGGAGAGGCTAGAATTGGGCGTCACTCGCGGAACGGCTCGAACGATGATGCAGCTCGGGGCGGGGCAGCCTTGAGCCCAACAGCAGCAGTCACGACCACTTCGGAGCTCACGGGCATGATCCGAAAGAAGAATTTGCCCCCACTTCCTAAGTCGTCCTCGGGCAGCGAGAATGAGAGTAATCCGGAAGAAAAGGCTTTGGCAGCTGAAGCGAGACAGCGGGCGCGAATGGCGGATCGGGCAGCTCTGGCAGCTCAGGCTCAGATCGAAATCGCTCGGGCTGAGCAGCGCAGACTTGCTTTCGAAATCAGCGAATCTGAGCGACGTAATCGTGAGCGGAGCGAAGCTGAAGTGCTGATACGTGCGAAATGGGCAAAGGAGCAGGCGAGTCGCAATCAGCTCGATGCATACGAGCGAAGCAAGCTCGAGAGCGAGGTGAGTTCGCTAGTGGACCTTCCTTGTGTATGATGACGACGCGGCTGACATCTGGCTTGCTCTCAGGAACGTCGCCGCCGCGCCCATGTTGCTGAACAGAAGCGAAAAGAGGCGGAAGCCGCCGAACGAGCTCGAGAGGATCAAAGGCGCCAGGACATTGAAATGCAAGAAGCCCTTGAGCATTCGGCGCGCAAAAAGAGAGACGCGCAGGCCCGAGAGGCCAAGCTCGTGGCGGATGCTGACGCGGCTCGCAAGCGTGGAGAAGCGGCCGCTATTCGGAAAGCGGTCAAGCAGCGCGATCGAGAGATGCTTGCCAAAGAGTTTTTGCGTCTGCAAGCTGCAGGAGATATGGTCTTGGAGGGAGATTTGAGCATTCAAATCGGAGACGCTACGGGATGGAAGAGGCGCTGGTTCGCGCTCAAAGACGGAGAAATTGCATTCTTCAAGACCTCTCATGACGCCCAGCGGAATACGCCCACCGAGCATTACAACCTCAGAGGGGCCATCGCATCGATCGAAGATGCTTTCGAGGAGGCACAGATGCCACACAGTTTCCGAGTCAACTTTACGAGCGAGAGCGGCAGCGAATGTTTCGTCGCTTACACTGACACCGAAGACGACATGGAGGTGCTGCTGGTTGGGATGCAGACCTTGAGCAAGCATCTCGCCTAGCGATGAGGGCAACTCGCATCTGACACCCGACCTTTTACCCAGATCACTTTGGCATCAGTTCGACGTTCCTGCTGGCATACGCATACTCCCCTTTACTTTGCTGGTGAACACGCTGAACTTCAAAATTCTAGACCAACCCGCTTTCAGTCTCTGTCCCTACCTACTCCTCACACATCCTTCACTCAGGAACGTTCCCTCCTCTGATGTGTCCACTCTCTACATGATATCTATGTACCATACCAATTGTCACCTCTGCACACCCTTTGTTTTGCAAATGCCACAATCTCCATTGCAGTACCTCAAAGGTTTGATGAGCTGGGAGGGGGGCCTGGAAAAAGTCGCTCGTGCGGGACTTAGGAGATGCAAGATGTGGACTCCGGCGATGAGAAGAATCTGACGAACAGTCACCAACTTTTTGTCTTCGTTTGATCTTGTTGACATGGCCCGAGGCATGGCGCGCCACGGTCATTTCATCTGCCTGCATGGTGGATTTCGATTCACTTGTGAAGTTTGAAGACATCACTGGCGACTTCAGCGATCGTCTGTCTCACCGAAGGGCTCGTGACCACCTTTGATATTTCCGCCCTCTCGTCTGCACCAGACGCGCGGTCATTCGTGATTCTAATGAGCACTCCCGAGCCGTGCGTGGGGCGGCGATGGATGCGGATCTACTCGGTCTATCCTTTAACTTCCAAGGACCCCGCTTGAGCTTCGAACCCAGCATGACGAACGCGGCGTCGGTCCCACCGACACCCGCCGCGTACGCGCAGCAGCAGCAGCACTCGTGACTACTCCGCGCTGACCGATCGACTGCTGATGACTCGTGACTGCATCAGCAGCAGCTAGCTATATATAAGCAGTCGTGAGTCGGAATAGCCAGACGCGAGGATTCACGCAGACGCGGCCATGCTGCTGCGCTGAGCCGATGCTACAAGCTTGACCGTGGCCTGCATTGCGCCCGCGCGATGGTGCATGATGGTGCTGGTATGGTGGGTGCTGGATGCAGCCCATTATGGACCCGGAACCGCGCTCTGTGGTAGAACCTATATACAGCGTCAACTGACACGGTACTCGGTAATTGCCCTTGCGACGTGGTTCCAGCATTGACGATTGGTACCGCCATACCGACGCTCAGACTCGCGACACCATCCTCCCACGCCCGTCGACCTCGGCAAGCACGAAGCACGAATTCCAGTCTCAAATCGAGGTGTCTCTCCCCTTTGGTGTCTCTGGACCTGCACATTTTGCTGGGCACGTGCGCCCACTCCCCGCAAGCCACAACGCCTTCGTCAGAGTCGCCCGAGCAGCTGCGTTCAGTATGTTCTGAAGTGCCGCCAGTCATAAGCAAGTCGACTGAGCACTGCTGAGACTGGAGCCAGCCAATCCTCTAGCGTGCCGGCGTTGAATTGCTTCGAAGCTCGCGGCTAGTTCTATGTGTCCTCCATCTTTCTAAGAAGCTAAGATGAACTCGATCACCTATCTGGACTCGCTGCTGTCGCGGTCACTCCAAGGGTCACCCAGGCATTCCAGACGACCAAGCAGTAGCGGAAGCGGAGCTGGCGATGGCAAGATTGCTTCCCAGGGCTTCAGCGAATCTTCCGAGCGAAGGAGAAGCCGAAGGACTGCGAGTTCAGGGACAGCTGCGGCCGCATCGAGCATAGACGACAAGGAGCGTATTGAAGTGCTTCAAGAAGCCCTAGGAAGCCAGTCCGGCAAAGTCACTCGTAGAGCTAGCGACTACTCTCTTCGCAGGGGCGAAAAGGAACGCCGGAAAGCTGCCCTTGCTCTAGGACTTGGGCTCACGCCAGCCCGTCCAAACGAGTGCGCCGGACCTGACCGAGGCGCTTCGTCGCCCTCCCCAGCCACTGAGGCAGTGGCTGAGACTCCAGCAGCCAATTACCTATCTTCAGCAGTCGGCAGCGAGAAAGCTCGAGAAGCGTCGTCCCGAAACGCTCGGCAGTCGGCATCGGAAGGCGCGTACAGCAGGCGCTCTTTGGACGATGGTGGGCGACCAGCGCTGCCTCGGCGCTCGTTCAGGCCTGCAGGCCCGACTCGATGGGCGACCTTGTGGGGCTTGCCTATCAGTGGATGGCTCACTTCCGCCTCACGTGGTGCTGAAGATGGTCGCAGACCAAGCCGATCGGCAGACAGACGCTCAGATGAAGAAGGCAAGGACGATCTTAATTCCCAACGCGGCTTGGCCAGAAGGGCTAGCAGTGGCTCGTTGCATCTCGGACGATGGCGAGCTGAGCTTGAAATGGAGGCTGAGCTGCGTGCCGACGCTTTCGCTGGTCTCGGCCTCAGCGAAGCGGAAGCAGAGGATGTTGTGGACTTCGAAGGCGGCGAGCCCGAGTCGGACGACGACGCACCAACTGCACCTCCAGTCACCCCTGCTACGGGCGCGCTTTCGCCGTCATCGTCATACCAGCCGCAGAGATCCCGTAGGGTATCCTCACAGAGCTCCGCAGGCCAAGGACCTCGCCGAGAAGGCAGCGAGTCTGCCCGCTTAGCCTCGTTCCTTTTTGGGGCATTGGCAAGTCGAGTGGACGACTACTTCGGTCCGCAGCCGTCACAGCCACTGGCGCGCCAATCGCCGGCCGTCACTCCATCTGGCGCTCCAACCTCTTCGCCACCTCGCGTGCGCCGAGTCAAACAAGATGCATCAGTCTCTAACCTCGTTCCTGTTCCTCCATCCTTCGAGCATTCTGCTGCTTCTCGTGAGCTCAATTCAGAGGTCAAGAAAGCAACCGCCAATGGTCAGCCTCCCGGACCGGACGAGCCTGCTCTGGTAGACACCAATGCTTTGACTGAAGCTGGGTCTCCTGACGACCCAAAAGTCCTGCCGATCCCCTCATACTCGGAAGCCGAGAAAGACGCTCACATGAGTGGTGTCATCGGGGCTGGTCCTGTCCACTCTGCAGAAGAAGCGTCAGCAGCGGATGTCGGCCCCACTGAGCCTTTGGATCCACCACCCCCTTACACTGCACCTGTGGAGTCCTCGTCTCCTCCAATCGCGACCCGCCCACTCTCTACCCTGCGGCGAGGATTCGGCGCTTTAAGGCGGGCGCTCAACGCCCTGAGACGAGCTCTCATTGCCTTGTTACTGCTGCCTTATCATGTACTTCGACACGGCTGGATGCGCATTCGACGTCAAAGACGCGACATTGGCACGGATGGGACCGCCGCTAGCCTCGTGCCCGTACTGGATTATGAGTCCGCAGCGCTGCGCGAAGGATCGCCTGCGGGGTCCGCTCGCGAGAAAAACATTTCCTTCGCCCAGCAGGAGAAGCATCTGCGCGCACCGTCGTCATCTGTCGCTGCTGGCAAGCAGCGGGTCAAGGATGACGAATCGGGAGCGCGGCCGCCAACCCCGGGTGTCAAGACTCGTAGCGGACAGCGTCGTTCTAGTCGATCTTCATCGTCATCCGCTAGCGAGGACAGCTCGAGTGGCGATGAGCCAGTCACCGAGGACCAAGCCGCCGAAAAAGCTGCTAGAAGAGCTGAGAGGCTTGCCAGGCGCGTAGCCGTGGCTGCTGAGGAGGAGAGGTCGTTGGCGCTCGCCAAGGCAGCCTCAGTCAATGAGCAGCATGCGCCGCCAGGCACAACAACGGGTGACACTGCCGAAAGCAGTCTATCGGCGACACGGAGCAGTCGTCTCCTTCCAAATCCGCACCCTGTCGACCCTATGCTCACAAAGGAGCCCAAAGCCAAGAGAGTGAGCGGAAGGCATCCCAATCTAGACATCGAAAAGAGCGCCGCGGCGTCGGGTGCCACGAGCCCAACCCGAAACCCTTCAACAGTCATCCATCATACCCCCAAGGTCCTCGTCCTCGACTTGGATGAGACGCTCATCCACTCGACCAGCAGAAGCCCAACTTGGCAAGCTTTGCGAGCGGCGAATGGTGCTCGAGGAGGCAAACCTGCCTCCATCAGCACAGGTGGCAGTCTTCTTGGGCTCGAGGGGCTTGGGAGCATGCTCGGTTTGGGCGAGAGAGGCGTCCGTCCGCATCAGGTGGAAGTCATCCTGGATGGTCGTAGCGTCATCTACCACGTCTACAAGCGTCCTTATGTGGATTACTTTTTGCGCAAGGTGGGTTCTTCGTGTGCGACATGGTCCGTGACGCCCTCGAGACGAGACTGACTGTGTAATTGGCTGGAACAGGTCGCGTCATGGTATCACGTAGTCATTTTTACAGCATCTGTTCAAGAGTATGCAGACCCAGTCATTGATTGGCTGGATCAAGGCCGAGGCTTGGTAAGCCAAAGGCTATTCAGAGAAGCCTGCACTTTTAGAAACGGCAGCTATCTCAAAGATCTCAGCATTGTCGACTCGGATCTCTCGCGCGTGTGTTTGGTGGACAACAGTCCGGCAAGCTATCTGATCAATCCAGCAAACGGCATCCCCATCGAAGGCTGGACCAATGATCCTAATGACGAGTGCCTTCTTGACCTCCTGCCGCTCTTGGACGCCCTCCGGTTTGCTTCTGACGTACGCAATGTCTTGTCCATTAGAGGCTTTTGAAAGCCGCCGAACGTATGCGACCAGCGCAAATGCGGGCCCAGCACTAGAGTGACTACGCTTTCCTACGTTGCGTTAAGCGCTTCGCATCCGTTAGCTTGTGCATCCTTCCCTGCTCATCCCAAGCAAACAGCCCAGCATTCACAGCACGTGCACGCTACTGCGTGTGACTGACCAACATACACATCGCAATGAAGACAATCGTATCTTTAGAGAATCGATCGATTTTGGTTAGCTGTACTTGAGCGTGTGCATGAGTGGTAACGAAGCGTACAGAGTACCAGCTTGGATTTGCGGGCTTGATCCAGCGCGCCACTTGGCTAGTTGGGTGCGAGGAGCACATGAGTTGCAGATGCAACAGGTGAAACGCTGACCGAGAAGGCCGAGAGGAAGACGAAGAGTCCTCTCTGTTTACTTGGCAATGATGCCGTCGAATCGCTGACGGAACCAAGCAGCAGTCTCCTCCTTGGTGACACGGTGAGGAGCGCCAATGCGTTGAGTGCGCTCCTTTCGACGTGCAACACGGGCACCAGGACGAGTCATGCAAACGTAGAAGTCGGCGCCGAAGATACCAATGGAAGGATCGTACTGTGGGCATGCCACGAGCGGCGTTAGCCAAAGCTCCCTCAAGCTTTCCGCTGAACACGGATTCGACCGCTCCACCGCCAGACTCACCTTGATACCCAAGTCGATGTGCTCTGTGATACCGAAGCCGAAGTTGCCTGTCTCGGAGAAGTTCTGCGTGGGATTCCGATCAGACGTCGAGTGAGCCACATCCAGCAGGTCTCGGTGGTGGCTGGCGCACCGCTCCTAGGCCCCAGCACTCACCCTGCGGCGCAGCTCGTATTCCTTAACCTTCAGCGCACGCTCAATGATTTCCTCTGCCTTGGGTCCGCGAATAGTGACATGGCAAGCGATCTTTTCGTTACGACGGATACCGAAACCACGCAGAGTGTAACGCGCTTTGGAGGTAACGGGAGTCTGACCGGTGAGCTGTTCCAAGACCTTGCATGCACGGGTGAGCCTGTCACCAGACTCTCCCACGGAAATGTTGACCACCAGCTTGTCCACCTTGATCTCCTGTTTAGGTGTCAAGCGAAACGTGAACATTCAGCGACTTGCCAGTGCATCGCGTCTCGGTAGCGTTTGCCCCCTTGCCCCTGCTATTCCTAAGCACACCGAATGCCCATTCAACCGACGCCCTTTTCACCCTTGTGCGAGCGATCTTCCGGGCCGTTCGTTCCGCATTCAATCTAGCCGCCTGACCCGACCAGATCTTTTTGCAGCTCCAGCTCCCACCATCATCGCATCTGCCGCTCATCTACCAAATAGCATGGCCGATAATGACTTCCATCGATGTCTGCTCAGTCCACCATCGCCGTGAATACCCCACTTCCGCGATCAAGTGTAATGCTAGTATCTTGGACTGCGCTACTCACCCTCATGGGGTTACTAATAGCGACAGGGAAAAGGACGCAGCGTCAAAGGTAGGTCTTAATGAGAACAAAAAGCGAGCGCGCTCAAGCGCTTGCTGATGCCTGACTCACATTGCCTTTCCTTCGGTAGCCATCTTGAAGAAATGTTTTGAATGCTTTGCCGTATGGAGTATGTTGTGGTTCGGGGCGAGAGCGGTCGTCGTTTCCTGCAAGTCGGTGGCTAGATGGCTGTAGGCCACGGCTTTGAACGGTGCTCGAACGGCGTCACAGGCTGCCACGAGTCTCGGCCGAAGAACTTGTACCTGTCGCTCTGGAATTTTCCTTGCAGCTGCGGCGTGAGGCGCACCGCTCGCCTTTCAAGACTACTACGCGCGAGCCGGCTCGCCACATTCAGTGTGGTCACGTGCTCACGTCACGTGTACCAGCCCCGATTGCCCCCATGTCAGAAAGGTGATCGCGACCGTAACCGTTGATTATTGATTTACCGCTTCGGCATCGTGGACAGCCTGACAAAGGACGTCGAAAGTCCAATTTCGACTTCGATGTGCAAGATGAATTGAAAGACATTTTGTTGGGGGGCCGCGTGGGTTCAGGATCCCATGTCGCGGAGCGACGCTTGCAAGTTGACGTGCCAATGCGCTTGATTCGTGAATATGCTTAATCGTGAATGCGGGACAGGCGTAATCGAAATTGCTCCCGCCAACAAGGTGCGCATTCCATGGACCTCGGACACTGGACGCCTTACTTATGAGTTCGTCCAATATGAGAATCTACTGCGTTCTTGCTCAAGCAGGTACGGTCGCGAAGAAAATAATACCAGTGACGTCTCACAAAGAGCGACGGCGAGGACTGAGGCCCTGCAACGTTAGTCTTACGTCGACTCCGTGCCTGCATCAGTTCGTCGCGATATCCCTCCCAACGGTGCACGCTCCCAGCGCTTATCATGCGCAGAGCAGTGCAATGCCAGCGCGCCGCCACATCAAATTACAATCGGTGCCTCTCTGACCCAGGCTTCCAATAAAGCTGCCATAGTAGGAGTTTTGTCACCTGGCCGACGGCCAGCCTCTTGAAGACGTGGGTGGAAGGCTAACACACAAGTAGCAGACGATTGGTTGTGCGCAAAGCATCTATTCATATTCGGAACAACCATTGGCTATTTTGTTCCGCAGCATGCACCACCTCCTCCAAGGTCTTACCTAGCACGGCCGCTACCACCGCCGCGATGCCTCCAATACCACAAGGCTCATTTCTCGACTTGACCGCTTTCGCCGCGTCCCACTTCTCCTTCTTAGATGAGGCGGGATAGTACAGCTCGGCCAAGTCGGGATGCCTCTTCTTGAATGCATCGATGTGTTTGGCTGATGCGTGAGTAGCTCTCGGCTCGCACCAGGGCGCATCTGAAACGATGTGGCAACGGCCGTCAGAATGCGGACCGAGCTAGACTTTTGTGGCAGACAGAGCTCACCAGTTTCGAGCAGCAAGCGCTCTAGAGGGACAGCCTTGAGCGCGTCAAGGTTCTCCTGAGTCTTCATGCCGCATCCATTGATGCTCACAAAAAAGCCAGCATCCAGATAGTCTTGCGCTTCCTGCGCCGAACCAGTAAAGGAGTGGACGACTCCCCACCTTTGCTTATCCGAAGCCTTGTCTGCGAAGCGAGACTGTCGCATGTATCCCAAGTGGGGCTTTATGATCGCCATAAAGTCGTGATGCGCTGCTCGAGAATGAAGAAACAGCGGCAAACCAAATCTCTTTTGGAGATCGAGCTGCATTGCGAACCTTTTGCGTTGTTCTTCTGCGCCAGTGAAGTGCAGCCTGTCATAATCTAGGGGTGGCACATTGCGATCCGATGGAGGGCTTCAGCGTAGCCCACTTCTGAGCGTGCAGCTTCAGACGCCCTCACCTAGTCCGCACTCGCCGATGGCGACAATCTTCTTGGACGGCTGCGGGGTATCTTGCGGCGCAGAGTGAGCTTCAAGAAGCTGCGTCAGCGCAGCTAGATACCCATCTGGACCACCCTTGTGGTACTTTGAGAATTCGCTCGCTCTGGTAGGATGGCAACCTGCCGTGCTATAAAGGTCCTCTGGCGACGAGCGGAGCTGACTGAGTCAGCACGAAACGCCGACACAAGGTGTGTCGCTGTGATTTGCGCGCACCGTGCTTCTCCGCGAGATCCAGAGCATGTCGAGACTCGCTGAGGCTTCCGCCTGTAACGATCTGTGCGATCACCCCAGCCTTTCTTGCACGGCCCAAGACGCTATCGAGATCGGCTGGAGCAGTCATGGAGCCCGTTACAAATGAGCGATGTAACGTCTGCGAGCGCGACTTGCCCTGTCATTGAGTCTATCATACTGACGCGGATGAGACTTGTGGCCATGATAAGAGCCTGAGTACATGCCATCCGTCAAGTTCACACCGATGTCTGTGAACCAGGCATCCAAGGCACAGAGCAGGTCGTACGCCTTTTCAGCTCGCAGCGTCGTCACTCGGGTATCAGAGTGACGACACTCTCAGTGTCTCAGAACTCACCGATGAATCTCAGGTTTGCTAGTTGCCGCTTCAAAGAATCCTGCGCAGCAGCTTGTTGCTGCTTCTGGTCCTCCTCTGCAGAGGCTGCTGCGGCGACTCGTTTTGGGTTGAGCATGCTGTGTGGGCGTTTTTGGCTTCCGAAGTAGAAGATTGATCTGGTGATCGAAAGAGAGCCACGCAGAGAGATTCCTCGGGCCGAGGTGCTATTAGGAAGAACGAATGACGTGGTGATGGTTATGCGCGAGCTTCGAGGAGCTCGAAGGGAAGGAGAGGAGTAGTAGAGCTTGTCACCAAGCAGTAATGGTGCTCCTTGCGATAGTCGAAATATGTGGCCTGATAAGTATTACAAAGGGCTTGAAGTGCTGTAACGGCTCGATCGAGTCACACGAGAGCTGTCAAGGAAGGCAGCATGTAGCGGTCACGATGTGAGAGCGGCGCGCCCATCATGTTGCAGGCCCGGAGATCGCCAGAGTAAGATGCTTTCGCAAAGCTGCCATGCAGGCGCGTGGCTGTGTATGCCTCCACAACCGCGGTGTAGATGCTGCAGACACTCGTGACTCACGCGCGACTCTGACGACGTAGAGGTGCAACACGCGCGGCGCGCGCGCGCATTCATCCCCCTCACAACCCGCAAGCGACTATGAGTCACGCGTGTAGGTATATACCGGTACCATGCGTGCACCAACTTGGGACTCTTAACTTCATGCACTCAGCATCAAGCATGGCTTTGCTAGAGTCAAGTCAGCCACGAATCGATCTCGCTCTCCCCCCTTTCCCCCCTCCTCCCCGCATGAGCTAACAGCCATCGACCTCGTTGAAGGTATGCACGCGCCGCACGGAGGACTTGGTGATGAGTCACGGGTCATGTGATCGTCGAGCGTACAGTAGTGGAAGTACTCTTGACCCGTGACCACAATAGTAGCTCGAGGAAGCACTCCGTCATCGACGCCCGTCTTTGGTCGTAATTCAAGCCCAGTTCCTCGTCATCGAGTCAGATCGTGATGACGTGGGGTTCGAGTTCGCTACCTCTTGGGAATGATTTGCGCAGTAGTAGTAGTAGTCACGGTATTCTTGATTCAAGTTCCAGTATACCGGCCAGGCGAGCGGGATTCATCCGTGCTAGCCAAGGTGCGCGAGGAGGCTCGGTACAGAGAGCCGGCCACTAAGCGCCCAAGAACCACGCGGCGGCTATCCCGAATTGGCAAGGGCGGGGTCTCAGACGCATGCTGCTCAAGCACACTGCTGCCTGAGAACCGCAGTGTAAACGAGGAACAGCTCACACTCACCCAGAGCTACCGATGCATCATCAAAAGGCAGTCTTGGTCTTGGGTTCGCGATGTCTGACATTCGTCGCCCTTGCGCCATGCGCGATCGAGATCGACCAGTCCACTTGCTCAACAGCTACAGGGCCGCACAGCGCAGCTTCGTTCGGTACATGTGCCCCTGGAAGGACACACGAACAAGTCGTGCATATTGCGGTTCAAGCCCGACGCATACACAAACGGGGAAGCGAGACAGAGCGTGGCATCTATAGCTAGCTCCTATATGGGTCAAAGGCTGACAGAATCACCAATTGACGCCAGTCGAAGCTGGCGCCCCACTGACATACGATTCGTGATCGAACCGATAAAGGGAGGCGCTGGTAGTTGTGGCTGCACATAGCACGATCGATCCATCTCTCGACGCGCACTTCAGCCCCTCGGCGGGCTAAGAGAAGGGTGCCGGATGGCCAACGGTCACCAGTCATTTATAGTTTGCCGCAGTCCCTGGCCTGCGACATGGAAAGAGACGATTACGATCGAGGCGACAGCCTGGCACAGCGGCAAAGCTACCGCACATGCTCTCAAGGAGCTGTCTGCCCCTAGCACCTGCTGTGAGATCTCCCAACTTCTTCACCTCCAAAGTTGTAAATGAACTGCGTGCCCACAGCATACATTGATGAGCCGTCGCGTGACCCTTCGGTACTCTTATCCCTTCCTCCTGTCGGCACAAATCTGGGCGCCAGAGTCAAGAGTCACGGGTGCAATTGAGAAGCGTTGTGGGCTTTTCGACGTTCGCTCACCTCTCATGACTCGTGACGGCTCGACTAGGCTTCGAAGATTCCTGGATCGGGCGTGGACGCCGATGCAGGGTCCCGATTCGTAGATGGGGTGGAATGCTGAAGCTGCGCTGCCCGTCACCCGCGTAGGCATGGAGTCGTTGCGTATGCATGGCGGCAAGAGCGTGGGGCGGACAATCGGAAAGTCACCCATTTGGCGGCAATCCAAAAGTGTGAGCACACGGAGGGAAAGAGAGGCGGACGAGGTGCGGACTTTGCTGCGTCGGGGCTGAATCGAATGCGTTGCGAGTAGTCCCCACTTGCCACCCCATCCCTTTCGGCCCCTGCCAGGTGCCACCGCCATCGACGCAGCTGCTTCGACCGCCGCCTTCGGAATGTTACGAAGCGCTGCAAAGGGAAGGCTTAGTGTGCCGGCAATCGTCAAGTCACAACTCAAAACTGTGAATCGCCTTGGTTCTACTCCTGTTTTGTGACTGCTGAGGGTACGAAGACTCGATCGTGACTGCTTGATCGCATTCTGATGCGTCGTGAAGTATACTTGGCGCTCGATCGCGCTCGGTTCGTGTGGCATGCGCCGGTATGCCTGCTGTAGGCGAGCATTTTTGACGCAAGGAGCAACTAGGCGGCGGCCGGCGCGCGTCTGCGCAGCTCCGCGATGGATCTCATGATCCATCAGCAGTCACGAGTAATTCTCGGTTCACGACGCAAGGTCGCTGTGCCCCCCCATGCACATCTACGCGGCGTCCATCAAGCACCACGATCGGGTGTGTCTCCTGCTCAGGAGAGTCAAGTATTGTGCGGTTCGGTTGATTTAGCATCAGCTCCCAGTCACGAATCCAGTCAGACTGCTGCGCCACGAATGCGTTATGTCTTAACTGGGACCCCTCCGCTACGGCATATAGAGCTCGTTACCAATACGCGCGCAGGGCCCACTCAGATCCCCCGGCGCCGACGTATGCAAGGTCCCCTGGCATGGCTTCGAACAGCTGCTCGGCCGCGGAAAGATCAAGATTGAGCAGCATGCGGCAGCGATGAGGGGGACGAGTGTCCCAGCTGTGATGTCACCAGCGGGAGTTCTCGCGCGCATGCACCCCCCCGCACCAAAGGCGTGAGACCCCTGACCGCTGAGCTCGCATACATCAGTCAGTGCCGCACGGCCCACTCGTGAGTCCACGCGCGCACGCACTCACACACGCACTCACGTACCGTACTGTAACACCAACGCACCAACATGCGACGAGCTGCGCGGTTGCAAAGTCAGGATCCTAGATGTGTTGGCAGGCGAGCAGCAGCAGCAAGACGACAAGCACATCGAGGAACGCAAGAAAGAGTGGGCAATCAGAATCACGAACGGGACCCATGCCGCTCAGGAGTTCGTTGAACTTGGCGCAGGTTCCAGCCGGCATCCAACGCTCGATCAAGCAAGTCTCAGGTCTCGAGTCGGTCAGGTCCCTGACGAATGGCTAACGGCTGCCTTCGGCGAGTACGTTGATCGCTAAGCAAGGCACGCCCTTTTCCCAAAGTCTGGACAACACTCGTCACTGGTCTGGTGCCCGTGCTTCGAACGTCGGCAGAGTTCTGTCTGGCTATGCCAACACTCGTGACTCCTGTTCCTCACTGGGCCTGTGCTCCAAAGTCTCGACAACATGGAAGCTTCTTCTCGAGGCACGAAGCGAGGCCCTAGCTGACGTGAAAGACAGTCGTGAGTCCGCTGACGAACACTTCGGACTCGCAACATGGTCCGCGTTCGCTACAAGATGTGTAGTCGCGAGTCATAGCTCTACGCACACTCCGCTCCTCGGAAGGTTGAGCAGCAAGGATCTCCGAGGTAGATTGAGACTTGCAGGCAAGGTTCTGCCTCGAGCTGCGCGTTTGTCCGACAATCTTTATTGAGTTCGACCCCTTGCACTCATCTCAACGGCTTCTAGCTCCCGACCAAAGCGCTTAAACTTCACGCTCGCAACTGTAACTGTGACCGCTAGGCGTGCGCCAAGGTGGAGCACCAGCACAGCAGCAATTGTTCGGGCGCACTGGCTGAGGCTATGCCTTTGCCGATGGCGCTCTGAGCTGAGGCCAACGAGACCGTTTGCGCAAGCGCTCGCGCCCACGCCAACGGTCGTACGTTGGGCAACTCACGCACACGCTGGCTTTGCAATGGTAGTAGTGAAGGGTGCATAGCATGCGAGGAGGCACTTGGACAGTGTTGAAAAGTGATGCTCGAAACCGAACTTTCATGGGCATGCGGCTTCGAGAGATCACTCAGCTACGCTCCAAAAGATACAAAAGGCAGTCGTTTTGGTCGCCCTACTTTTTCCTTCCTCCTCCTCATCACACACCACTCTCTCTCTCTCTCTCGACTCGAATTTGGCTCTTCTCTCAGGTGAGCATCCAACTTCTCGCCTGTTCCCCCGCACGTTCACGCCCTTCCCTCTACCCTTCGACATCCTAGCTGACCCTGTCTGGCTCTCCTTCTCTCTCCCCTCGCAGTTGTCTCGGCTCTTACCACTGTATCCCTACTATAGTCTCGCTCATCCAATTACCGTCTTTTGACAACACACTCACTAAAGCACTGCGCAAGCATCTCTCAGCGATCTTCACAAATCACTCAGCTCATAGCTCATCTACTACCACTAGCACTCGACTGTCTACTGTTCATCAGAAACACTCGAAAGCTCCCTCTCAACGATAAACTTATCGCACATTCAAGCACAACGCAACAGAAGTCAAAATGGCCAAGTTCATTTCCTTTTCCCTTCTGGCTGTCGCCATCGGCATGGTTGCTGCTGCGCCGTCCGCCATCAAGCAAGTCAGCGACACTGACGGTGTCGACCTCAAGAACGTCGGCATCTTTGCCGACGTACTCAAGCGCGACCCTCACTACGGCGGTAGCGTCACTCAGATCAACGACGACGATCTCGTCGATGCCAAGGGCCTCAGGATCCTCGCCGATGTCCTCAAGCGCGAGCCAAACCTTCCCTCGGTCAAGCAAATCAACGACGACGACCTCGTCGACGCTAAGGGCCTCAAGATCCTCGCCGATGTCCTCAAGCGTGACCCTACCTACGGCGGTCGTGTCACCCAGATCAATGATGATGACCTCGTCGACGCCAAGGGCCTCAAGATCCTTGCCGACATTCTCAAGCGCGACCCTCACTGGGGTGGCAGCGTCACTCAGATCAACGATGACGATCTTGTCGATGCCAAGGGTCTGGGCATCTTTGCCGACATTCTTAAGCGTGAGCCTCACCGTCACCGTCACCGCAAGCAAAAGGGTGTTACCCAGATCAACGACGATGACCTTGTCGACGCCAAGGGTCTCACCGTGGGCCTCGACATCCTGAAGCGCAACCTCCCAAGCGTCAAGCAAGTCAATGACAACGACCTGGTCGATGCCAAGGGACTGCTCGTCGGCCTCGATGTTCTCAAGCGCGAGCCAAACCTCCCCAAGGTCAAGCAGGTGAACGACAACGACGGTGTCGATCTCAAGGATGTACTGGTGGGTCTCGATGTGCTCAAGCGCGAGCCCAACCTTCCCAAGGTCAAGCAGGTCAACGACAACGACCTCGTCGATCTCAAGGATGTTCTCGTCGGTCTCGACGTGCTCAAGCGTGACCCTCACTCCGGCCGCATCACTCAAGTCAACGACGATGATCTCGTGGATGCCAAGGGCTTGACTGTGCTTGCCGACATTCTGCGCCGCTCTGGTTACGAGGTGTACAAGAACGAGGAGAGCCAGATCACGCGCCGCTCCGACGACGATGGCCTCTTCTACCGCCGTGACCGTGGTGACGAGCGATGCATGTGTGTGAAGAAGACGACCTGCGGCAGCTCTGGCCCTGCTCCTGCGCCTCAGCCAAAACCCAGCACCAAGCCTCACTCTTACAAGGCTCAGCCCACTCCCGTCACCCACACCCACACTCGTCACCACACCCACCGTCCCACCACCACCTCGACCAAGACGAAGAGCTGGACTAAGACGCGCACTCACAACCAAGCACCTACGCCCACTCACACCGCTGCGCATCACAAGAGCCCCAAGTGCCCCTCTGGATGGGGATCTGTCACTCAAGTCAACGACAACGACCTCATCGACTTGAAGGACGTCAGTGTCGTGATCAGCATCCTCGGCGACGACGACAAGTTCACCAAGGCAGAGACTGCTCCCGCCAAGGACGCCAAGTCTCACTGCCCTGCTGGCCGTCATTGCTGCGCCAAGTCGGTCAAGCAGATCAACGACAACGACTTGATCGATCTCAAGGGCACCAGCATCAACATCGACTTGCTCAGCGGTCTTGGTGACACCCTCCTTAGCAAGGATGACAACAAGGGCGGACTCCTCGGCCACGGAGGCTTGCTCGGAACTGGACTTTTGTAGTCGACTCGCACTGCAGTCGCCTCTGATGACGAAATGCCTCCTCACAATCGAGCCGACGCTGCCGCAAGCCTAGTCGCTCAGCGCCGCGGTTACCGATCAGTCAGAAGCTTTCACGAGTCTCATAAATTTCCAGGTTCCAACATTGTCCCTTGTCACCGTCATCAGCACGCCTTCTCCTCGGACACAATGCGTCGTTCGCTTGCCCCTCTGATGCGCTTCGAGTCTTGATTGCACATCGAACCGATCTTGCCATTCCCTGTCCTGTTCGCTATCCCGAACTATTCCCCATGATCGTTCTGCTTCCGTCGCGCTTCCATATTCCGCTACTGTTCCGTCGAGCCCATCGAGCCTATATCATACACATCTGAGAGTCCCACACCCACAACTGCCTGTCAATACAAAGAGCCACTTTCCCTCCTATCTTTGCTACGAAGTGTGAGCCAATTCTTAAGGCGCATGGCATGACGAGCAAGAATGGCTCGTGCGAGCGAGGCAGTCAGAGTCTTCGCTTTGCATCGTTATGTTTGGGAGGTGCGGGAGTGTCCTTGACAAATATCTATTGACGGTCGCGCTCCTCTCGGCATGCATAAGATTACAGTCTAGGATCCGCGCTTCTTTGTGAAGCGTCTAGGGTAGCCAATTTCGCCTTTACGAGGGAGATGAATTTGACGTTGTACATGCCCTGTCGCGCAGCATCTCTAGCCGCATCCCACTTGTCCAGCAGCGGATCCAACCAAGGTTTGGCTTTGATCACTTCCTGTCTAAGATGCTGCGCATACTCAAGCTCGTCCGCATGAAGACCTGGCAGCATGTGGTAAAGTGGCTGTCCAAATGATGGCGGAGCGGCCAGACGCAGAGCTTCGGCCAAGCCTTGCGCTCTGCCCTTTTCCCAGTCCGCTCGCAGCGCCAGGTCCATCGATGCGTACTGAGGTTTTCGCTCCTCGAGGACCTGTATCCGGCGCCTTTCGTCCAGAGTGCGACCTGCTCTGCTCGATGGCAGGCTTATCGATCCATCCCAGACGCCCCGTGTGTAGCGCATCTGCATGTCAGCCAAGACAAAGGGCTTCCAGAACAGTAGACACACGACGAGGCATTAGCGCATGTGTCCAGGCCTAGGCAGCGACAAGTGAGGTGCCGCGGTGCATGTACACTTACAGTGTTCGATACGGGTAGGCCAGAGAAAGCCAAGGTGGGATTGATACCGTGCAAGACTTGATGATGCAAGTTGGGCACCCGAGGCGGCCACTGAGCAGTATCCCTACTGACATCGCTGTCGGAACCCTGTATAGTAGGCAGCGCTCCCGAAGGGGTCGGAGCAGTGGTTGAAGTCTCATCCAGCACATTGGTAGTACTCGCTGGGTTGATACGCGCCCTTGGCGTCAGTGAAAGGTACTGTGACGCTTTGATGTTGTCGATCGAGTCAGTTGAGGCTGATTCCGATTTGAGGAGGTGCACCCAAGGTATCGTGCCTACCTCGTACTTGGACCGCGAAGTCGAGATACGTGCGACCTGGTCAGCGACGTAGCCTGCCTTGTCCTATCACAGCGTCGCACAAGTAGGGAAATCGAACTCACGCCCACGCCGAGCAGCACAACGCAATCCTCCAGCAACTGATCATCAGCAAGCAGCAAATCGATTCTCTCTCCTTCCACCTTGACTTCCTTGATGCTGGGCACATCCTTTATCCTTTCATCCGGCAGCGAGACAAACACAGGCAATTGAGCTTGCAAGATGCTACGATAGACGGGCCTTGCTACGCTGCTATGAGGCGCTAAGTGAGAAGCAGCATCGTTGGCGCTATTTCCGTTTCCTACAACCACTATTTTACGACCCGCTTCAATATGCGGCAGGAAAGGTGCTGGCGAGCGGTACCACTTTGCGTGGAAAAAGCGCTGCGTCGACAAAGCCGACAGGAGCCCTGGAATGGGTGGGTAGATGGGCGAGTCGTACCTGCCGAGCATCGAGGATGATGAGCCTTTCCAGCAGCGGTGCCCGACGCAGCAGCTGCGCACGACATGTCACTCACCAGCCTGTAGCAATTACAACCTGTGCACGCCAAACAAGAGTTCACAGGATTGTCAGAGCACGTCCGGGGATCTCTCCATCGCAAGTGATCACAGCTGACTCACAGCATCCCAGAACTCAACTTTCTCCTGCCCGCCTGCATTCCAATCTCTGAGGGCAACCCTCCAACCTTGAGCATGACCCGCGCAAGCCAGCTCGTGGACGCTCAGCACCTCTACGCTAGTCCTGATCTGATCCTGTGCCCCATTCCCCGCTTCAAAAGGCCGCACAGCGCTGCGTAGGTATTGCTCGGTCTCGTCCAGTGTCGGGAAGGGATTCCTCTCTGCGGGCGGAGGAAATGGTGCGCCTGAAAGTGAGAGGAAGCGGGGCAGAACATTGCCGCGAAGAGCTGGATAAGCCGGCGAAGGCCACGTCGGACGATCCGAAGCGTCCCGCACAGGCCATTCGCCCTCTGCATTGCCTAAAGGTCGAGATTGTTCAGAGGCCACTACAGCCGGGTCGAGGTACCTGTTGACAGGGCAGCGATGCATCAGCGAGCGTTCCGAGGGTGTCTGCGCGCTAGAGCCCCCCACCCCACCAACCCCTTTCCGCCGTCTTTCACTCACCAGACTCCGCCCACATCGCGTCTCCTCTCCACCAGCTGCACCTTGTCGAATGGATGGCTTCGCGCACCTTCATCGGGATCTGACAAGGCCCTCAAAGCTGCGATGCCACATACACCTCCGCCGATGATCAGCACCGTGCGGGGCCTTCGCAAGGGCAGAGCAGGTCGAGAAGAGAAGAGTGGTGCCGTGGGAGCGGGCATGGCGGATGGGCTTCTCGACGCGTACTGCCCTGCGTCCTTCCAAGTGTTGTGGACGAGATGAAGGTGAGGGCGACAAGGGCGGCAGCTTGAGCATCCCTCAGTCACTGAATCGGGACATCTTGGCGCAATAACATCGATGGATTCACGATTGCATGCACAGCAAAGAAGGGAAAAGCACGAATGCTCGGCTCACTGGAGGAGCTTGCTCGGTGCGAGAACGTGCTCACGAGATACACGATTCAGATTGGGAATCACGACCATCAAGCCCGCGGACCTCGGTGGACTTTGCGAATCAGCATCAATGGGAAAGGTGCATTCGCGCGCTGCCGCAATTCTTAGTGATTCTTATTCAAGATTCACATTCGTGCTTTTGCGCCATTCGTGATTTCAACCCGAATCCACGGGCGGCGCTGAGGCGGTCCAACGCGTGTCTGAGCGTGTGCCGCGTGCTCTGGTGGCTCGAGCGCGTCTTCCACAATCAAGAATGGCGTGCTAATCTGAATAGTCACATGAATCGTCAATAATCACGCGTAAGCTTTTGTCACACAGTATAGGCCGTGACTTTGCGTGCCTACCCTATATACTGTGCTCGGGAGCTTAGCGTGAGCCCGGGACAGGAGGAGGAGCAGCCATTCTAGAGCAGGTATTGCGTCGCTGGCACTGGTCGCATCCTAGTCAAAGCCATTGAGACAGGCAAAATTGCTGACTGAAACCCCATTCGTAGTAAACACCTCGCTCTCTGGTCCGAGAGCGGATGGCAGGCTTTGCGGCGACTCGTAGAGGAAAATGTGCGGGCGTGATCAATCATTCGCAAGCTAATCATATTTTAACAAATGCAGCTTTGTTGCATAGGCGTTTGTGGTGTAGTGGTAACATGCCTGCCTTCCATTATTTGCCCTGAGGCGAGGAAGCATGCGCTCCGGGTTCGATTCCCGGCGGACGCACGCCTTTTTGCCAAAGACCCGGGCGCAGCACGCCCGCCCCGTCCCTGCGTTCAACCTTCAAGTCATGTTTTTTTACCGGTTCCCAGTGTTCACTTGGACGCGGAGCATCGATCAATTCAGAATGACGCCAAAAACAAGCGCCGCCACGTTTGCGCTTGAAGCACCTTCACGGCTTGCTTGTTGGACCGTCAGGGACGGAGTTGACGAACAGGTGAATGGAGCCTCTACGAGTCTTACAGAGAAGCCAGAGGGTCCATCCAGCATCACGTCAATGTCAACCGACAAATCTGACGCCGACAAGCGTAATCGAAAAAATCCGCAGGACCGCCGCCATTTGTGGGGATGTCTGTATGTTGCTGCTCTGCGCTGCCAAGGTTGCCCCTCCTGCCACGATTCCTTCACGTGCGCCACCCCTCTCCCCATTTCCGGCTGCATGTATGTTCCGTGACTGTTGGACACGACGTGCTTGACTCTGGACATGCTGCACAGCCTACGTAGCTAGAAGGAATCAAGAGCATCTGGAACATGTACAAATGTATATCCAACCATCGAAGGAGCTCGTTGCGAAGCCCACATGTACATGTATATCCATCTGTTGAGTCCTTGCGAATGTCTCCGCGCGCTGCAGCCCACACCTGCGGGCCGCCCGCCGGCGACGGGAAACGGGTGCCTGCATGAAGCTCATGCAGAAGACGGCACGAGCGACGTCGAGCTCACGTTGCAGTCAGGATGAGGGTGCAGCAACTTGGGAGTGCGAGGGCCGAGGGGCCTACGGTAGCGCAGACAAGTCCGGTGGCTTTTTCGACGGCCAAAGAGCATGCCGATGAGGAACATTAGCTGCATGCATGTCGGGATTGCTCCCGTCGCTGCCCTCGCACCACTTACGACTCCATGTGCAGCCTTGCACCAACCCTCATCTTCATTCTCAACGTCGAGTCCCCTACCCATGCCTCAGATGCAATATCTTTGCTCGCACAAGCCTTTCATCATCACCTAGAACGCTCTTTTGACCCGGCCTCGACTCCACGATGATACTCAGATTGCCGAACCACTTGCTGGGCAGGTTGGGAGACGTCGAGGGGTACCAGCTCTTGCCCTTGGTCGGGAATGGGCAAAAAACAAACGTCGTCGGTACGGGCCCGCTGTCGGATGCCGAGCAGAGAAGGCAGAGGATACACACGCTCTCTAAACGAGCACTGGTCCTGGGCATATCTTGCTTGCTCTGCATAGCTGTGCTGCTGAGAGTGTCAAAGAGAACGCTCACCTTCGAAGAGGAAGCTTTCAGCAACGCAGTCAAGGTCACGGAGCAGCCGCTAGAGAAGTCGGCTGAGAACTCTTCAGCGGCACCCTTGTCCGCCGCTCCTCCGCAGACGAGTGCCCTGCCCACCTCGCTAGGCGGTGTTCCGCTCATCCCTCCACCTCGTCCGACCAGCCCGCTACCACCTGCCACTGACAACGTGTACGGCCAACCAACTCCCGACTTCGAGACTTACATTTCAGAGCTCAGGGAATTTGTTCGTTTAGAATTCCCTAGCTGGCATGCTGATGCCGTGCTCGCGCACCTCGACGCCCACTTAGGCTTCGAGGGCACCTCGACCTCATCGCATGCATCCGAAAACGTCGAACAAGGGCGCATTGGCACCGAACGCAACGGCACAGCGCAGACCTCCCACTCCAACAGCTCCGCTGTGTCCACGCAAATTCCGAAGAAGTTTTGGCAGACCGATAAACGCAAAGGGAAGCGCATCAGCTGGGGCTTTGAGAACCTCAACGAGGGTCAAGGGTGGACGTTCAGCATGCTCCATGATAACGACATTGCGAGCTGGACCTTGCAGAATTTGGGGCAACCCGATAAAGTCGTATCTGCCGGGCTCAATGCGACCTTCATCGACAATTATTCAAAGGCTGACGCACCTCCAGCGCCGAAGTTAACGAGTAGCCGGTCATCCACGGCCGAGTCATCCCCATCGCCATCGGGCACGACCAACGGATTGAGGCAGATCTGGGATCGCATCAACCAACCTATCCTGCACGCTGATCTATGGCGATACCTCATTTTGACTCTGCCGACATACGGAGGCATCTATTCTGACAGCGATACGCAGTGCCTCAAACCCTTTTCAGCATGGGGACGTAATGCCACATTTTGGTCAGTCAGCAACCTCTCCTTGCGTCAGGTGACCCGGCCGCCCAGCGTCATCTTGGCAGTGGAAGCAGATGTGGGGAGCAATCAAGAGTGGTTCAAGTGGTGGGCGCGACCGCTGCAATTTGTCCAGTGGACGATGGGCAGCGCCCCGGGTCACCCAATCTTTATAGATCTGCTGCGAAGGATCAAGTTATCATCGTTGGCGTATCGGGACGCCAAGCTGGAACGGCAACGCAAGATTAATATGCTAAGGGCTGAGGCGGGCTCACTGCAAGCCAAGCTGGACTTTGCTAGTGCGAAGTCTGGACATTCAATGACTCGCGTCCATAGCGTCAAGACCCGCCTCGCCCGCTCTCCTACCTCTACCGCAGCCCCTAAGCCTGGGCGAAGGGAGTGGCTGCAAGACTGGCTTTCACTAGAGTCTACAAGATCGATCGCAAAATTTGAGTCGACGTCTGCCTCACCTTCGACCTCCTCAACTAGCAGCAGACCTAGACCGACAGACGCATCGCTGCTACCGATCTTTGAGAAGATGGAGTCGCTGCTAGCCGAAGCCGCGCTGCTGGAGAGCACGCCGCTGGTGGACAGCGACACGCAAGGCGAATTGTCCATCATGGAGTTGACTGGACCGGGCGTCTGGACCGATTCGGTGGTCAATTACCTCAAAGTGCGCTATGGCCTCGATTGGACGCGCTTCAAGGATTTGGAACATCCTGTGCGGGTAGGCGAGCTGGCGATTTTGCCGAGAACAGCTTTCAGTCCTGGTGTGAATACGCCCGGTTTCGGACCAACCTGGGACGACGAGGCCATGGTCTATCACGAGGTGAGCCGAAAGAGATTGCTGCGCGAGCCGAATGATGGCGTGTTGTGCTGAGCCGTGGCAGCATCTCTGTTTCGATCGCCAGTTTCGCGGCACTTGGCGAGAGCCAGCAAAGCCGGAACCAGAGCCACCGTCGTCAGATGACGCCTCCGCTTCGTCGAGCTCTGCATCGGCAGCGCAATCGAGCAACGTGTCAAATGCTGGTGGTGGTGGCGGCAAAGCCCCAGAGGACGACCCTTCGTGGAGCTGATTTTCAACGTCAAGTGTCTCTCAACGTCGTCAAGTGTCTCTAGCCACGCGATGTTCTCACCTTTGCGAGCATCCGTCTGCCGGTCTATTTGCTGCTCTACTCTCATCTAGAGGCTGTCACGTCTAGTACTTCTCGCGCTGTTTCGCTTATCATGTCACCCCATCATCGCTCGTCCTCCATTCACGCTCTGAGTTAGCCAGCACTTCCTTGCAATGTCATTGTATCGTCCCCGTTGCACTGTGGCGTGATTATGCTGGGCACGTGCATACTGCGACCAGCCTTTCCTGGCAAGCTCCGCACCAGCTCGAGCTATGCAGCATTCTTGTCATCCTTTGGAGATCCTTGACGCGCAAACGCGCTTAGCAGGCTTGAAATGGGAGACTGCTCTGTCTGACCTGGCGGTAAGGATGGCGTGGCGCCTGTTTTGAAAAGTGAGACGCCCACGCGAATGCGTCAGCTCGGCCGACAATTGAATTGTGACTGTTGACCCATCCTGCAGGACCTTGTTGCAGCGCACACTGTGAAATAAGCTGTGCAACCAGCTACGCAGGGGCAGCTCATCTCGTCCCCCCCTTTCCCCCCCGCCGGCGCATTCAGCGCCCCCTTCCTCGATGTTCAGGGCTCCAGAGTTTGCCACTGTGAGCACCGATGCCCATCCCATGCCTCGCGAAGTAGCTAAAGCGCACACTCACCTCGTGCTGCATTGGTTCCCACAGCGTGTCTCTCCGCAAGCCTTTCTATCCTCTCTTGCACTTGCCGAATCTCCTCTTCCGACGCCCCTTGTGACCTGGCAACCTCTTGCGCGTCCCGTATCATCATCTGCCTCTTCTTTCGAGTATTTTGCTTCTTGACATAGAAATAGGAGAAACCTGCGATGAAGATCAATGCTGTCCATCTGCGAAGATGCGAAAGGGGGCGAAAGGCGGGCAGGTAGTGTGGTGAGCGAGGAGCGATATGGTGAAAGGGACACCTGTGATTGGAGAGGGCACACATACCCTACGAGTATCCGCTTAGGACCGGCGGTATTGGAAACTGACGGTCCCGTTCCTCGAGGAGCATCGGCAGAGGCTGATGCGAACGAACGCCCGCTGCTGAGCTTCGGCTCACCGCGCTGCTGCGATCGATTATGTCGGAAGAAAGTATGCGAGGAGCTCACGCTGCTGCTGCTGTGAGGCGTCGAATTTGACCGACCGAGTGCTGACCTTGCTACCAGCATCTTGTTGGAATCAACACGAAATGTCACTGATATGACGAATTGACCGGGAAGTGATTGCGATGTGCGAGGACTACGCCTTGGTTTGCGAGGGGCGAGACGGAGGTGAGTAGGGCTGTTTCCGACTGGACTGTCTACTGTCGCTAGGGACGCTGCGAGGTGAGGTTGGTGGACACCAGCTGGCGTGTTCAAGCACCAGCACAAGCTTGGACAGCCTTCAAGAGAGTTTGGAGCGGGCTGCTGCTGCTGCTGATGATGGTATGATCAATACGTTTCACCAGGTGGTGCGTGCTGGTGCCGCCACGACCACGATCGAATGGTTCCCCTCGCTTCACGCTGTAGTGAATTTTGAGTGTACGTGCGTGAGGTATGACTCTGCTCTATTCCCGCGGATGTCCGCAGAGACGACGCGTGCCCCGCGCCGCGCTGCTGCATGTAGACGCGACGAAGGTCTGTTTCGCGCGTGCATGTGTGCATGACCGAGGATGAGCAGCAATTAAGCGCACATGGGCCGCATTTAGAAGATCTTGTCTGACATGGGCGTCACAGTCTCAGTCAAGATTCACATTCAAGATTCTGATTGGTGATTGGGATGAAACGAAAGCCACACATTCACGACAATCAATTAGGAAGTCACTGAATCTCGAATGTGAATTCTGCTTCTACAAACATACTTCATTTGCCTCCACATTCAAGGTTCTTGATTCAGATTCTTGATTCGTAGCTTGACGCGGTCACGCGAGTCTCCAGGCTGCTGGGTCACTTCCCGTAGTCTGTCCTCATTGCCCGTCTCAACAGCTACAGCACCTCGAAGGATCCGTTCACAATTCCTCAAGCTTGTCCAACCCGCCCTTTTGCTTGCTGATGAGCCTCGGCTATACATAGAGTGACTGGTGATCAGCGATCAATCTCCAACACATCGACATTCTTGATTCGAGAGCACCGGCGGCTGATGCTGACACCAATTGCGCCGCCGCTCTGCTGCAGATTCGACTGCGCCGAAGGAAGTGTCTCATATGCTGGTGCGGATCCGATAGCCTCGAAAAGCTTCTCATCTTCGCCCAACAAAAGTTCAGCAACATTTGCCATACAGTTCAGCAGCTCGCTGCTGCTGCCGTACACATGCCAGATTGGGGCGCTGGGCAAGAGGAGCAGTCTCAGCGCATTCAATACTCATCAGCTTGGCGACTCTAGCCAACCGCGGCTTTTGCATAGAAAGGGCAGCACTGCTGGAGCGCGGCTGGCTCTGCACAGATTCGCACCACCAGCTTAAGGGGAGTGGAGCTAAGGAGATCGTTGCACCTTCGCGAACGACTTTTTCGCGCCGATCATAGCGTAGACCTCAATGATAAAGACGAGCGTCTTGTACCTCGAGCTGTAGTACGGATACTTGCATCATTCTCAAGCTAGATCCGCCAAGCCCTCGTCCTTCTCGTCTCTCATCATCCCCTCCAATCGAGCTGTTGCGATGTCGAGAATGAAGACGTCGCGGGTGCGGCCCCAACCTGCTTCATCTTCTTCGGATGGCAACACCACCTCCTCCAAACCTTCGACGATTCATCTGAAGACTGGGCCAGCGGGCTACACTCTCCCTCAGCGTCCTTCCGACAGCACTGTGGCCAACGCGAAGCTGCGCAACGACGGGGCCAGAGGCGGAAGGCACACGCTCTCTTCGGATACGCCTTTACCTGCTGTTGGCAAACCACCTGGCGCGCCATACTGGTGGGTGCCGCCAGAAGCTCAGGCGTCCCATGGCAATTCGCACTCACACTCAAATGGGAATGGTATCAAGGCCACCAAGAAGGGCCCTCTGACACCCTTCAATGGGGCGGAGCATGAGTCGAAAAAGGCGATTGGCAAGGTCTCTAAGCGCCTTCAAGCTGAATACACGCCGCGGCCTCCACCGCAAGCAAGACCGGAACATCTCGGCATGCCAATGCCCGTCACACCTTTGGAGGGCCACGTCTCGCCCCTTCGTCCGCTCGAAGCGCCAGTCATCCTCGACGTCCTCAATGTGCCGCCGGCGGCATCCATGCGAGAGCTGAGAAGGTCCATTTGCAGAGCTTCCAGGGAATTGCAAAGAGGCCCGCCTTACTTGCCGCTGCACATCACCAAGCCCCCCAAAGCGAGCACGGCGCGCCTGCTGCTATCCGACGAGGGCACAGCGATGCGATGGCTCGGCATCTTTTCGGGGTCCAACTCTCCCTTGAGTAAGGTGATGGTGAGGGATAATAGGCTGGCATTCCAAGTTAGCGCAAGACCACCCGAGACGAATGCTTGGCTGGCTCTCGCGTCTCCGATCGATGATGATGACTACGTCGGGGACGCAGAGGTGGATTTGCCCCCGGACCTGCCGTTTAGCGGGCTGACCTGCGGTGCATGGGACGACAAGAGCCAATTCTGTCCGGCATGGAAAGCGAAAGATCGGGTGAGTCTTGCATTCAGCTAGACGTCACTCTGCTCGTGGGGTGCATTCGTTGACGAGCACGCTTCCGTCTCCCCACACCCATAGGAGAATGGCTCGGGGGCTGTACTGCTTATCGATGAGGCGCGGATGCACCTGCACGTGGATCAAGGCATCATTCAGATCGATCTGCGCAATATTAAGCGTTCCATGATCTGCGGCACACACTTGTACTTGGAGCTACGCTGGACTCCGGCTTTCATACTACCAAACGACCCGGTCCGCGCACTCACGGGATGGGACGAGTACTCCAAATATGACGATGAAGATGACGCCGCAGGCCCGCCAGAGTATCAGAGGATGCCGTTTTTCGATCAGAGGCACGGCCTGGTTGCACCTTATGCCCACGTCATTTGCCTCAAAGCGCTGCGCCCTCGCCAAATGATTCACAGCTTCATCGCATCTGTGCGGCCCCGACTAGCGCAGCCGGCAAGCTTGTCGTCCGTCGCCACGGGACCCCTCGAGCATTTTACCGAGAGCACACTGAGAAAATTGAGGGAGCTTTACACCAAACTTAGCTTCGACGTGGCTTTCCAGTTGGAACGCATTGTTCGTGATGGGCTCATCCTGCCTCTGGAAGCGCTTAGCCTTGCGCCGCAGCTTACAGCGCTCGATAAACGCGCCTCGATGCAGGATGTGGTGGATGGGCCCAAAAGAGCGGCAGCGATATTGGAAAACTTTTCCGCGCGACTCATTCGCAACAAGAGCCCCGTCAACGAAGCCGCGCAGCCTCGTCAGGCCTACAAGCGGTTGTTGCCCGCCAAGGTCAAAGATCTGGCCGAAGAGCTGGAAAAGGCCCCTCTGCCCCAAATCGATTCCTCAGCGCAATTTCGGATTCACAGCGTTCGACTTATGCCTTCTGGCGCCATGTCTCTATCTGGCCCGACCCCGGATGCGGGCAATCGGATCGTGCGACAATTTGTAGGATGCGATGTGCATTTTCTTCGTCTTCAGATGGTGGATGAAGGGGCTTCCACGCGTCTTCGCATGCGAATCGAAGGCGTCAATTCGGACGCGCTCAAATGGATCTTCCGAAACGCGCTGGAAAAGGGACTGGATGTGGCGGGGAGGAGTTGGCGATATTTGGCCTTCAGCAATAGCTCGCTCAAGGAAGGTACTTGCTGGATGGTCCATCGCTTCTCGTACGACAGCAAAAAGGTCACGGCGGATAGCATTCGCAACAATATCGGCGACTTGGCCTTTATCAGATGCCCCGCTCGATACGCTGCTCGGTGAGTGTGGACCCAGCTCGGACATGTACCTGAGTTGCATCGCGGCTCACCGAGTGCGTCCGCCGCAACACAGTATGGGCCAAGCGTTCACGTCGACAATGTTCACGATTCCAGTGAAGAGATCCAACGTGGTCCTTATAGATGATATCGAGCGCAAAGGGCACTGCTTCACTGATGGAGTTGGGACCATCTCATCCGATTTAGCCGAGCAGATCAGAGGCAAGATCATCAGCGCTCGGGGCGGGCGACGCAGCCAGTACTCGCCCGCGAGCGTCTTTCAAATTCGTCTCGGAGGTGCAAAAGGTATGGTCACTCTAGACACAGAACTCCCTCCCGGCCATGTCCGCCTGCGACCTAGCATGGTCAAATTTGAGAAGTCAGCCTCTCAAGCCGACGATGAGCACGTCTATCTCGAAATAGCCAACGCGCCCGATGGGCCTCTGCCAATGTTTCTGAATAGACCCATGGTCATGATGCTTGAAACGCTGGGCGTGCCTAAAGATCGCTTCATGGAGCTGCTCAGCGAGGCTGTCAGCCACTTGCGCTACTCTGCCACCAACCTCACCTTGACTGCTCAGGTGTACAGACTGTACAATGCTCATCCACCAGGAGGCGCTGCAGCTTTGTTTGATGCTTTGCGGCGTATCGGCATTGACACGCTTGACGGAGAGAAAGTCCCCTTCTTGTACGATGCTCATCGCGCTTTCCAGGCCTTTGTAACGCGACACATGAAAGTGAGTGATGATTTCGATGCGGCAGTGGTCCCTCCAGACGCTCAAGCAAGTGTAGTCCGTTCACCCTCACAGTACCGCACTCGCATACCCGTGTTGGAGGGATGCTACACACTCTATGGGGTCGCTGACGAGACGGGCTGGTTGGAAGAAGGGCAAGTCTATGCAAGCGTAGAAGTCTTTGACGGACCTCGCGATGGCATCGTGCGCCCCCGGAACATTGTCTTGCGCGGAAAATGCTTGCTGGGTCGATCGCCTATGCTGCATCCCGGAGACGTGCAGTATGCGGAAGCGGTGTTGCCGCCTCGAGGGAGCAAGCTGAATGCTCTTCGGAATTGCATCGTCTTTTCTACCAAGGGTAAACGTGATCTGCCGTCTAAATTGTCGGGCGGGGATCTGGATGGAGGTGTGTACAGCTGGCGCCTCGAAAGAGAACAGCATCTGTTTGGTACTGACCGATGTGGATCGAATGCTATCGCAGATCTGTTCAACGTCATTCAACATCCCTCGCTGCTTACAGTCAAGACTCAGGAACCGGCCAAGTATCCCCGCGTTGTACCTCGCAATCTCGATAGGGAGTGCACCGTAGCAGGTGAGCAGATTGGCCGTGATCAGCCACACGTGCTCAGCGCAGCAACAAGCTGACATGGTCCGCTCGCCAGACATGATCGAGTTTTTCGTCGACTTCTTGTTCTCGGACAGGCTGGGCTTGGTCGCCACCCGACACTTGATATTAGCAGACGCATCACCTTATGGGGTCTTCGATAGAGACTGCGTGAAGCTGGCCCACATGCATAGCACAGCAGTGGACTTTCCCAAAACTGGTATTCCGGTCGATACGAAGGATTGTCCACCCGTGCCACGCTTGCGACCTGACTTTATGCAAGCAGAATTCCGAGTCGAGTGGGCACCTGCAGCCATGCGCTCGGAGCCTCGCGAACGATTCAACTTTTACGCATCTGGAAAGGCCTTGGGACACTTATACAGGGCGCTAGACAAGCCCATTGTCGATGGACCTCCTGTTCTCCTCACCTCTGCTCACGAGCCCATCAGCACCCCTGGCATGTCGCGCTCGACCAGCCCAGGCGGCGACGACTCAAGCAAAGCCAAAGAGGCTCCACAAGATGACTGGAACAGTCAATTGCGCAAGTACTTGGATCCCTTTCACTCTGCAGTGCAGGTACGCGCACACCTTCCCTACGTCCGTCGCATCATCGCGGAGTACTACCGCTCCGTCGATCTGATCTCCGTGGAGTGCTCGCCAAGCGGTAGAGACGGCCCACTTTCCGAGGCGGAAATCTTTATGGGCTGCATTGCGCGAGGACCACCTGGTGTGGATGCATCGGCGGCAAGAAGCAACACGACTCTCGACACTCTGCGAGCCCGCTACTCTGGCGTTGTCGAGCGCACTATCGACGCTTTGCTCGGACCTGGTGCTAGCCGTCTGAATACGCGCGATGTCCCGCCCCCTGATGTGGCACAGATCATGGACAAAGCACAGAAGGAACGCTGGCAGCTGGTGCTCGACAAGTGCTCGGCCTTCGTCGCTGCAGCGAACGAGGTCGAAGTCAGGGAAGGCGACCATACGGGCAATGTCTGGCACAGCGTCTCGGCCACTGCTGACGGCCAGATCGTGGCCGGCAGGCGTAGCGCGGCGTGGGTGGTAGTGCCATACCTGGTGCAAGCCGCCGCGACTCTATCGATCGTGAATCGAGAGTGCGCCAGGTGAAGAATAATGCCGCGTCCACCTGCTCACTCATCCAAAGCCTCCATAGAATACCTGACAGAACAAAATATTTTAGGATCCGTCATTCGTCTTCAATACCTTTCTCGCTTTCAGGCTCTGCCGCTGCGCATCCTCCCAGGCTTGTGCGGGCGTGACCCTTCACATATCGTCCCAGACCGCAAGCTTTGCAGGCCTCCCTCTCATAGGTTCACGCATCCAAGACATCACGCCATCCCACTCTGAAACCACCGTAGACTTGGACAGCGAGTCACCGACGACTTACGTGTCACCCCTCGTAGGCTTGAGCTGTCAAGACTGCTGTCACGATGTCCGGCTGCGCACATACCCGGCAGATAGGTATCTCGCACTGCCGGCTTCACCCGTGATGCCCGCGCATCGAAACAGTCACGAGTTCAAACGCGCGAGTTGGCACATGCACGTCGCATATGCCCGACTTGACAAGTTCCGCGGCTGTTCCTCTCGCTGGGTGCTTTGGCCGGTCGGTCCAACATGATGCGACTGTGCGTGCGGCTCTTTCGAGACAGTAGTAGTAGTGTCATAGCTAGCGCTGTCATCGTGGTCCCCAATAGATTTTGGATGATGATTGTGCACGCAGTCCTGCCTTCTCACGTCTGTCGCTCTCGGACTGACCATTGCGTGCCAGGCGTAAGCGCAGGGCTCGTCTCTATAGGGTATTTCCACTTTTGGCAGTCGCGTGTCTAAGCTGACGCAGACGATAATCTATTCGCGACCCGAATTGAGAGTCCGCCAGGAACAATGCATGTGTGCTTGCATGCTTGGATAAAGCTAAGTGGCACTCCTCAAAGTGGGCCCATTTTTTGCCTGCTGGCCAGCAGGTGTCAGCGCGGGATCGTAATCGTCGTAGCTGCATGAATGTGAATCATGAATGCTGCGCATTCCAGCACAGAACAATACAGAAGCCTATCCTTATCTCAGACGATCATTCACAATGAACTGGGACCACGTGCTCGTCGGCTCTTGGCAGCTGTTGACTCTCAGTGTCGAAATGCGAAGTTGACGGACGTGCTAGCTTGGACACGGGCGCATCAAAGACGGCTCAGCAATCATTGAATGTGTAGCGAGGCGCTAGATTCTTGTTCAGACGATCGGCAGATCCCTGTCCCCGCGTTGCTGTCAAGCACAGGTCGGAGCAAAACGAGCCGCGGCGAAAGCAAGTGCCGCGGGACGACACAGACTGGAGGATCCTTCATGATCCAGGTAGATTGCACACTACATGATCGTAGCTAGACGTGATACATCACCGGCGCACTTGAATCAAGCGTCATGGCCATAGTCGCATCAGCGGCACTCACGACCATCGATTCTGTGAAGGTCCCGCTCATCTCCGTCTCAAGGCGCATACATTCACATTATTGATTACGTCAATTCACAAAGCATGTGCCTTCTCTTGCGCAGGACGTGAGTCAACACGCATGCCAAAATCACTCACCCATCACAGGTGCTATAGACGGCACCGCCGCTGACCCTCGATCGCATCGGCTACCTTTGACTTGTGGGGTGATTGGGCTGTGAAGCGTTACGAATCTGAATGTATCAAAATGGATCAGAGAGGAGCTATAAAAGCAGCATGTATTTGGCGACGCGGTGGGGTCTGAAACTATGACGCATAAATTGATTGTGTGGCTTGTTCTGCGGAAATGAACCTGATGACCGTCGTGCAGGAATGCCAGCAGACAAAATGCCGGTCCTTGCTACATCGCCCCTTCGTCCGCATCCGCCTGTACTCTGGGATCACGATCACGAACCACGAGTCTGAATGTCGCAATTCTGCATGGATCAGTCAAGGGAGCAAGCGTACTCTTGACTGGTGGTTCAGCAAAAGCATCACGGCCCTGGCACTAACCTGTGGGGCATCGAAAGAGCCTTCAAAACCGCCTGTGCGCGTCGGCTGTCCGCCTCCCGACTCGGCCCGATCGGCTTCAAGGACTTCTCAGCTCTGACCTCGTCGCAAGGACACCATTATGACGTAGTGATACGCAGATGGACTCGAGGATGATTTACACACGGCAATCATCAGTCGAGAATGGTGACCATCAGAGTCGTGACGTGCGAGCCCAAGGCACGCGTCTGCAGACTAGCCCGCGCAGCAAGTCTTTGCCATGAAATCTTTCGGTCCGCTGGACTGGAGCGATTCAGCTGTCTTGTCTCACATGGCCGATGCGAGGATGCTTGCGACTTTGCATCGCCTATACCTGAAGCAACACACTCATGCCTTGCCGTATAACACACTCATGCCTTGCCGCATAACACACTCATGCCTTGCCGTATAACACACTCATGCCTTGCCGTATGGTGGAGCGCGGCGCGCGGGGCTTGCCAGACGTGCCATCCGGAGACCGTCGCGGCGAAGTGCCTGTCTTGGCTCGAAGCTGCACTCCAAGTCGGTACGCGTTCGAACGCAGAAGGTCACCTGCGGTGCAGTGCTGCTGGACAACCTCACTCACTGACTCACTCACGATTGTGGCCACCCTCGCTTCCTAGACAGACTACTCGGCCAAAGGGCCAATTCGGAAAAAGGTGCAGGTGAACCGGCGAAAAGGAGACATGGAATCGCGAATCGTGATCGAATCTTCACGCTTTTGGAAAGTCGCAGTTCGACGCCGGGGGCTGCAGCGTCCCTGTATCAGCGCATTCAGCAGCAGCAGTAGTGTGTGTACCACGTCAAAGACGACGCTAGCACGCGCGAAACAGCGCTAGTGTCAGAGTCGCGCATGCAGTTTGTTCTCCCGAGGCTAATGCGTGGGTAGGTAGGTAGTATTCGTTTAACGTGAGTAGCTGTACGGTCAGGATCAAAGAAGAGTCACAATCAACGTTCGTAAGAGTCGTGAGTCGTGAGTGGTGAGTCACTCTTTGTGTTCCGCGAGTCGTGATCGGGTCTGTTGCTCTTCTGTAAGTGTGGACCAATCGCATGGTTCGTGCTCGTCTTGTCCGTCAGCCGAAATCTCTAGCCACAGAGATTTGTATTTGATTATATAGCGGAGGCTGACGTTTAATCTGAATCGTATGATTCGGATTGTGCGTCGCTTTCATGCTGCGCGATGAGCGAGAGCCTGTGCTGTGCGCGTGCCGCACATCGGAACTTGTTCCTCCAGACCTACAAACTCACATGTCGTCATGCGCCGCCAACAAGAGTTCACAGCACTCATCAGTCAGTAAAACTACGCAGTCGCGGCAGAGCATCACGCTTTCTGATTCGATTGGAAAGAGGGTCCGCATTCACTTGTTTCTTGATTGGTAGCGTTGGTCGAATATTCAGCTACTTACCATGACGCGTGTGTGTGCGATCCTCTGTCAGAAAAGTATACCTGTCTGCTCATCACGTAATCATAATAATGAAAGTGCCCGGAAGGAAGCAAGGTCAGGATCAGGAACACCGCTGACACACTACTCACGAGCCTTGCCATCGTGAAGGGTGCATATGTGTATTGCAGAGGCTGTCGCGGCCCGACTCGTCTCGCTGATTTGCCATGTGAATGACGAGACTTGAAACAACAAACGGAAAAGTGACACGAATGCAGCACAGACTACTGGAATAGAAACATTCTGTTTCAGAATTCGTGATGCGACTTGAGACCTTGCCGTCTAGGGACGACATTCAGCACTCGCGAGCCTCGAGTATGTGAGGGAAAACACCCCTTTTGAGCTGTAATCCCGCATCAAGCACTATCAAAATCTATCAGTAAGAGCCTTCACGATGCACGCTGGGAACAGCAGATTTCGCTCTCCTCCAAGGAAGAGCCGTGCCAAAGCCTGCAGAGTCAAAAGTCTCAAGTGCCGGCACTCGCCAAGTCGCGCCTCCGCGTCAACGTTGCAGCGGATGCACCAAACTCCGACACTTGTGCGGAACCGCTCGTGTTGTCTCGCTCTCTCAAGCGTGCTCCGCGGCGTTTGAAATCACGAACACATTAGAACTCACGACCTTACGACTTGCCATTCAGCTCAACTTTGACTGCTGATTTCTACGGGCAACTAAATTGGGCAATGGAATGACGTCCCCCCGTCAACCCCTCATCGGTCTTGTGCATGAGGTTGGCCGTCGCTGGTGCATTCACCACTCACGACATTCATGCTTTGCGTATCTGTCCTGCTGCTGCACGCCTACGCTTTGTGCAGCCACTGCGCGCGATTAGACTGATGAGTTTTCTCACCCAGGATGGTGTGCGCTCCTCTCGCCTGAAACTTTCAGACCTTCAATCTGAACAATCTTTCTTGGTCTCATCGAGGTGACTGTCGAGTGTGCGCTATGATCTCGTCTATCCCCTTTGCCCTTGCAGTGGGATGCCAACGTACAGCCATCGGACGTCGATAGCTCACCTCACCTCTTCAAACTCGCTTCCGCGTGCGCACGCTGCGCGCAATCGGCGCCGACGCTTCGCGACGCACCTATTTCAGCTTCCGCTCACCTTAAGCCACAAAAGGCGGATTTTGGCAAGCTTTGCCATCGGTCACCAGCTCAGCGGTGAGTCGTGTCGCTGCCACAAAGCAGATTCCGAATGATGTAAGGCAACCGCGATGTCTACCTGGGGCAGCAAGGCACCGTCAAGGCTTACCAAGGCGAGCTGCAAATGTGCATCGCCGTTCGTGGCTTGTGTGAAACCATGCTACCTGCGCTCAAGCCGACGTCTGCTGCCACTGCCAGCGAATGTGTGTCCGCAGAGCCTGTCCCATCTCAGGCATCCCTTGCGGCTCCGAGCTCTGCGGAGCTGTATTGGCAAGTTGCCGAGGTGACCAGAAGGAGGCTTGGACTGTCGCGACCCACATATTGCACAATCAGTTGTCCAATTGTTGTCGGTTCCGCAAATTGGTTGGCAAATAAAAGAGCGCACTCAGTTTGCGTCGGCCCGAGGCTTTAGCATCGATTTTTGCCAAATAAAGTCAGAAAAGGCAAGGCAGACGTCGCAATGCCTTGGCCTAGTGCCCTGCTGCTTGATTCAGCGTGAAGTATCAGTTCTCAGATAGAACTCCTCACTGACAAAGCACAGACCATCTTTTGCCTGTCCCAGTCATACCACCTGCAGCCGCCCTATTGGTGTCTGTGCTGCAAAGTCAGGCTTTCTACCCTTCTTCGACGCCTGACGTTGGCTTCTGTGACCTCTCGACCATCCTTCCCCCACGACTGCCATTCCAAACGCCACCCGGATATTGTCACCTCTCAAATTGGCGGGATTGGCGCAAGCCACTGTCACTCTCCTCACTCGGCTGTGCACATCCATTCCGTCGGCGCGAATACCTGTCCATGTTCCAATTGCGGAGGGTATCTTTATTGTGTAGGTATGCTCTTTAACGCGCGACAGTCTCGAGTTAGCCCAGCAGAGTCTCGCTTCACCTGATCTTCAGGCACTGCGCCGCCCGTGCTTCCGACGATTTGCAGCGGGCTAAGGCACCATTTCACTCGCTAGCACTGCACGCCCGGGAACCTGTCACGCACTCATCTGCGCTGTCTCCGCGTGGCGTCTTTCGTTTCTGATACAGGGCACCTCTTAAGAACATTCCCATCCATTATCTCCCCGTTGTCCAAGTATCGACATTCCACGCCACGTACAAATTGACACCGTCATCGTCTGCGTAGAGATTGCGTCCATTCCCCGACGCGTCTCGACTGGCGTGCCCAGCATCCATCCTCGGTGCCAACCTCTTATACTCACACCTGCTACTCGCTTTTCGAGCTTTTACATCCGCGTACACTCTCCGTCTCGTGCTCTCTGTACGCGAGAGGATCACATTTCCTTCCCCCACATGTCTTACTATCCCTCTGAGCCGGAAGGCTCCGCTTCTTGGAACTACACAATCCAGCCTCGTCTATCGCGCGAACAGGTCTCTCCAACCGACATCTCACATGGTCGGCCGGCTTCTTCTTCCCGGGCGGCGGTGCCTGACAGCGAGAGCGTCAAGAAAAGAGGGAGAATCACAATGGCTTGCCTGCATTGCCGACAGCGGTGAGTCACAGCTTGTTCCCTGAGCGTGACGCCGCTCGTCAATTTTTATATCACGAGTCTCACACTGACTATTACTGTCTTTACTCTTGTCTTGCCCTGCGATCTTCACCGTTGCCTCCATCTCTTGCCGTTGTGCAATTGAAAATGAAACCATGCAATCACCTGCGCCCGTAACGACACGCCGCCGTCGCCTCCCTTGATCACCACCGGCCCAATCCCGATCCGATTTTGGACCGCTGCGCCAAACAAATTCGCAATCCGGTTCGTGTCCGACGACACACGCACTGCCATCGAATCGGGCGACCAACCATCTCCATCCCTGTCATCCGAATCTCTCTTGACTTTGGATGATTGCTCGTGCTGTTGTCACCGCAAATCCTCTCGTTCGCAGCAAAATCAAGTGCGATGGCGGACAACCAGCTTGCTCAACTTGCACAAGGCTCAGGCGTGAATGTGTCTACGAAGCTGTTCGAGAGTAAGTCGTCCATCAGCGAAGCCTGTCACGCACACCTTGTTGCTTGTTAAGCTGACAGTCACAACTTCGTGTGCAGGGAGGAGAACGTTGCTACTCGTGAGCGCAAAAGACTCGGTAAGGAGGCTAAAGAGTCGCGCTTGGCAGCTCTTGCTCGCCTTGGCATCATGCTACCGCCAGCGAGCGGGTCGATGGGCGCTCCAGCCATACACCAGTCAGGTCCTACTCGTAGCCGTCCACGCCCAATGCGCTCCACTTCCGGCCGCGATCTTGCGGCACCATACCCTCGGATTCCCTCTGAGGAAGACCCCACGGCGCTCCATTCTCACCATCAATCTCTAGCTCACTCTGTCAGGCGACGAGGTGTGACCATTGGAGGCCACGAAGTGGTTGATCCGTCAAGCGGGCCTTTTCCACATCGCACAACATTGGTGCGGTTTGATCCGAGCGATCGCGTGGCCGGACGACCATACCAAGCGCGTGCTTTCCAGCCTCCTCCATCGCCCGAGCTGTGGTCTGGCTACGGCCTCTCGTCATTGTCTCAGCCCTCGACACCTGAAGAAACATATATGCTCCATGCTTCAATGTTGCAGTCTGATTTGGCAACGCCAGCGACTCCCAGCGACGTGATGCTTCCCTCGCCCTGGGGCCCACCCGCAGGTCTCCCGGCTCAAGCAACGATGCGAGATATCGATTCGCCTACCAGGTACGCAGGAGCATCGAATTCCGGGACGAACAGCCTCAACGCAAGTGCGGCACCGACGCCGGACGCTGCCGTGGCTCCACTGCCTCCAGCAGCGTCTTATATCTCACCCAGGACAACGACGCGAGCCATGCCTTCACATTATCTCCGCGGACCTGAGCGAGATGGTCCAAATTCTTGGTCGCGACCTCCCACCGGAAGTGTGATCGATACGCGACGCAGAAGCTCGTACGACTCGCCCACAAGTGATTACCGCCGACCTTCAAGGAATCAAGCCGCTATCTATGAATTTTTTTCACGAGTAGTAGCTGGAGCAAGCAAGCCATCTCATGGAGAGCTTACTACGGCCGCCACATCTCTTCGACCAGCCAGACTGGACGTTCAGACGGATGCCGATCTGCCCACCGGCTCAGGCAGCACTGCATGGCAGAGCGCTTGGCCTCCTCTTGCGCCAAACTTCCAACACGCTGACTCGCCAAAGCATCGCCGTGAGATCAGTGCAGAGCAACCTTCCGACTTCAACAACCCTTGGCTATCGGCGAATGACCGCTCTGCTTCTGGCTCGACGTTGGTAAGCATTACTGGCACAGATGCCGAGCAGGCAGGCGGTAGTGGGAGCTCGGCTTCCTCGGCTTCAAGAGGCGCCAGAGGTGGGCACATGACGGCCAAACGCGGCGGCAGTCAGCTCAGTAGTTCTGGACGTAACAGCACCAGCTCTGCTGCCTCTGTTCCCACCCAAACAGAAGAAGCTGCGCAAGCCTACGCGCTTGCAATGGCGCACTCGAGTACGACTCCGAGTCACACCTATCTCGCGCCAGCCGATTGGAGCTCGCGTCAAAATTCGCTTGGTGGATCTCCCGGCGGCAGCAATAACAGCGGCCACAGCAGTGGTGTGCATTCGTGGCAGAGCGGACAACAACAGCGACCCCTGGCCGAAGGTTCGAGGGCAACAAGCGGCGCTTATTCGATGCACTTGGGGCTGTCCTCCCAACAAACGCGCATCACCGGAGAGACCGGCTGGGCAGGTGTGCGACCCGACGAGGTCTTCATTTCGCCGGACAGTGCCCTCTCTCGAAGCATGCTCGAGATGTCGTACGATCAGCGCAGCGCAAGCAGCGGGGATAGAGCCACAGCAAACGTGCCGCAGCAGAGACTACATGACTCACCCTACTCCGTGGACACTTCAGGCTTGACACGTGCGGAGGCACAATGGCTTGCCCCACCTCCGTTGAGCGGTGCTCCGTCTCCAGACATCTACTGGACGCAACCAGGATCTGCGCAAGCGCAGCACCAGCTTCCAGCCGATCAGCGTCAACCTTCCTTGGGTCCATCTCTTGGGCATCGTCAAAGTTTCGCTGGCGTGAGCGGGGAATTGCCTTTTTGGCTCAGTCCTGAGCGAGATCACAGCGCAGAGAGAGACTCTACCTCGGACATGCAGAGCCCGAAGGGCCACTCGCGGCAACCATGATGTCAGTCCTGACCGTGTCCTCTTCAAAATTGTAAGGTGCCGAGCTCTATCAGCCACTGCCCTCTATCACCGCATTTTCGCATTGTTTGCAACTGCATCTTGTACCGTTCTGCCTCCTCGCGAAGGTCACCTTCAGACCTTTTCAAAGCTGTTTCTAGTGGAATCAATGCTCTTGTCCAGGACGCAATTTGAGCTCAAGCCCTGCATTATAGGGTGGCTATGGCCCACCGTCATGTGGCGGTGCAATTGCTCCGAGCTCGGTGAGCTAGCGTTTGCGGTGTTGTCATGACCGAGACCCTAGCACATGTGAAATCACCTGAAAGCACCTCGAATTCCAATGGCCGTTTATCCGGGAGCGGAGATCGACGAGAGCACGGCGGAGTTTGACGATCGCTGCGAAATGAGGCTGGCCGATGCGCTGAGAAAGGAATCTGACGCTGTGCCTGCATACCTTTCCTGTACCCGATCTACAGGCTCCGATCAAATGGGCCTCGGTTCCGCTGTATCCAACGGACCACCCAGAAGAGCGGTCTGCGCGTCGGTCCTCGGCAAAATCAATGTGCGCCGAATCAAATCGAGGCTGGCTGGACAGCCACGAGCGAGCGCCTTTCCGCGACTCCATCGGTCAGGTCGGCCGTGGCTTTTTGCCGCGCCATTGACCTCTCAAAAGCAAGAGCTCCGCGAGCTGGGTGGTGGTGCGCGTCTATCCTGATTTTCAAGCACCGACGAAGCCGCTCTCGCTCCTCGCCTGCCAGAACACTACTCTACGTTCCTTCCCTTATTCCCTCCTCTCTCCTGGTTCGCGAATTTATCCGCTTTTCTCAACCACGTCATGGATCGCCTTGGCTCGCTGAATGCGACACTACCGGTTGCTGAATGGATCAAAGTTCGAATTTCCCCGATCTTACATTTTCTCCCTCGCTCATCTTATCGTTTTAGCTCGGTAGCAGCTAAGGGAATCGAAGTTGTGGTTTAGCGGGCCTTGGCAAGGGGTCCGAGCGAGCGGAACCCTAGGGCCAACGCACGTGTCTACAACGCGCCTTTCGGGCAGTGGCCCGTAGAATGTTCTCGAAGGTGTGACGAGGGACCCGTTTTCGAATGATGAACTCTTACATTCACGCGATTCTAGTTCCCAGCTTCTTCATCATCAAGGATCTTGACTGGAAATAGAACCAGTGCAGAGAATCGCCTCCTCGCTCAAAGCTTAGATCTGGAGAGCGTTGGTCTGAATGCTAGCTCAAAGTCTGTACTGCCGTTTGAGTCATAGTGTCCATGTATCACCTCTTAGCATACATGGTCAGGAACGCATCCTTCTCTGTCCATCCAAGAGCGGTCCTCCTGAGCCTCGAGCTGCGCGGCCCACGTCGAAGGGGCGTGTCGGTATCAGCTTTTGACTTGTGCGCTCGCCGCCCGCTACATTTCTGTACTGGCGCTAAGAAGGTAAGTACTCACAGATTAGACCACGCATCAGCTACTACGTCTTCGATTCCTCGTCTGAGGGCATTTGCAGCCGTACCTGCTCTCGAATCAGAAAGGCTGCTACTGGACGATCCGGTGATGCTCTCCGCCGGATTCAGTATGCGTATGCTGGGAGCATATGCTGGTACGCTGCTTAGCAGGGCAAAGAAGAGAGAAGGTAGAGATCGTGGGACTGTCGTGATTGGTGAAGCGGAGAGAGGCGTTGGTGCTTCGTACCTGCGTATCGAGGATTCCGTACGTTAGCTGAAGAGAAAGGGATGCCATTAACATCAGCTACGACTCACTTAATGGTGGTGATGAAGAAGGTTGGCCCGTCCTTGAGCGATCTCAGGCTGCCGGTACTGGAATAGGTGTCTGCCCAGCTCGATGGGAAAGCAGCAGCAGCAGGCTTGAGCAAAGCGCGATTATTGGACGTGACAACCTAGATGGATGCAGACTGGGCCTTTAGACGCGTTGACTTAGAGAGCTACGATCGTAGAGGAGACCTACCTCTGGGAAAACGATTAGAGGCGAGCCCACTTCCTTGAGGCTGTCTAGGTCTACTAGGTCCGCCCGTGTTACGCCTTCCGAGCCCAGCTCCAGCGGCCTACAGCTCGCAATCACCTTCAAAGCTTGCCATATGCTATCGCTCACTTTCCAGCCCTCTATCCTGCGCGTCTGGGGAGTTTCGTCGGTTTTGCCTTCCACAGATCCGCGGAGACTCTCCGGCAGGTAGGACGAAGGACCTCTCCGCCTTTGAGCTGCCGAGCGAGACGAGGTTGAGGTCGCCTTGCCGCTGGGGATTGGAGATGCTTGTGGACTGGGAGAGAGGACCGGCAGGAGGACTCTGGCTTTAGGAAAAATTCGCAAGAGAAGCAAGATGTCCAAAGGCGAGGAGTGGCTTGACAAGATCAGGTCGCCCGCCTTGGGGGACCCGAGAGGTACTTGCGCTGCTCGGCTGCCAGGGAGCACATGCATGCGCAATGATCAGCAGCTTCGCTAAATGTGATCAATCCAAGCCCTGAGCAGAAGTGCGGACTCACTTTCTGCTGCTAGGCGATACTACCTGCTTTTCGGGGAAGATGCCAAGTAGCGCGAGCACCAAGTTGAGGAAGGCTCCCCTCATGGCGGTGCCGAGCGAAAGCTCGAAAAGCGACCAAAGTGTGATGACTGCGATTAGCAGAAGACCTCTGATGACAGCCAGGAGCAGCAAAGGCAAGCTGAGTAGGGCTGTCAGCGGCGATGAAGATCCGGTGGGCTTGTAGTTGAAAGCGGGGGGGATAAGTCAGCTCTCACTCATGACATCGCCCATATCTGACTGCACATCGACTCACAGCTACAGGGGGTAGGAAGACCTGCACAGAATTCCATAGATCAGCAACTCTCGTCTCTTATAATAAAGATCAAGCATCGAGCAGCTAGCTTTGACTCACCTGTATGCCAGTGCCCGCATCTCTAAACCTTGAAAATTTCTCCATGCTTCGCCAGATGAGAGAGGGGCCAAAGGTTCTATGTCTGCGATGTGTGGAATATCGGGGCTGCGCTTTGAGGTGCACGTTGACGGAGGGGCTAGTCGTGATTACGAATGACCAGGTGGTGCGATGGATGGAGGTGGTGTGAGGGGAGAGCTCGAAGACTCGGATGTGGAGGAGGTTGTGTCCGCCGCGACCTTTTATTTCTTCGAGTCTGGTCCGTGCGAAACAGCAGCAGCATCCCGACGCGCGCGCGCATCGTACAAAGTTGCCGAGGCGTGTGCGCGTGATCCTGATTCACGCTCGTGACTGAATTCTGATGCTGTATGATAGACCTATACACAGCCCATCAACAGCCTGTATTCAAGATTCGTGATTCTTTATTGCAAAAGGGGTCGTGTCTCGTCGTCTCGAAGTCCATCATACGCCGTACCTTGCACCTCGATTGAGCACCCGTTTGCATAGCCATTGGCCAGACAGCCGTCAGTCGTGCTTCTGACCTCAGCAGTGCTCACCACCGAACCCTTGCTTGGCATCACCGCGAGGCTCAAGACTACAATTCGACTCCGGCTGGGCGTGGGGCGCAGACACGGACGCTGCCTCGCTAAGTTTGGTTGCGGAACCGACATCCAACTCGGCGCCGAAGTGGATTTCGACATCCTCGCAGCTTGCGAAACGGTGCGGGTGTGCTAAGGTTTCCTATGCGCGTCTGAGCTCGCTCACTCAAGCGCAAAGACCCTCGAGTCCCCTTTGGGTGACTTGACCGAGCATTGCAGCGTGCGAGGTCCAACAATCGTGGGCTTCACAGCGCTGCTACGAGATCCTGCCGCGGCTGTTTCTCGCTCGCACCTTCGACTAGTCCCATCGATCGCCCTCCGTTCGCAGCACCAGCCTCAGTCCGACGCGACTTCACTTGACTGTCCAGCATGGTGTCTCACAACGCGAACGCGCAATCCGATTCCGGGTCGAGGGACCGGCTAGCGACCAACTCTCGCCTGATCGTAGTGTCCAATCGCTTACCAGTGACCATCAAAGTGGATTCTTCTCAGCCCGGTGGCTACTCCTTTGCGCTCTCTTCAGGTGGTCTAGTCTCGGCTCTGTCGGGAGCAAAGAAGCGCATGTCGTTTACATGGATAGGATGGCCCGGACTGTCCGTTCCTACTCGAGAGGATGAGCTCTTCATAGAGTCCAAGTTGGAGAAGGAGTACAGCTGCAGACCGGTCTGGCTAGACCCCGACGTGGCCGACGCACATTACAATGGCTTCTCCAACAGCATCCTTTGGCCACTGTTTCACTACCACCCAGGAGAGATGAACTTCGACGAAGGCAATTGGCTGGCGTACAGAGAAGCGAACTTGAGATTTGCGGAGAGCGTCAGGGAGATTGTCAGGAAGGGAGATATGGTCTGGGTGCAGGTGAGTTGTATTGAAGTGCTCTGCCACATGCGCAAATTCACCAAAAACTCACACTCCCCGAATCACGCCACCGTTGCTGCTCACGTCAAGGACTACCACCTCATGCTTCTTCCATTGATGCTACGCACGCTGATCGAGGGCTCATCAGCACAAGGCAGCGTCTCTCAGCGAGAGTTAGAGCACGTACGGCACGGCGTTGATGGATCGTCTCACTTGGCGCATTCGTCGGGCCTTGCAGCTCCACCTGGCAGCGAAGCAGCAGAGCACTCTGCAGCCCAAGTGGCCTCGGGTCACTCTCACAGAACATCAACCACGGCTACCAACCTGAACGTTCAAAGTGGGACAACAGCCCAGGCTGTCGCTGCCATGGAAGAGGATGACGAGGATGGAGATGGCAAGGGAAGAGGTACGGCGGACGGAACCACTTCGAGGGGAAGCGTCAAAATTGGATTCTTCCTTCACACTCCGTTTCCGAGCAGCGAAATCTATAGGTACGTTGGCTGAAGAGCGCCAGTCGATGGGACACCCGCGACCCAAAGACTGACTTGTGATGCTGTTGCACTGGGCGCTTTGCAGAATTCTGCCTGTAAGACGTGAGATTCTGCTTGGCGTTCTACACTGCGATTTGGTTGGCTTCCACACGTACGACTATGCGCGGCATTTCTTGTCCTCTTGCACACGGATCTTAGGACTTCCAACAATGCCCAATGGAGCCGAATTTGAAGGCAGATACGTGCACGTCGGCACTTATCCGATCGGCATTGAGCCGGCACAATTCATCGAAGGGCTGGCAAGAGACGCGGTCAAGACTAGGATGAGGGCGCTGGAGAGACGTTTCGAAGGTGTCAAGATCATTGTGGGAGTGGATCGCCTGGACTACATCAAGGGCATTCCGCAGAAGTTGCATGCGCTCGAGACCTTTTTGCAGGAGCATCCTGAATGGGTTGGAAAAGTAAGTCAGCGCTGGGCATGCTCGGTCGTCGAAGGATCGGAGCACGTTCTCACGACGGTAGCTCGCTCTGTGTGCAACATAAGGTTGTCTTGGTGCAAGTAGCAGTCCCATCAAGACAAGACGTGGAAGAGTATCAGAACTTGAGAGCCATAATCAACGAAGCTGTAGGACGTATCAATGGCAGGTTTGGTACCGTCGAGAGCATGCCGATTCATTTCATCCATCGATCGGTAAATTTCGAAGAGCTTTGTGCTCTGTATGCTATCTCCGATGCTTGCCTCGTCACTAGCACTAGAGATGGCATGAACTTGGTGAGTGTTGGCACAATCACCCGGAACTTTGCGCGAGAACCAAATTTGACTTTGGCTGTATCTTTCTCTCAAAGGTATCCTACGAGTACATCGCTTGCCAGCAACAACGCAACGGAGTTATGATCCTTTCTGAATTTGCAGGAGCAGCTCAGTGAGTCGTGACGTCCTTTGCCCTCCTGTTTGATTGTCAAAATCTCTTATGAGTCTGTTTGCCATTCTCAGATCATTGAATGGCTCTCTCATCGTCAACCCATGGGACAAATTTGCGGTCGCAGACGCTATTCACGAAGCTCTGACAATGGCATCTGTTACACGCAAGGCCAATTTCGATAAATTGAGCAGATATGTCAACAAGCACACAGCTAGCTGGTGGGGTACAAGTTTCGTCGCCGAGTGAGTACTAGAGCGCTCGGATGTGGGGAAAAGGAAAGAGCATCCTATCTGCAATTTGGCTGAACTCCGCTGCGCTGTCGCTTCCCACAGCTTGAACCGGATCGAGATAGGAAAGCTTGGAACAGAGACTACAGGAGATGATCTGGTCGAGGTACTAGCGCCTGGTCCTTGATTGCACACCAGCGATGGCACATAACACTCAATCATCCAACCTGCTGCGGTCTTTCTTCGCTCACGAGCTTTCATAGATAGATCTGTGAAGCCGTCACAATTCAGGAGAAATGCCCATGAATGTGATAGTCTATCCTAACGATATGTTCGCGTCGCGGGATGAAATTGTCCGACTGGCTCCCAAGTGTCTCTTATCGTCCTCGCCAGCATCTTGTGTGAAGCTGACAGTGACGTGCTGACTCGACTTGGCTGGTATTTCTGGATTAATTGATGAGTCTTTCGCGCACAATCATGTCACAATAGCGAGGCTTCGTGTTCACTGCGCGCCTCCGGTCACGTTGGCATCTCGGAGATGCGTGGGTCTTGGCGTCGAGCCTTGCTACACAAGCGCGCAACGTTTTCCTCCCTTGTTGTCTTTACGCTTTTGCTCGTTGTTGACTCTGAAGGTGAAGCATCTGATCCGTAATTTTTATAGGTAATCGAACTTGCATGGTCCTGCTGGTTGAGCGCTGCAGCCCGTCATGAAGGGGTGATCACTTTTGATTTCCATGTGCGCTGAGGCCTCAGTCCCCACAAACAGCTTGCTGACCCGGCGATGCTGTCGTGAATTCAGACGTGCGAGCAAGGTGCCGCCAAGATCTTGATGTGCCAAGCAAGATCTGCTGTTGCGACCCAAGTTGTGAGTCGGAGCTCGACACGAATCGTGATTTACACGGACTCCTTGACAACGAGCGAAGGAACATGTCAAGACTCGACGCGAGGTTTGCGTTCCGATGGCCGGCTCGCGTAGCAGTGCAAAGAAGGATTCATTCCGATCGCCCAGAGTCAAGCCAGAAAGCAACTCGGCCACCAGTAGATACAGGGACAAAGCGATTCGTGATTTTAATCGCTCCTCCCCCTCTGTCTACGATCTCGATTGAGTTGTCATTCCTTCAAAGTCGCTGTGGGCTGCGATTGCTGCGGTGCAAAGGATGCTACAGAGCAAGCATCACGATTATGTAATTCGTGCGCATGGTGCCGCAAGGCTCCATGTGCAGTCGTGAGTGCACGTCCGAGAGCTTGGCATCGGGCGGCGAGCCACTTCGCGACATCGACAGAATCTTCTGCCAAATGTGCCGTCCGCGCCAAGCCTACCTACCGATGCACGATTTGAGCCCGAGGGTCCAACACGAGATTCGCCCTTCTTCGATCAGTGTGAGGGATCGGCCAAGAGCTGAGCTTGCTTGCCTGCAACTTCGGCGTCGCGAGCATGTTTAGAGAGCGAATGGCGACGTACGTGCCAAGAGCCAGCAGATTCACAACCACATTTCATCCATTCACGATTGCGCGACAGGAGTCATGAGGCCTTACCTGGCATGGACAAAGCAGCATCACGATCGAGGAGCGGGTCGCGAAGGCTTTGTCTGCATCCCGCAGCGAGGTTGGTCTGACCCGCGACCGACGACGACCTCCATCGTCGATTCACAATCACAAATCGAATCTGGGCCTCTCCAATGCAGACTCATTTGCTCAGGACGCACCGCGCCTCCGCGCAACACATTCTAGGCTGCCTGATCTGACTCTAACGATTGAAAAGGGCTCGCAACTGCATGGTCGTGATTCAACAAGCAAGATTCTAAAGATCTTGAGATCCATGTGCGTGTAGGGCACTCAGACTCGGCACGGCGCGCGTGGTCCAACGAGCTTGGCGTGCTTAAAGTGAGAGAGGAGCATTCCACCCGCTCGGGTGCTTAAAGGACGTGTGTGGGATGTCCTTCGACATTCACATTTGCGCGACGTTGATCGTGAATCGTGAATGCCTCCATCGTTCGTCCCAATCCACGAATGCGGGGGCAGACAGCCGCTGACGAGATTGCGTCAAAGGAGGGATGTGGTTCAAGACTCGTGATTCACGATTGCGATAGATAGGCAGCGCGTGTGGGGCTGCTTTGAGTGCTTCCCCACCCCGCTATCGGCGCGTCTTTCCATCCGCGCGCGCACCGCAACAGCACGAGCTGAGCTATAGCTGCTACAAGCTTTCAAATGAACCCACGCAGGCCCCGCATGGCGCCAGCAGCAGCAGCAGCAGTGGCCAGTGCATGGTAATTAAGTCTGAGTGACGCCACATGAGGCGCACCGCGGTGCCCCAATCACGAATCGTGGATGCCAGGATTCTGCAGTGGTTGACAGGCCTCTACTCAGACTCTTGACTCGCCGTCGTGATCGTGTGTGTCGTCATTCACATTCACGCAGACAACAGCGTCGCGGAAGCTCGTGTCCGATTCAGGCGGGCCGTGCATGTTTCTAGGGAGCGAGATGAAGGTTGATATATGGCGCTCACCCGTCTGCGCATGCAGAAATGCACAATCGTGAATACGACAAAGGACATAGGACATTGGACATAGGACATAGGACGCCATCATTCAAAAATTGCATGCTCGGCGCGTTGAAGATTCGAGGTCAAAAGTGGAGTCCGGCTTGCTATACTTGCCTACTCTGACTATTACTCTGACTCTACTACTACTATCCGTGAATTCAGATGCAAAGCGTGCTGCTGCATATATTGCTAATCTTGAATGCTGCTCTGCCTATCGTTATACCTAAACGCAACGGCAGGCTCGCGATATGTGCATGGAGCTCATACAACCGACTCAATCACACAGTCAATAATAAAGTAAATCTTTCGATTTTCATTCACGCGCCCACATGCCCGCGCAGGGTGCCGCTGCATCCAGTGGCCGGCAAGTTCGTCAGAGATCATCAACGAGGACCTCTATCCGAGTCTCGAGGAAAGCAATTCTCTCGATCGGTGTATCGTGCCTCTAACCATCGTCACGAGTGCCGTTCGTGGGGCAGCATCCAGCTGCCGTCGGATAGCGCCCTATCTGCACCTTCTGGGGCAAGCGTCGCGAGTGGGTAATAATAGCAATGAAGTGATCTCCTCATCCGTGCAGCAAATCAACATCAAACGCGTCGGGCGGGTCTTTTTCGACGAATGCGGAGATCCAAGCCACGACTTTGGAGAGCGATGACACAGCAGAGAAGTCTGGCCTGCGCAGATCAGGCCAGAATGGTTCATTCACAGGCAAGCTACCCACGAGCTTGACCAGAGCTTTACAAGGTCCGCGCGCGCGTCCATCGGTATGTACGGACCCTACGCTTCGGCTCACGAGCCTCGGTGGGTTGCTCATGCACCCACGACACACAACAGGCACTTTTGAGTTGTGAGTTGTGAAGTGCTAACGCACGCATGAAGGGTGCGGATACAGTAGATGACCCCAGCTGTGCCTTTCGGCCTTGGTGTTGGCTTGGCTTGCAGTAGCATCATCTCGATCTCTACATTCAGCAGCAGTAGCAGCAGCAGCTAACGGGTGCGCAAAGCCGAGTGCGGCGGCGCAACGGAGAGGCGCACCGTGATGACGCCAAGCTGTGTGCGGCGGCTTCCCGCAGCCATATATACTGTACATGTACCGTAAGTGGCCGCTCGCACTCATGAGTCACGACTGCGATGTTGTACCGGTGAGGCAGGTGTACTGTAGACCTGCAGCAGCACCCCGCGCGCGCGCCTCCTGCTTTTTTCGATCATCAGCATATCAAATTCAAGATTGCATGCATCCACACGACGCGCCGAGGCGCCGCACGCGGCGTACGGCTGCTGTACGGTATGACGCCTGATGCGCGCGCTTGTTGGTCTGCCTGTCTTGTCATTCGATTTCTGATCCCGTGGTTGAGTCTGCTGCGAGAAAGGGGGGATGATGCATCGTGTCAGCCAGCATACGGCAGAGCCAAGGCGCCGATTTCTGGGAGAACTGCCCTCGTATGGATGGGTGTATACATGATGCCCCCAGCTTTGCTTACCCACCCACCTCTACATCTCTGATACCACACTCGCGATTGTGCCTTTTGAAACGGGCCGCTGTGCCCCGATGAAGGGAAAGAACTCAATCCCTGCTAATGCTCCAGCTGCGCCTCTTTACCTCGTCGCACGACCAGTCGGCCCAGATCCAACTTTTCAGCACCTCGGTATTGCAAAAAGCTTTCACTCACACCGAATCTGGCCAAAGTATCGTCGATTCTACCTCCTTCTCGAATTCCTCACACCAGCGCGCTTCCATCATCCGCTTCGTCTCACTATCTGCATCTCTGACTGTGCTGGGCCCCAGTGACGCCCCCCTCCCCCGATCTGTCGCTGCTGCGATCGTTGGAAAATACGTGTTCTGTCCGCTGGCGGTCCTTGGCAGACACTGCGGGTATACTGCCACCAGCAGCCTTAGCAAGGTCAGCGGACAACACGCGCCGTGATGCTATCTACGTCGCCGGGAAGCATCTGGCAAGGGGAAGATCCGAGCGCTTCCTCCAGTTCAGTCTCGTCTCACGACACTCTTCGTGCTCATTTGGAAGAGCGCTCGTGCCGGCTTGGCTCGTCATCGAGCTCCTCGCTTTCTTCCTCTGCCTCTCCGTCTTCACCACTGTCGCCAGTCGCTGAAGGCAGCAGCGGCCCAAAGATTGGCGCGCAACTTCTGCCAGCCTCTAGAAGACCCCGCAGGCTCGCTAGGCATTCTCGGCCGTCTAGCGCAACATCTGAAGCGTCTCAGGCCTCGCCTGTGCCGTCGGACCAGGAAGCGATGACATCAAGTGCCAGCAAGGAAAACGCGACCCCACCTACCAGCGGCTTGCAGTTGTTCAACTTGCCTCTCTTCGTCAGTTGCGAGCCTGGCGCAATCCGGCAGGATCACCACCTCGCACCGGGTCTCGAGGAGGCATCGAAGCCGAGCCCTCCCGTCAAGGCCCAGCGAGCCAGCAGCTTGCGCGATTCTCCGCATTCATCTCACTCGCCCAAATTAGGCGGCGCCGCTCAAGTGTCTGCAGCGCGGAGTCGGTCGTTGCGCGTGGCTTTGCCAGCTAGTTTGAGCGCGGAGCATGCAAGCACGTTTGCTTCGCAGTACCACAGTCCAGGAAGGTCAGATAGAACCTTGCCGTACTCCATTTCGCGCGAGAGCTCGGAGGAGAGCGAGGTGTCCTCAGGTGCATACAAAGCTAGAGAACTCAACAACGACTGGTTGCAAAGCTCGCGGAGATGGTCGTCCTCCATCTCTCACTCTCGGTCCGCAAAGATGTTCAAGCAAGCTGCTTCGCCTTATCTCAGAGCAGGGTTGGAAGAGTTGAAGAGCATCTTCGACGTCGACTCCGACCCAGTACCGTCCAGCCCGTTTGAGGATGACGATGAAGAGGATACTGCGCACGAGAGCGACGCAGAAGATGGTAGGAGTGGAGGCACCTTTTCAGAGATTGAGAGCGGCGAAGGAGGTCGGAGAGAGGGCAGCTCAGCATCCAGCGCATCTAGAGCTAGTAATTTGAGGAGACTCCTTAGAGGGACCTCCGCGACGAAGCGTCACGGGAGCTCCGCCAGGCGAGACGGATCGAGGAGTCCCCGCTTCTCGCCGAGCGGCTTGAGCTCTCATGTGGACAGCTCAAGCATACTGCCGACTTCGATCCATTCTTCTGGAGGTCAAAGTGAACTCAGGATCAGTGCAACCTCTTCGAGTCCCAGACAGCCAACCACCCCTTTGCAACCTAAGCTGTTGCAGAGCTCCCGCCGTGAACCCGCCACGGCCGCGTCCTCTCTGGGTCTCACGGCCGGCGAGGAGGAGAATGTCTCTCACAGTGCTGCCTCGCCGCATACGATCTCGTCAGAGAAGGCCAGCTTGAACCCACTGCCAGGCCGAGCTGCAGCATCGGATGATGTCCTGCTAGCAATTCCTCATTCCGAGAAAAGCGCTAGGCCTTCATTGCTCGACGATGCCGATGTTCGTGGACGCCAAGTGGCAATCGGTTTGGCTCTGATAGCCATCGGCATGGTCTCTGCTTGTGCGTTCGGGGAGCGCTTCTACAACGATACCTTCTCCGCCAGTCTCCTCATCTTCTTCCTGGTGCAACCAGCATTCGCGCTCCTGGGACTGGCGGCACTTCTGGCTCGAAGGCGAGCCGTCATGGATTTGTTCTCGAGAGCTATGCGGGCGCATGTGCTGCTTCAAGGCATCATTGCCCTGCTTGCCTTTTTGGATCTGTCAGCCTCTGCGTCTTATGTGCGAAAGGGAGCTTTTGGAGGAGCGCACTTTTGGGTCATGGAGCTCATTCCTTCCATGCAGTCGAAATTTGGCCCATGGTCCTCGATCTGGGATGCTAGCACCGCGCCGGCCGCAGCTTTACTCTCGGAGGCAGCGCACGCCTCACAAGGCGAAGCTCAACTGCACGCGCACGACACTTCCGTAGGCTCCCTTTCTTCCAGATTGACCCATTTCATCATCTTTCTGGCCCAAGCTGCTGTTCCATTGGTCCTCGCGCTTTGGGCTCAATTCCACTTGGCAAGAGCGCTAGGGCTTTTGGCCAGATCTCCCACCCTCAGGCGAAGCGGATCCGTTCGCGGACCCAGTCGACGCACCAGCATCAAGCAAAGACCTTCTTCGCACGGGGCCAGGAGCAAGAGACAAGCGTCTCACGTTGCTGAGGAAGGCATTCCTCCCGTGCCCGCGTTCGATGTTACGGAGCTTGCTTCACGCCTGCAGAGAATCGATGCAGCCGCCGCATCAAAGAGCGGACGAGCTTCAAGTCTAGAATACGGGCGAGGGGCCGGCACACCTCAGTCTCGACTCGGTCAGCAGACCCCGAGGGCATCTGCTACTTTGCCAGCTATGCCCAACGCTCGCTCTCAAAGGGTTTCCCTTTTGGCCTCTCCTGCCCTTGGGCAAGGCTTCACGTATGGGCTTGGACAAACCACTCCAGACGTGAGCTCAGGCGCGTCGGCGACGACAACCAAGGATGCTCAGCCCACTTCGCCACGCAACCGAACCTGGTCTCACAGAAATCTTTCGCCGTTGTCTGCTTCGCCGCACGCAGTGCCGGCTGGCGCGCCCGGGGTGGCTGTGTCGCCACGTCTCAAGACCGCCAAGATCAATCACCACGATGGGGCGATGGCGCCCAGAGCTGAGGAGGTTGGTCTCTCCACCAGCCCTCGCAATATGCAAGGCATCTCTCGCACAGCAACCCACAGGAGGCGCCCGGACGAAGAGCGCCCCAATCGATCCTTGTCCCAACAAGTTGTGATCTCCGACGAGACCAAAGCTCTACTCGGCATGGCTCAAGGAGAGTGTCAGCATGGCATGGCCAATTCGTCATCAGATCCAGGCTTCGGTGTCAGCCCATCGGACGTCGCTCGAAATGCTCATCACTCGCCCTCCAGACACAGCGAGACCCCGCACACCTAAGTCGCCATTCCTCGTTTCTACATTCAAGCTTTTCGTTCCGGCCCAATGCGCTACCATCGCATCAGTATTTGTATTTCCGCCCTGCCAGAGCGTACTTTGCACAGAATCCCCACAATAGTCACGCTTCCCGTTCTTTCATATACGCAAACAACCATCACATCAAATCTGTTTCGCTGAAGCAATCTATTCCATGTTTCATTCGCGTAATGCACATTCACAATTGTCTGCGACTGGAACAGTGCAACCAACGCCTAGGGTCCATGTGCATGTGAGTGAGGTGCACTCTCCCGCGAGGTCGAAGACGCGCCGGTGAATGCTCTCTCTAGACTGGACGGACGACGGATGCGCTCAGAGCCGGCTAGACGACTGGTCAATGGCATCCGAAAAGCCCATGGAAGTTGATGTCGCTGCAAGCACCAGAGACCTTGACGCCATGGGCTGGCCGGGACAGCTGCCTGCGGCGCGAAGATGCAAGAGCGCAACTCACGCCGTCTCCTACATGCTGAGCGCAGTCTCTGAGAACGATTCTCGTTGCTCACGCGGCGAATTCACGAGCCACAGCTTGTGAAGCAGTTGACCCTTTCGAAGGACAGCGCGTAGAGCATCGGACTTGAGCGCCGCGAACCTGAGAAGGTCGGGGAGACGCCACTGCTTTGGCGTGCCATTGACGAGCAGCGATTGCATCGATGATGAAGCGACGCTCATCATCTTTTCCACATGTCCTTCAAGCTCCTCTGTTTGGGGTCGGGTTCGCCCAAGCGACCGCGGCCTGCCCGAGTGGTCCGCGCCTGTTCATGGAGGTGTGACGTATCGTTGGTCCTCTGCAGTACCAACTTGCATCTTTTGGCTAGCTCAGACAACGCAGCAGGTATTGATGTTGAAGTCGAGGTCGTAGCAGGCATCAGAGGATCTTCGTCGCGGCCTATCGAGCCTGTCATGATCTCTTGACGGACGAGCGTGTACAGAGCCGTATTGTCCGCAAAAGGTACGGACATTTGGTTGCCTGCTGGCATGCACAATTTGAAAAAGCTGGAAATGAAGAGACCGTGCGTGACCACTACGAGATGTCGACGTGGCATGACTGCAAGGTCTGGAAAAGGCTGGCTCATAGAGGCGATGCTGGGCTTTGGAAGCGCGGCTGCCGTTGGACCGGAGGAGGTGTGCAAAGGCAGGGGCTGCCAGGCGCTGATAGGCTTGGATTCCATGCAGGATTCCTCTTGCTTCTCGTCTATTTGCTTTCCCGTGCTTTTGCTGCTGCTGCTCTTTAAAAAATTGTGCGGCGCAGAGAAAGCATAGCTCGTTCTTGACTCAACTCGACCGATAGTCGCTCCTTCATTCTTAGCCTTTTTGCTTTCGTTGCCCTCATTCCCCCGGCCCAGCGTCCTTTTACCGGCGGTGTTGCTCTCGAGTTGGCGCAGCTCCGCCCTGCTCATCAGCCATTTCGCTTCCATCTGCACCCTGCGCATCCACGCGTCGTTGGACTCTCCTCGGCCAATGCCTTTTGGAAAGCCGTTCTGATGAAAGCCTCTCCGAGTGCATTCTCTGAAGCCAAAATCCCTTTCTTGCAACGCGCTTCGAGCGCTTATGCTCAACCTTTTACCGCAAGCAGCAGCATCAGCAGGCTCGGCAGAAGTGAGGATGTGTCTACGCATCGCATCGTGCACGACCTGAGCTGTCCTGCTCGTGCGTCCGAGCGGAGAGTGATAAATTTCCACGCAATCCCCGCGGAGCAAGGCTTCGTACAGCTGCTTCCAGAGGCTGCAGTCGCCAAGGCATTCCAGTTGAGATTCTCCAAGTGGAGACAATGGAGAGTCTGTGCTCCCTTGAAGCACGTGCGCCACATTCGCAACCGTTTGCGCGTGACGTATCAGCGTCAGCGTTCCACCAACGCCCAGAGGAGACGTGTTTGCGGCTGCGGTCGACATAATGACACCACGCAACGGCTGCGCGGTATGGCAATGGGCGATGCGTTTCCTGCCCTTCTCTCCTCGCTCCCCTTGGTAGCCTAGGATGCTTGCATGAAGTCGCCCTTATCAAACCTGTATAGACAGCTCGCTACTCAGACTCTTCCTTCATCTTTCGTGCTCTCTACAGATGCACCGAACTCATCACGTGCTCAGACCAATTCGTGAGACACTGTCCGCGATGAGGCAGCCCGAAGATGTCGTAGTGCTTGTGGCTTATAAGCGGATTGACTCAGCACTGGACTCTTGACTCCAGCGTGCTTGCCTACAGACTTATCGTGTTGAAGGTTGTGTTGTTGCATCATGAGTCAGCTGATGATGGTGGCATGCGAGCTTGTTCGGATCATAAACAAGTGGTCACAAATCAATTTATAAAGATCAGCAATCAAGCTAGGAGTTTGAGTCCGATTGAGGCGTCGGAGTCAAGAGTGTAAATCAAGAAGAACTTCGAATTTATGATTAATCGACGATTTGAATTCAGGATTCTTGATTTGGCAACTTTCCACTCACCACGTGACTTTACAGAATTTGATTTTCTTCTCGCGGCGATCGCGGCAGCATGACACAGACCTACATGCAGCATCAGCCATCGCGCGTGCTGCTGGTAAAGTGCCAAAGAGGTTTTGCTGTGCGCAGCCACACGACCCGTGAAGCCTTGGCGCTGTGGCTGCGCCCGAGCAGAAACCCGGGCATCGATCGCGCATCAACAGCAGCGCGCGGCTGGCCATAGCTGCTGCTCGATCAGAATTCCGTGCGTGCGTGTCGAGGCGTGTGCCTCTTCGCGCGGGCGTCGCCCCCTCGCTTAGGCGCCGCAGCTCGATCGAGACGTTCAAGATTCCTGACTCAAACCTCGTCGATCACTCCCAGCTCGTTCCGAGACTCGTTAGACTGCAAAGACTCACCGGTGTATCACATCGCCCAGCAACGCTCTTGGTCGATCGTGCGTCGCAAAGCCTCGCACACAACTCGTGACCATTGATTAGCAGAGGTTGCACAGGAAAGCCGGAGCAGGCTTGTATTCTGCATCGGCACCTCGAACGTCAGTGCCTACCTTCACGATTCGCATTCTCAGTCTAAAGTCAACATCATCATCGTCTGCTCCATACCGTGATCCAATACCGTCGGCCAAATAATCATCGATAACGCATACAAACCTTCGCGTCACTATCGCAACAGTCTCTAGTCGGTGCTCTCAGTCCCGTCTCGGCGTAAAAAAAAGTCCGCAAGGGCACACTCTGATCTCGCCACATCTCCCACCACATCTTTGCCCGTCATTCCTCCTCAACAATCTCTCGACTTTCGTTTCGGCGCCGTTCAGGCTTTCCTCTCGGTAGACTCTTTGTGAGTGGCGGTCTAGCCGGGCTGATGGGTTGTTCGGGAGCGTGCGAGCGCGCGATGAATCGAGTGGGTGAAGGAGATGAGATGACGCAGCGGAGAAGGGAGGACTGAACACATGCGGTCAGGAGCACTCGCAATGAACAGGTCACGAATACGCCTTTGAGTCCGTGCAGCCCTTGCTGTCTGGCAAGTCGTGAGAGGAAAAGGGAGGGGCGTGGCTTCGCAAGCAAAGGGGAGCTTGCATTCTGGTCGGATAGACGACGATGTTGCATCTCTACGCACCTCTTTCGCGAAAATGTGGCCTCATTCGCACTAAACTGCGACATCTAGTCCCCCTGCAAGCGCTCATGCCGATACTGACATTGAATGGTCTTTCTCTCTTGTCCACGGCAGGCCCGGCTAATCAGATCGGTAGTCGCGTTCCGCAGATACACATTCCATCAAATACCTTTGCAGCGCTCAGCATCAGGCCGCCGTGCGTCCCAACTGACGCTGGCGACCCATTCGCACCGGCTCGCGCTCTGCCTTGCTCTTTCTTAGCTCGTCATCTTTCTCGTGAGTAGCGTCAAGGGCTGCGATAGGGTGGGGATTTGTGGGACGGGATCAATTCCAAGCGCCAGTTGCGGCCGCTTGGTGCGAGGCTGCCTTGGCACGGGCATCGTAGATGCGCTTCAGGAGTGGGGTGACGTGCTAAGAGGTGCACTTCGAAGTTTTGACTCGATGATGTGCTTTTGGTGAGCGCGGCAAAGGTGCCGTTTCAGCGTTGGTGCAAGGTCTCCATTACATGTGGCCAATCTACGCAAGAAATTGTGCCGCGATTATCGGAAGCACATTGCTACTTGACGCACAAACGTCATTTCCCACACTCTGCACTTGCAACGACGTCTTCGGCTTCGTAAAGCGTTTGCCGGCCGCCGTGCCGCGGGTATGACAGTCATACCTCGCCACAGAGCGCGCCTGACGCCTGCGAACCGGCGTATCTGATAGATCCAAGCGGATACCCTTCATCAGCGCGTATTGATGCCGCCGAGTGGTCACGACGAATGGAGTGAAGATCACCCCTTTATGGAAACGGAGGAAGAGAATCCGCCGCAGAGCATGCAGGGGTTCAAGGGTCGGCCAATTTATGTACGCGGCGGTGATGAACGTATTCGCTGGAGGAATGCGTGGTGGGCATTATGTTACGTGGCCGTCACCCCGGGTCTTCGGCTTCCTTAGTTGTCATTTGCGCACGAAAGTCGAGCAAGTCTCACCGAGGATGCCGAACTTCGGCGCCTCGCTCCTCGGGGCGAAGCCAGTAATCTCCATCCTGCGAGAGATTTTGGGCTTTAGACACCGCAATTTCAGATCTCAAGGGCCACACGCCGATCCGGAGTAGCCGCTGCAGAGGGGTGAGGGCGCCCTTCACTGACAGCAGCAGGGTTTCTTCGCGCCAGCTGCTGCCATATGCGAGATCTTGCAGATTCGTGATTGCATTTCGCCGGCTAGCTGCAACGCGTGTCACAGCGAGTCAAGCAGCAACTAGCAGCCACGCGCGCGCGCTCGCGCGCCATCGCAACGCGATGTGACCTTCGGAACCGCGCTAGCGCAATTAGAGCCGGCGGCTCACTCTTCGCCCCTCGCCCAAGCAACTACCCTTTGCCCGAGCCCTCGACCCATTGCGCAACCGTCCGCCGTTTGTTGCGCATATGCTGTTTCATTCCGGCATCCCGCATGTGTTGCGGGCGGGGTCCGCGCGTAAATGATCGACAACGTCTTTCTGAGACTTGCTGTGAACTCATCGTTTGCACGCGCGGTTGCGCACCATGCGTTTCCGCTCTCTGCACCCGCGCTCGCCATCTGCCCCTTCGCTGCTGTTTGGATGATGCAATTTCTGACCGACCTTCTTTCCGTTCCACTACCTTTCCACCCCACGTTTGGCCTGTGCCGACTTGTTGCATGGATACCACTGCACCCCGCCTCTTGGGCTGGCGGTGCTGCGGATACTGGTCGCCCTTCACCCTGCATCTGGCATTCCTCTTGAACCTACCGCGCGACCCTTCCCCTCCCTCTCGATTTGGAAACGATGGAATCGTTGCACGGCCTAACGCACTTCTCCGTTGTGCCGTCCTTACCTGCGCATTCTCATTGCTCGCCCTCGGCCCATTTCTGCGACTCTTTGATTCTCCCTGCATCGTCGGCATGCGGTCATTCACAAGATCAGAGCGACCTTCGTCGACAGCGCCAGCTTTACCAGCTGCGACTGGTCCACGTCGCCAGATTGCCTCGTGTGAGTGTCGGGGTGGGCACGTTCCACACGTTCGTACTCATATGGACTGCTCCAACGTCAAAGTCATAAAGCTGACAATTCGTTTCTCTCGACACCCCAATTTTGCCCCACCGCCGTTGATCATCTTGTTCTTCCTTTGCAACTTGACCTCTGAACCTCCAACACGTCCACCATTTTGGAAATGACCGCGATCGTCGCACCACCTCCCGCCCCCACCAGCTCCTACCGCTACTCACCAAACTTGTACGAGAGCCGCACAGTGCACAACGCCTCGTCAAGCCAGATGACACGACCCGACACACCACCGGCGGACTACCCGTCCCCGCTCCTCCGCGCTAGCGATGCATCAGCATCTCGACCTCTGATCAAATCATTTGGAGGTTCATGCGGCAAGCCCGTCTTTGCCGGCAGCGTTGATGAGCAATTGAAGGATGTGCTCAATCGCATCGATATCGACGAATGCGAAGCGAACGGCGAAAATGCTTTCTTCGTTGCAGATCTCGCCGAAGTCTACAGGCAGCACATTCGATGGCAGCGGGCGCTGCCTCGCGTCATCCCGTTCTACGCCGTCAAGTGCAACCCCGACCCTTACGTTCTGCGTCTTCTCGCCGCGCTCGGCACTGGCTTCGACTGCGCTTCCAACGGCGAGATTCAAAATGTGCTCGATCTGGGCGTGTCGCCGTCACGCATCATCTACGCCAACCCCTGCAAAGCGGCCTCTTTTGTCCGCAACGCTCGTGATCAGGGCATTTCCCTCACGACGTTTGACAATACCGACGAGCTTGTCAAGATGAAGCGCTTCCACCCACAATGCAAGCTCGTCGTCCGCATCCTCACCGACGACAGCAAGAGCGTCTGCCAGCTGGGCCTCAAATTTGGCGCCCCCCTCGACAACGTCCCGCGCTTGTTGGCAAAAGCACGAGAGCTTGAATTGGACGTCGTCGGCGTGAGCTTCCACGTCGGTTCTGGTTGCTACGACCCGCTTGCCTTCAAAGATGCTGTTCACCGTGCTCGCCAGGCATTCGACATGGGCGCGAAGGCTGGCTACCAGTTCGATCTCCTTGACCTCGGAGGCGGCTATGCGCATGACAATTTCGATCGCATTGCGAGCGTACTCGGCCCTGCTATCGACGAATACTTTCCAGATCGCGATTTTGCACCTGGTGGTCGCCTTGTCGACCGTACTCGACACGGCCTTCGCATCATTGCGGAGCCTGGGCGGTACTACGTCCAAAAGGCTTTCGTCCTTGCAGCGAACATTATCGCTCGCAGAGAGAGTCACGTGGATTCGGAAAATATCGATGAAGCAGTCGCTGCTGGCGACGAGATCGATGAGAGACCGCCGCCTGTTACGCCAGCTGCTCCTCCGCCAAGTGAAGCGGCCGAAGATGTCAAGCCTGCCGTCATGTACTACCAAAATGACGGCATGTACGGCGCCTTCAACTGCATCTTGTTCGACCACGCCACGGTGCATCCAAAGGTGCTAACGATGCAGCAAAGGTACGCGTACGAGCCCGCTGTCGACGCTCCTGGTGTGGCTGATTTACCGCACTCGGCGAGCGAAGAGGAACGACAAAGATGGACGCTGCAACCGTGCAGCGTTTGGGGACCTACCTGCGACTCGATCGACTGTGTCAGGTCCATCGCGCACCTTCCCAAGGGACTCGAAGTGGGCGACTGGCTCGTCTACGAAGAGATGGGCGCTTACACCATCTGCGCCGCTTCTTCGTTCAACGGCTTGCGCCAATCCGAAGTGCGATACACGGTCGGATGGGGTCCGGATGCGGACAGGGTGCAGCAGCTATTGCTCGATAGCGCCCAATCGCTCTGAGCCATGAGGTCTCGAACGCAAGCATCTCTCAAGTCTCTTGCATGCATGTTCCAATGAGCCGTCCCACGATACGTTGCTGCTTCTGCTCACATGTTCGAAAATGTCACGACCATTTAAAAGCTGGGTAATACATTATTTGCAATGGTGAATGCAATGAATGCCTTCTGCGTGTTTCGCATGCTGCGATTAATTGTCATCGTTGCGGCACGCGCTCTCTGTTCCTTCCTTTCGGATGAACCTTGTGTGGTGCTTCACAATTCACGATTCAGCAAACGAGCTAGGAATGCTAGGAGAGGTGATTGTCTCATTCACGTGCGTCTAGATCAGTCATTCTTCCAGCTCTTCCACGTGCACCTCTTGGCGCGCGCCTCTGTAAATTACAGCTTGCACGAGACCCGTCAGAATCATGCTGTCGGCGACGACGCACCTCACCTGCCAAAGGGACGAACAGACGATGAGCGAGCTGAGTTGTGAAGGGTTCTGATGGGTCTTGACTCACAGTGTACGGTGCGACGTTCTCAGCTGTAAAGGCGGCATGAAGCCAGTTGAGGAGCAGCTGTGTAGCGCTCAGTAGGGCCGCGATGCGAAAGGTGCCATTGAACGTCTTGGTCTTGGAGTTGAGCAGCAATTGGCAGATCGTAGCGGCACTTCCGCAAGACGTCGAGAGCGTCTCGAACGCGAGCCACATGTGCTTCCTCACGACTGGAGCGTTGGCGTTTCTGTGCATCTGGCCTGCCAACTGGCCGAGATGAGGAGGATGATCTGCCGAGAAGTAGCCCTTTGGGTAGCCTCTGGATGTCGTGAGCTCAATGTTGCCAAGGAACTCGTCAAGGAAGAACAGTCCAAGTGTGAGGATGAATACTTTCGCGTATGGGAGGTCCAGCCTCGCATTGCGTCGTTCGGCCTGGTCGGCTTTGCGTTGACCAACTACTCCAGCAGTGTAAGGGATGCTCTGATGCGTCTTGCTCCACTCGATCCGTTTTGAGCGTCTCCAAGGAGCGAACGTGATGCGGAAAGTTCTGAAAGCTTGCAGAATGTTGAATGAAGCTGCAACGAGCGTAGGGAGGATCGCCCCTGTGATATTTTGGAGGATCGGATGATCTTGGGTTTCCAACGAGAAGCTATCAGCTTTCAACGACATCTCAAATCCGAAGACGGATGAATCCACGAAGAATTGCGTCACCAAATCCAGTACAGCGGCGGCACCGGACAATCCGAAAGACGTTCTGCGAGTAAGCCAGTATAGCAGCATCACTGAAGCAAGTAAGGGCTCGTGAGCTGCCGAATAGAATTGTAGGATGGGTTTTCGAATCACTCACGTGGTCCACTGGCAAGTCCAAACAGAAATTCGAAAGCGAAGCTCGCGAGCCCCAGCAAAGTCAAGTGTCGACGGATATCACCGGTCAGGACCCATGATTGAATCTCTTCCATTTGATGGACGTCATTCATAAATAGTCCTTCTGCAAAGGACTCCCGAGTGGCACGGTCGCCCTCGACCATTGCGATATCTTTGTTACCCTCTGCTTCGTTCTTCTCTTCGGCAAGTGGCAAAGGACTCGACACTCTGTCCATGTTGGACATCATCAGCGATGAGTCCGCAAACATATCCAGCTTGTTGAAGTGAGTCCTGACCGGTCCGGTGACTGCGGTATTGATTCTCCATTTGAAAGCTAATGAGTTGTTCTCGATTTTCGCAAATGGTTGTACGAGCTTCAACGAAAACTGGCTAGCTTTGTCTGTCTCAGAAAAGTCTCTATGCCTTTCCTGATAGACTTGACTACTGTTTTTCATCAATTCCCCTGGGCCGACCCAGAGGTCGTCTTTCTCCACATGATCGAAGAGGCGAAGGATCTCCCGAATGCCTGAATCGCCGTTCACAGCTAGTATTTGAGGCGCATAGAAGTGTCGCAGACTGCCATCAGGAGCGGTGAAGGTGAAGTGCTGATGGAAAGGTGACAGGCGTCTATCTGCAGCGCACCTGGCGTCTCCCTCGGCGACGCATCCGAAGTGCTATTTCAACGCAGAAAAATTTATATGAGCAACAGTACACGCAAGGCTGCACCGAGCTTTTCCGGACCTACCTCAGCCCAATTGGGACCCTGCTTGTCTTTGAGATCTTGCACACGGAATATGGCTTGTTCGTCCACCTTCGGAAGCATGATCCTGCTTCTGGTCAGTAGAAGCGCTGCGACAGTCTTCTTGATTTCCTGCGCCATCGTTGTCTCTCCCAGCAAAGTTGCGAGTTGACGATCGGCCTCAGGCCCGCTGATCGTGTCATCGTGATCCAGACCAAAAGTGCCAATCAGGTTGCTTAGCTTGGCCTCAGAGTCCTGAGGGCTCGCAGCTTCTCCATCTTCGATTCGCTCATGCACAGATATCAAAGGCTTAGGTGAGCTCCCGGTCATGAGAAGAGCTTCTGTGAGGGTAAGGGGAGCACGCTTGGATGCGCCCAAAGTCGAATTGGCTTGACGCGAGTGTTTCCAAAGGTGACAAGTCCAGCCCATCAGTCTCTTCCTCTTTGTCTCGCCTTCAGCTTGTACAGAGCCTTTGCGCAGCGCGCTCTCAACCATTGTCGGCTGACACAGCCGCTGAGCCTGTAAATTCGCACTGGAAGGCGTGCCAGGGCGCTTCCAAGCTCTTGAACGAGCTCTCGCCTCCCAGACACTGTCACCGGTGAAGAGGCCATCGGCGGATGTCAGGTTTGCGAATGTCAGACCAGACCATGGTGCATCTGCAGCATCGAGATCAGACGGAACCATGACCGAAGTAAAGGACAGCGTGGATGCCTTGACTGTCTCCGCGCTGCGAAGGAAAGCGCGCGTTAGAGCCTCACACCCGCAGCGCGCTGTGCCGGGGCAAAGAAGAAATGAATAACTCACTTGAGCAGTGGCAAGGCGCTGAGGTCGATGTCGATCTCGGCATCAGCAGATTTTCTGGTCGATCCCAAAGTGAGATTTTGCGCAACAATGCCGCTCCAAATGGGCTGCAGATGCTCGAGTCGATCGCTCCTGAAGTCGCTATACTCAATCGTAGCCTGTTCACCCGCTTTCGGTTGCTTGATTTTGTCTAGCTGTGACAATCTCGATCGGCTCTGCTCGTCATTGACGAGCATGTTGCCCTCTTCTGCCCACTTGAGCCACAGCGTAGCGTGCACATCAAACCGAGTCTTGGCGTCGAAAAGAGGTCGCACCACGTCATCCTCCCAAGTCTTGTCCAAATCCTTGCCAAGGTTTCCCTGCTTCAAAGCTTCTTGTTCCTCCTCCGTTCCAAACATAAACTTTTGCATCTTGGCCGGATCATTTCCCTTGGAGCTTTCGGGCCTTGGTCCGGGAAGAATATCTCCCAGCTTGACGTACAGGGACCGATGAGGCTGGTGCACCTGAGCTCTAGCCCAGTACAGACCATACCCGATCCCGCACAGTGCGGCCAGACCCAATGCGCTGAATGTCCAAATGCAGCAGATTGCGCATTTCCCTCTTTCTCTCGTCCGTCGACGGACATCCAGCGCTGGCTCGCTTGTTCCAGACCGGGACCCTAACAGCGGAGCGCGCTGCTGTTCATCCTTGCCAGAGGCGCTTGGGGGCCCCGAGCTGCCTTGTATGACCTTTTCGCTCATGCTCAGAGGACGATTCTGTTATCCTGAAGCGCGAGAGCTTCTGGCAAAGCTGTGTATCCGCAAATCGAAGATCACAGTGTATGCCGTATGGCAAACCTGCATGTGTGGTTGTGACGACAAGCGATAATCATATCCACGATTATGATTCACGACTCACTCACTGCTCAGGAGGGAGTGTGAGCTGCTAATGTGGGAGCTCAGCCATCACCATGCGCAATGCTGAGCACCTCGCATCATCGCATCAAGATATACGGTACCGTACAGGCTCTGCTGCAGAGAATACAGTCCCACCCACACGTTTCATGCGGCGCAGTCATTGGCTCATTCGTGATTCTGATTGCCGATGCACGAGCTAAATATTGCGCCGCGTTTGCAGATTCATCAGCCCGAGCCGCGGCGCAAGTCACGCGGTACCGGTACCGTACCGCTCTTGCTCACATCAGACTTGATTCAGTGCTCGAGTTATAGCGCGCATCGGCTCGCCTGGCTTGGCTTGGCGTGGCCCGACCATGCGGTCATGTGGCGATGCGTATGGCATCAATGACGACAACTCGTGACTTCACTTCCGGCGGGCGACCTTTGGCGTCCAAGTTGGATACGATGCGGAATGCACCTTCGACCGACGCGGCTTACAAGCGCTCGCTAAAGCGTGTCACACACACAGCACCATCAAATACACAACATGACGCACTCCAACCACAGACCCCAGCTGACATGCAGACCAGTATATATTCACATTGACACCTTGCGAATTTTGACCCGCGAGGTGCTTGCTCGAGACAAGTGGTCAGATGTACGCCAGCTTGGTTGCTCAATTCAAATCTAATGATGCGACACATTGTTGCCCACAAATCTTGCAGTGGACGCATCCTACTGAGTCTTGCGCTGACTAGCCACCTTTGCGAGTTCCTGCAGATTTCCGGCCAAGTTCTGTTGAGCCGTCAATTCGGCCTTTCTTCTAGCTTCACGTCTTTCCCTTCCTTTGGCCACGATGGCCCCAATAGTCCTGGGCGCCAACAATCTTCTAGTCACTTCTTCGATGATGTGACTTCCTGCAAAGTCTACGATCATAGCTGCCACCTGCATTGCAGAGAAGACGGGAAGGTCAGCGATGCGGTCCAGATCTCTCAAAGGCTTGAGATGAAGCTCAGCAGCGACTTACAAGATGCAGTTTGAAAGCGTCGGGGATCTTGATGAGCTGTAGCCACTCGTTGAGCTCCGGCATGATTTCCAGCGCACCACCAAAGGCGACGCCAAAAGCGCCAAGCAAGGACCATCTCATCGTAGTGTTTGCCCACAAGCTCTCCCTCCACGGCTGACCAATAAAGTTGGAAATGACCGTGGACACTTGTTGGCTGAGACCGATGAGGAACACGGCAGTGTTGAGCAGACTGGGCGAAAATTTCTTCTCCAGATCCACTACCTTTTCTTGTTCCTCAAAGACCGGCACCAATTGGGTGATGTACCTCATGCTGGCGATGTGCAGCGCAAATTGTCCAAGGATGGAAGCGATGATGTAGAAGTTGAAGATATTTGCCAGAGGTCGTTCCTTGGACAATTTCTCATTGGGTTGTGCTCGAGAAATCATCAAGAAGCAGACGCTCATGAGCATGCCCGAGATGGTAACTTGATAGTCACCGTACTTGATGCCGTCTAGGTACATGACGCTGAGCGAATAAGCCTGGATCAGGCAGTTGAGCCCAAGAATTTTGTACTGCTGCACGGTGGATACCAAGCTGCACCTTCCTTGTCTGATGACGTGCGTGATAGCAGCGACGTTCGAAAGCTTGGAAGTGAAGGGTGCAGCTACGGAGGCGTCTCCAAGCTTAATTTGTGGTGGTCCGTCTGCGTCGGTGTCCATGTCAGCCATAGATGCAGTGAGCGTGCTCAAGTCGAATTTAGCGGTTGGGTCAACGACGCGCTTGCGTTGCATCTGTTTGATGGTCTCGTCGCGTGCTTTTTCCAGCTCGGGGTACAGTTCCTTCAGGGCGGCAGGCACTGGAGGCGGAGGTTGGCCCCATCTGGAAGTGAGCTTGAGTTGAGACTCGTAGATCTTCTTGTTGCGCTCATTCCTTTGGTGCTCAAAGATCTTCTTCAGATCTTCAGGCGTTCCGTCCAACAAAGCAATGCCAATGTTGGCAGCCTTGAGAGCGCCGACATCGTTCGTGCCATCTCCAGCCATGAGTGTCACGTACCCGAGACCCTTCAGTGTGTTGAGAATGAGCTCTTTCTGGGCAGGACTGACACGCGCATAGACCCATGTGTTCTGCACAAGCACTTGCCACGCTTGAGGATTTGTCTCCACAAATTGTCTCAGCGCAACGCCAGTCATGCAAATGTCGTAAGTGTCGAAGAGCGTCTCGTCCAGCTTGTCCTCCGCTCGAACAGGGATGATCTTTCGTTCGTCCACAGTCCTCCAAACGAGGTCCTTTTCGTCCGAAGACCCTTCTCTGACGTCCAAAATGAGCGTCTCACGATCCACAATCTCGACTTCTGTAGCGACGTGGACAGCGGTGAGCGGATTGTCACCTGTGATCATGATGCTGCGATGCGACGAGTCGTTGAGAGCCTTCAGAGTCTGCTTAGCGTCCGGCTTGAGCGGGCAATGGAAGACGAGGAAGCCAGCGAATTCCAAACCGCTCTCCACGTCCCCTCGGCCGAGATTGTTCACGCCATCAGCCGTCAGCTGAACTCCATCCACGTACTTGTAGCCAAGCGCGAGCACACGGCTGCCTCTCCTGGTGAAGCCCTTGAAAGTCTCGTCGTAGCCTGCGGGAACACTCTTGTACATGCTTCTGAGCGTTTCCGGCGCTCCCTTGACACTTGCGAACAGTCGTCTAGAGCCAGTGTTGTCCTGCACAAAGCTCAAAGTGGACATGCGCTTCAAAGCCGAAGAGAATTGGAAGCGTCGTCGCACATTGACACCCAATCGGTGGCGAGCTGTCTTGATATCGCTGGGTGCTAGTTGATCGCCCTTGTTCAGAGTCCACTGCAGAGCATCCAGAGTCGTCTTTTCCATCGGATCGCCTACCACTCCATCGTCCAGAAGTACGAGCGCATGTGCAGAAGCTAGAGTCAGGGTAGTCTCCTTGCTCGTGTCCTTGAGATTGATGAGGTCCGCAGGTCCGCGAGCACCAACCTGCGCAACACCTTGCACCTCCAAATCCTCTCCGGTAATCGTTCCAGTCTTGTCGAAGCAGCAGACGTCGACCCTTCCGGCGTAGGGGATCCTGAAAGGCTCGGTGCAGAAGATGGAAAACTTGGCGAGAGCCATGAGAGATGTGTTGACGGCCATAGAGAGCTCCATGGGCAGCTCGGGCGGGACGACTGAAGTGATGATGAGGACGCAGTCCAGAAGCAATTTGCCTTTGGGTCTTCCCATCTCCATACCGCGGGTCCAGACATACCAGCTCGCAGCGATGGCAAAGATTAGCAAGAAGCCAATGAAGAGGAAAGCTTCGAGATTGTTAGCAGAGACGCGTCCTTCATTTGTGAAGACCATAAGACGAATGAGCTGACCCTGAGTCGTGCCGAAGCCGGTGCGTAGCACGACAGCTGCCGCGCCGCCATCTGGCGTCTTAAGCTGCAAGGCGTTCGCGGGAGACTTGAGGTCGGCAGCCTCACCAGCAGCCCCAGGTGCCCCAGGAGCGGTGGTCTGCAAGACCTTTGTGCCGCCGAAGACGACATTGTTTCTGTCGTTGCCATTGACATCGAGCTTGTCGCTGCCCTCCCGCAACTCAATGCCTTCTTTCAGAAGAGGTGTCGATTCACCCGAGAGCATGGCCTCGTTGACGATGGCGCTGCCACCAAGCAGGAGCAGGTCGCAAGGAGTGGCAGAGTCCTCTTTGGAGCGAGTGACAGATACAACATCGCCAGGCAACAGTTCGGTGGTGCTGACTTCCTTCCAAGCGCCTGCACGGTGGACTTGGATTTGGTAAGGCTGGATGGACATGGTACGAAACTCGTTCAGAGTACGCAGACGCTGGATCGTCGAAGATGGCGTGGCTCGTCAGCATTTCCGAGGGTTGAGGAGCGAGCTGTCCATGCTTGCTCACCTGGAACACCACTGTGGCCTCAAACACGACGAGCATGAAGAGGGTGAACAGCGAGTAGTACCAATACTCGTCGAGCATCCATAGTCCCACGCAAAAGATTTGGAACACAAAGAATGGAGCCACCGCATGTTCAGCAAAGAGGCCCAGAAAGGTAGGCCTCGGAATGTCGAAGAGATTCTTCCCAAAGGTACCTTCCGCGAATTCCACTTCCCTCTCGCTCGCATGGCCCTTGGTGGATTGGAAAGCGGACAAGGTGGGCTGAGAGTCTGCTGGGTAAGGAAGTCGGCGGAATGTGGGCACAGTCACCAGCGGCGAGGTGTGCACCGATGTGACGGGAGCTTTTGCATCGGGCTGAGTCAAGATGTATTTGTCCGCTTGATAGGTGAAAGAAACCTCCTGGGGCAGGCCCTTGCGAGTCACGAATGACAAGGGAACCAGCTCTCCCTCTCCCTTGTGGGCGTGAGGAAAGACTCGCACGATGGAAGCATCTTGCAGCCACTTGGCCTGCACGGGATTGAGCATATGAGGTTCGTCAGTAGCCGCGACACTCGGCAAAGCTCAGGAGCTACAGGCCAGAGTCGATGAGAGGTGCTGAAGGCTGACGAAGTTTGCCCCCTTCCCTCAGCTCGTCGCTCTGCTGTACGCAGAGCTGTATCGAATCGCTCCCGATCCGCCTTTCACTTCCAGGCTCTACTCGAGATTCAATGTCCTGCTCGATCATGGAGTGGCTTCCTTTCCTTGGGGCCGCCATCCGCACCCAGCCTGAGACCCTTCAGGCCAACTTACAGGTCTGCAGGTGAGCAGCGCCCTCGCGCCGATGCTCCACTTGGTGATCAGAAAGCTCAACGCATGGCTGGTTACCAGTCCAACCACAAAGATGAAAGTCCACTCCTCGCTCTTGATCCAGCTGTCGTACTTAATGAAGTAAGCGTAGGCCAGGAGAGGGTAGAAGAGAGCAAAGGGCGTGGTGTAGAGGTGATACTCTATCGGAATAGGCTTGTGCAGCGTGAGACGAGCTATGTCTGGAGACGTGACCGGCGGCGCTGGTGCCCTGAGATTGGCGTGAGAGTGAATGAGCGAATCAGCGCATCTTTTGGAGATGCGGAAAAGGCCCAATGTGTAGATACTTTGCACTCACATGGTGGCGAGGATGGGAGCTCAAAACGAGCCAATTTGGGGCCCAGCAGAATGAAGATGAGCAGGTGAGGCAATGTTGGACACTTGGGTGAATGCTAGCCTTGTCAAGGATGCAAGAAGCCGCAAACTTGGTAGAGACACGCTAGATCGGTGGTGAGCCCCAAAGCAAGGGAAGCGAGGTTGCACTCGAGACTCATCAATACGAATGAATCGTCAATAAGCTGTACGATTCGAGGTACGCGTGGAGCTTTTGCTCAGAGGATGGGCCGAGCGCATTCATGTGCAGCAGGCGCTCGCACCTTCGCAAGCGGCACGCATCATATGATGATGCACGCAAGCGAGCAATCAAGAAAGCATCTTCTGAAGTTGCGAGGTGTCAGTCGTGAGTGAGCGCATTGACACGCGCAGAACCTTCTCGAATGTGACCTCTGCTCCTCGCTTTGCTCGTCCATGCATGCATCTGCAAGCTCTGAGCGTGACCGACTTCGCTCGTGATCCCAAGTTACCGGCCATGTACTCAAACTCACGCAATTCGTCAGCAGTTTAAGTAGTCACGAGTCACGAGTGCTAGTGAGTAGCCTTGCTGTCCACAACTTGCAGAATCAAAGCCGTGAAGGGGAGCATCACCTCCATTCTTGATTCACAAAGAGCAGTCTTGCTTGTTAACACCATTCGCGACATTGAGGAAGCGGACTGAACCGATCACACTTCGGCATCTCGAGCGAGTTCAGCATCCAAGGCAAGCTGGCCTTTCCAGCATAGCGTCGAGCGCTAGGCCCCGAACAGTCGTAGCGTTGCCTGGCTTCACTCGCGCTGGTGATGTCGTTCTTTGGCTTCGACACGACTCTGCCAGGCAAAGTGTCGGGTGCTGGCGAAACTGGTCTGGAGGGCAAGTTTCGGAATACATCGTTGGGCGCTGGAGCGAGGGAAGATGTAGAGATTTACACGTGGGGTCAGGATGGCAATGATGGGCTCGGAGATCTGCTCGAAGAGGAAGGAGATGATTTCAACGACGACACCTTTGGCTTTGGTGGAGCTGGTGGAGACGTCGGTGAGGCCAAATGCCGCTTTCAATGAACGCTCTGCGCACCCACACCGCACTGCATTGAACCTGCTCAAGCAAGTGTGGCTGACCTATAACGCTTCTTTGCCCTCGTCTTCTCTCAGGCACGGACTTTGACTTTGCGGGTCAGACCGCAAAACAAGGAGCAGCTCAGAGCTCCTTTCCCCAGCAGCAAAGCAAGCCCGCCGGAGATGCACGCTTCGTCAGCACTTTGGATGATTTCTGGGGATTGCCAAGCGCCCCCGTCGGCGCAGCTTTTGGCCAACCTGCTCCTCCTGCTATTCAGGGTACGTACCAGCCTCAGGAAGAGCTTGTTCATCGCGAGAGTTTATGCGATCGTTGCTTGCCGGCTCGACGCTGAATGGAAGCCTCTTTGCCCCCTTACATTCGCACAGAACCACCTCAGGTCCAGGGTTATCAGCCCCCACCGCCGGCAGCACCTCAAACGGCCAGCAAACCTCCTCCTCGCACCATGGATGAAGTAGAAGCTGAAATGCGCGCTGCTGCTCAAGCCAGAGCTGCTGCTGCCGCCCAACAGCAATCTCAGCCGAGCGCTCCATCCTCAGCACCTGCTTCTCAGCCTGGCCGTCCGCTGACCCTGGAAGAAGTCGAAGCTCAAATGCGTGCTCGTCAGCAGCAGCAGCAGCAACAGCAACACCCCTCACAGCCTGTGCCTGGTCTGGAAGCTCCTCAAGTGCAGCCGGCGTCTCAGCTACCTCCCGCATTTCCCAGCTTGGAGGCACCTCAACCTGGTGCTGTGCCACAGCTTCCTGCGGGCTTCGGATTGGGTCCAGCTCACTTTCCTCCACTGGGCGCCACTGGTCCTCGTCTGGACACAGCTGGACCTCGATCAGGTACGCCAGGTATTAGCGGGCGTGGACGAGATGGCATGCCACCCGCAGCGGCTGCTATGCACAACGCGGCCCAGAACAATGCCGCTGCCAAACAAGCCCATATGGCCCATCTCAAAGCCTTATTGGACGCTCTTCCTGCCCCTGTCAGGGAAGGCGTGCTTCGGTTGCCACCACACGCCCAATTTGCCAGTCTGGAAGGCGTCGCCCACCAGTTCCCTGGACTTTTGAGACCCGAAGAAGCTCCGAATGTTATAGGAGCCGCGCTGGCTAAGCTGTCAGAGGTCGAGCAACATGAAACGCGCTTGGCTCGCAGAGCGATGAAGATTCAAGCCATGGTGAGTGCTCACGCTCTCGCGCTCGGTAGATGCCCTCGAGGCTGATACTTTCACCTTCATCCCGTAGTCGCACTACAACAACCTCATGACCATCTCCGACAAAGACTTCATCACGCGCATTCAAGTATCGACACTGGTCACGCAGGATCCTTATGCAGATGACTTTTACGCTCACATCTACTTTCAGCTGCGGGGAGGTGGGCCTGCTCAGAGTGCTGCTAACGGCGCTCCAAGTGGACAGGCTCAGGCTGGTGGCAGGGCACCACCCAAGGGTCCGGCAAAAGGACGCAAAGGCAAGAGCGCACGTGATCAAGCCATGTCGCGGATGCAAGCACAAGTGGAAAGGATTGTTCAGAACCGCAAAGAGAGATCGGAAAAGGCAGCTGCTGGAGCGGCTCTCGAAGGCGCGCTGGGTCGTGTAGGCCCAAGCACGACCAAAGCGCCTCGGCAGATGCTGCAGGTCGATGCTCGATCTGCTACGCCCAAGCCGGATGGCGCTTCGGGCAGCACCCAAGCTCAGGATGCGGTCAGAGCTGCTCTGCAGGGAACTAGCTTAGCTCACGAGACCATCCTGCCTGACGGTATGCAACCTGCGCTTGGCAAACACGTCGTCCTGGGCATCCTCGAGAAGCTGTACGAGATCGTCCTATCCCTGGAGCAGATGCGCAGATCTGCTCCCAGCCCTCCATCCGGACCGACTGAAGAGCCCTCATCGGACTACCTTGCATGGCAACAACAACAGAGTCAATTGGTGTCAACGCTCTGGTCGGAACTTCGAGTCTTGGAGCCTCTGCAGGTCTCTGATCCTCATCCTTTCATCAGCTTGATGTCGACCATCAAAGGCAAACGTCTGCTGCCTCGCGCACTGCGACATTTGACTCAAGAGCAGGTGCTCACAGCTCTCACTCTGATAGTGGCTACCTTTTCTCAATTAGACATTGTCAGGCAAGGCTCAGCGCTGGATGTGCCGCTCGAAGGGGGCGCCAATGTTTCACGAGAGAATAGAAGAGAAGCAGCCAGACAGACTGAAGCCTTCTCCACGAGCGTTGTCCCTGCTATGCTCAGTCTGATGGCCGGTGCAAGCATGCGGATAGTCAGCGGAATGCTGGCGCTCTTCGTAGAGAGAAATGACTTGATCAGCGTGGCGAAGACCCGGCCTGGAATCGCCTTCCTCACCATCTTCCTCTCTAGGGCCGAAACTTTGCGCCAGGGAGGAGCAGCAGTGTCTGACGTGGAAGCACCCTCGGCGGACGAATTAGAGCAATGGACGGAAATCTTTGGTCTGCTCTTCCGCAAGCTGACTTCGCGTTCTGGCGAGCTGGCTAGCCTTTTCCCCTCCAGCCGAGCGCGCAACGCGATTCCATTCGGAAGCGCCTATTACGAAGGGGCTTCTGCGCCTGGCGGAAGTGTGAGCTTGGGCAAGGAGAGGAACATCGACAGCGAAGATGAACCAGTCTGGAACCTCATGGCTGCCCTCGCTGTCAGTTCGGCTACGGAGCAGCAGCACGTGCTCGTGCAGGAACTCAGAGAGAAGATATTGGAAAACGTCTTTGCGGCAAGAGAATGGGCGGAGAGAAGAGGCAACTCGGAATCGGATGCTGATCTGAGAATCAGAAATGTCAACTTGCTCGTGAGTAGACTCTCGAGGTGTCTTTGGCAAAGCTTTGCTCCATTTGCGCCTCTGACGTTCTCTTCGTGTCCCTATCTTCAGCTCCACGCTCTCAACCTGGACGCGGCTCAAATCACCGTCTGATACAGCAGCGAAAATCGCTGTAGTCTCTCTGGTCGCACGTCCAGTACAGAAGCTACTAGCCATATCTCGCCATTGCTCAAGACTTGTTCCTCAATGCAAGCAAATGTTAGAGAATCAAGTGTTGCTCTCGTGAAAATTGATGAATGCATGTTTCGTCTGCTGGCCGCGTCTTTGATGAAGACTTGGGCAAGGCTCTTGCGTCCTTTGACTCTTGATTCAGATTGGCATAGCCTCTCACATCTGGGATCGCGCTCCGTTCGCTTCTCACCATGCCCAATCAAGCATTTGTGAGCTTTGTAGCTCGACCAAACGGTCACTGACCTGAATTTTCAATCAAATCCATCGTGCCTGGAGAGGCCGAACAAATCCGCACTGGATAGCCAGATAAGCTCGACAGGATGCGTGAACCGGTCACGGTCACGAATGGTGAATGGTGAATGGACGGGCTGCATCGCCGATCCACTCGTGCAGCGGTCGGGAGTGCTGCAACGACCGCGCGGTCCGCATGCAGGTGAAGCACCAAGAGCTTCCTTCTTGGGCCTGATTGGAACCCAGCAGCAAGTTTGACAGCTCTCATGCCGCCGGCCGCACCGTATTCGACCGCACAGTAGCTAGCACCTTTTGCATGCGCAGGCAGGCGGGCAAGGGCGCTAAGCGGACAAGCCAAACTCGGACCGGACCACATTGAACTTCTTTTCCCTGCTTGTGTTCTTGTCTGCGTTGGGATGCCTTCGCAGTCAATCTGACTTCCTCGTCGCGAGCGGTCAAGGATAGGCCCGAAAAGCACGAGTCGACTGCAAGCCGGCGCATCACTAGTCACAGTAGTAGTGTGTATGGATGTGGGTTGCTGCGAAGAAGCTCCACGAGTCCAGCCTAGGAGCCTCACCTTCCGGGGACGACCGCCGGACCTCGGCACTCAGTGACTGCAACGCGTCACACCGACCCTCATGGAGCTGGGTAGAGCTTCGAGCTTCGAGCTTCGGGTCTGCCCATGGAGACCACAGTGGAGTTCCACTGCTACTGTACCGGTGACTGTTCACCGTGCTCGTGCTGCTGTATGAGCTGTAATGTGCATCCGGTTCCTGCTTAAATCCTCAGGCTGAAGATGTTCGCAAAGTCGATGTCCGACTCAGTCGTCGTAACTTCACTACTTTTTGCCTGACAAATATCTGCCACTGCAAGCACCTGTGCAGCACCTTCTCGGCGACCACCAGCGCTCGCTGCTTTGCACTTGGGGCTCGCAGATGGACATACGAATGTCTCCTCGAAACTAGGTCCCTCGGCCGATCGCTCTCGAGCTGATAGTGAATATTTTTCTCCATTCCGAACGGGTCTATCGACCCTCTTGCCTGGCTATCCCCAAGACTTTCATCAGAATGGCCTCTTCGGATCCCAGAAGCGATCCGATGGTATCCATCGACGTGCTCGAGGAAGTGGCATTCACGGGAAGGTCAGATGTGAGGGCGGTGATCCCGCCGTCAGCATTCCTGGGTAGCTTGGTACCAGTCTCGCTCGCCTACATTCTCTTTAGCACGCCTCGTCTGAGGAATCAGCCGGCTTTCTGGATACTGGGCTTTGCGTTGGTCTGGAGTTGGACTTGGTGCATACTCGTCATCAGCGTGAGTAGACCCCGACAATAACCTCGAACAAGGGCTTGCTCAGCTCACTGACTTTCTGGCCTTGTTTGCATTTCCTTAGCTTTGGCACGATGATATCAGGCAAATAGATGACGAGGGTTATCATGCCCGGCTTTGGCTACTGGTAGAGCAGAAGTGCGTAGATCGGCTGCCGTAACACGGCTGCGATGGTCTCTCGTCACCCAAGCTTACCCATCACCTGCATCATTGCATGCGCCTTGACCTTCAGCATCGAATCATGGATGAGGCCCATGCTCGTCTGGATTTGCGACCTTGCCTTGATCTTCAAAATATTGGCTTTCTATCCTTCGCAGCTGCACAGCCTCCAAAGGAGATTGTGCTTCCTGATCGTACCATTCGCTTTGATCCACCTTGCCCGCCTAGGTCTACTCATCGGCGTCCTCGTCACGTCAATCCAATTTCTATACGGTCCTTTGGCAGACTCTGGTTACCTATCCGGAGCGAGTACGATCACGTTAGCGATAGCTCAGACTTCTTTATCTGTGGTGGAGAACCTGGCTTGCAGTGCCATCTTGATAGCCAAAGTGAGGTGATCTCCCATTCCTGCTGATGCCATGCCAGCACGTCCCAGCGTTTTCTCTGCTGGACTTGTTTACTTACTACATTTCACTCTCTTCGCGCAGGTTGTCTCGTACTGGCGCATGCCATACATCTGCTCAACAAGATCGACAGCGGCTCGAATGCGGCTCAAGTTCTTGCTGGAAGCGCTGCTCTTCACCTTCCTGCCGGCCACGCTTGCGCAAGTTTCCTTGCTCATCGTGGACTCGATCACGTACAACACGCCAAACATCACCACGCCATTGGCCAGAGGTCAAGAATACTCTTCATATCTCGCGATGGTCACGAGTATGCATTTCGGTCTGCTGGCGGTGTGGTGGTCCGGTATCCGAGCCCAGCCTCGAAGCGCAATACGCAGCTCCGCGGGTGGCAGCGCAGGCGACAAAGTCGTTGCAGGAGAAACTGCTCAGACGGGGGAGACGGGGAGCGGGTACAAGCGACGTGCAGGCTTGAGGAGCCGTAAAGGTCAGATGTCGTCTTCTCAGGATGCGGATGCCCAAGACAGATCCATCTTGTCTTATCTCTCCGTGGATAGAGAAGGGGAAGTGGACTTCGAAGACTCTTACGAACCGGAGGAGTCCATGGAGGTGCTCCAGACCAAGGTTGTCGAAGAGGAACGCCAGAGACAGCAGGACGGCAATCCGGAGCATAGAGGCAACCTCACCTACATCACCGCTCGCAGACACAGTCAGCAAAGTAATCGACAGCCTGACCCGAGCTCGGAGCGACAATCGTAGATTGCTCAGACTTTCAAGCTCATCCATCTCGCTTCCTTCGGTCCTTCGATCAAAAGGTGTGCGGCAGTCCCACGTTTGACCATCGTGCACGTTATGTACCCCCTTATACCCGCGCACAGGCCTCGCGCATGGCGCTCATCTTGGCGGCTTCTTGTTGCGTCTTGCTTGCCTATGCAAACAGTGTCATGTCAATACTCAACATCTTTTCGAAAACGATGAAGTCTCAAGTCGGATCCACTCAAAGGCTCATGTACAAGCCGTCAGCCGAGAGGATTGGTGTTTCGCGGGTAATGAGAGCTAAAATGAACGAGTATGCCAAGGTCTTGTTATAGCAATCACGACTCGAACTCAAGAATGACGACTGCCTTGACCTCGAACAAAGACTCACGACTCGATCATCGGTCAAGGGTCAAGAGTCAAGACTCGAGACTCAAGACGCAAGACCTGGTGACTCAAGACTTGACTCTTGACTCGACTCTTGACTCTTGAGACTCAAGACTCAAGACTCAAACTGGTCCAGCGGATGGAGGAACACGTGACCTTCTTTCTTGAGTCTCGAGGACTTTTTTGAAAATTTCGGCGGATGCGCGCCCTTGATTCACGCGCAGCCCCTTGATTTCGGCTCAGCTGCAAGCGCGTCTGAATTTGAATCGTGGTGTTATTTATTTTCAAGATGGCTGAGTCTTTGCTGAAAGTGAACCTTACCGCAGAGACGGTAATCATTATTGCATTCGAATCCAAGATGCATGCTGTTTCCCAAATGCTTGCTGCAGAAAGCGCGGCACCGTGTGTGCGTCTGCGGGCCGCCAAAGGCACGCGGTCAGAGGAAAAAAAAAAAACAAGAGTCGATGCGCGCGAAGAACAGCGCAATTTTTTGCTTGCCTTGCCTCGCCCTTGCGACAGCAGCTACGATGCCGGCCATGGCGGTACAGGTAGGGGGGGGGGGCTCGCCGGCGGTGGCTAAAGTTCGTTGGCTGCCAGTGTCTGAACTTCTCGTGCCTCTCGTCATGACTTTCCACCATCCTCATCGACCATTCACACCACACACACACATCACAGCCATTATCTCCTGTCTGTGCTTCTCTCGTCTCCTCGTACGCATTTCACGTTCACGTCTAGACGGCAAGCACTTTCTCTCACTCTCACACGCGCTCAGCACGAACCCGGCACGACCTCTCACATAAACTGACGGCCAAAATCTTACAGACTTTTCCAGAAGACGATCAACTTTTCTTCTCTTCTTGTTTGCAACGTCCGTCAATATTGTCACGTGGTCCTTTCTTCTTTCGTGCTTCTTTCAACAAACGCGTGATCTCATAATACCGGCCAAGCTCTAGAGTCACGAAATCAGCCCCAACACCAAGCTGTTCCAGTTACCCGGCTTGCACAGCGTATCTCTATTGCTCGACAGAACTCGAACCGCGATAGACATTGCAGCTTCAGCGTTTTCTCGAGCTCAAATCCCTGTAGCGATAGGCTGGTCCCGTAATCCGACCACTCATAGAGAAGATCAACGCGGTCTTCATCGGCAGCACCGTATTGCACCTTCATCGCCACAGATTCCCAATCGACAGCAAGTCTGCGCGCACTGAGCGGTAGATTGCTCAATTCGACAAGCTTTGTTCAGCATGACCTACGAAAATGGTAGCGCCAATGGCGCTGACAGCCTGTCCAATGGCATGGGTGAGTCGTCAAATTTCGAGCAGAGTGGCCGAGGATGCCACGGTCAAGCTGCCGGGTCCATGGGTCGAAGACTGTGTCTGGCTTCTACGCTGGTGCATCGCCAGATGTATCGCGGGCTGATCAGAAGGGCTGTCTGGTAAACTCGCTTCGGTTCGAGCCGGTCTCGTCCAAGTCTTGTGGCATAGCATTGCCCGTCATGCAACAATTATATGCTGACGAGCACTCCTTCTTGCCCTCAGCCAATATGAATGTAAACGACGGCGGTCGCCCCAAGAGCGCTTATGTGCCTCCTCACCTTCGAGGCCAAGCACCTGCCTTCACTCCCAGGTGAGTCTGTCCGATGTCTTCCTGAACGTCGCGAGCTGCGCTGGAGCTAATGCTCTCAAGGTCCCATGTCAGAGCTGCTGCACCTCCGACCAACGATGCCCCACCTTCCAGCTTTGGCGGCGGGGGACGCGGACCTTCATACGGCGGCGCCTTTGGTGGTGCTCCTCGCGGTCCTCCCGGTGGCGGTCTGGCCTCTCGATCTGGAGGCGGCGGCTGGGATGCGCCGCCTACTCGCGGTGGTGGCTATGGATCTGGCGGAGGCAGTGGAGGTGGAGGCGGAGGGTTCGGAAGCTGGCGCGACGGCAAGCACGTCATCGGCCCAGAGAATGCTCGGACTCAAAAGGAGCTCTTCGGAGAAGCCGGGGATGGCCTCTCCCAAGGCACTGGTATCAACTTCGACAAGTACGGCGACATTCCAGTCGACGCTTCTGGTCGGGACGTTCCCGAGCCCGTGACGGAATTCACTAGTCCTCCCATCGACCCTCACTTGCTCAGCAACATTCAGCTCGCCAGGTACACCAACCCCACGCCTGTGCAAAAGTACTCGATTCCCATCGTGGAGATGGGTCGCGATCTGATGGGTTGTGCACAAACAGGTTCGGGCAAGACCGGCGGTTTCCTTTTTCCCATTCTGTCTGCGCTCTTCACCCACGGACCTCCACCACCCCCGCCCGAGATGGCCAACGGAGGTTTCGGCAGGCGCAAAGCTTTCCCCACCACGTTGATCCTCGCGCCCACCCGTGAGCTGGTGTCTCAGATCCACGACGAGGCGCGCAAGTTCACCTACCGCTCGTGGGTCAAGCCAGCCGTCGTCTATGGAGGTGCAGACATTGGCTCGCAGCTGCGTCAAATCGAAAGAGGCTGCGACCTTCTAAGCGCCACTCCCGGACGTCTTGTCGACCTCATCGAAAGAGGCCGCATCTCCCTTGCCAACGTCCGCTTCCTCGTTCTCGACGAAGCTGACCGCATGCTTGACATGGGTTTCGAACCTCAAATCCGACGCATCGTCGAAGGCGAAGATATGCCCGGTGTTATGGAACGCCAGACGCTCATGTTCAGCGCGACCTTTCCTCGAGACATTCAGATCCTGGCCAAGGACTTCCTCAAGGAGTACGTCTTCTTGTCAGTGGGTCGTGTCGGATCCACCTCCGAGAACATCACTCAGAAGATCGAGTACGTGGAGGATGAGGAGAAACGATCGGTTCTGCTCGACGTCATGGCTTCCATGCCAACTGGCGGTCTGACGCTGATCTTCGTCGAGACCAAGCGCATGGCGGACATGCTGTCAGACTTCTTGCTGCGCTCCAACATCGCAGCAACCAGCATTCACGGCGACAGGACACAGCGAGAGCGTGAGCGCGCTCTTGAGCTCTTCCGCACAGGACGCACGCCCATCATGGTAGCTACTGCAGTCGCCGCACGTGGTCTCGACATTCCCAACGTGACCCACGTCGTCAATTACGATCTGCCATCTGACATTGACGATTACGTTCACCGTATTGGTCGTACGGGTCGTGCCGGAAACACAGGTCACGCCACAGCGTTCTTCAACCGCGGAAACAGGAACATTGTCAATGAGCTCATTAACCTGCTCAAGGAAGCTAACCAAGAGATCCCATCTTGGCTCGAGGCCGTGGGCCGCGAGAGCGCGTTTGGAGGCGGCGGATACGGCCGAGGCGGCCGAGGCGGACGCGGCGGTAGACCTCGCGGTGGAGGCGGTGGTGGCTTCGGAGGCCGAGATGCTCGCGTTGGAGGTGGAGGCGGCGGATTCGGCGGTCCTCGAGGAGGGGGAGGTGGTGGCGGTGGCTTTGGTGGAGGAGCTTACGGAGGAGGTGCTCCCGGCGGTTATGGAGGTGGTGGCGCTGCATTTGGTGGACCTCCGCCTTCCAGTGGCGGTGGTGGCAGCTATGGCGGTGCGGGCGGTCCTTCGTGGTGGTGATCGGACGCGAGCACTTTATCCGTAGACTCTACGGTGTAACGCTTTGATGATCCACTTCACCGGTGACCATCCGTTGTTGGGCGAATCAACACTTCTATTTGCACACAAAAGGCAGCGGTAGGGTTTGGTGGCACAGACTTTTCCCTGCTCCACCCTCAATAGCTCGCTGCCACCATTCGTCTCGACTTGTTTTTCTTTGTGCTCGTCGCTGATATTCGAGTCTACTTGCGCTTCTCCAATATCCTGTACATATCGCCTCTCATCAAGCGAAAGACAAAACCTTTTCACATTCCGACGCGCTCGACAATGCTTTATAACGCTGTGCGGTAAGCGGAAAGTATCTCGTGTCAAACGACGGCTGCGCTCAGGTAGCTTCTGCTCACTGCTGCGACACTTTCCGCGCCTTGACGCGAGCGTCTCTGGCTGGGGATTTGCCCATGATGCGCAATAGGCAGCTAGCCGAAGGCATAAGCTCTCCTTAGCAGATTGATTTGACGGTCAAGCGGTATCGGGGCTTCTTTCGAGCGTAGGCTTGAGTCAAGAGTGTTTGGATGTTCGATTAACACGGTGTGGCGGCTGGTAGTCGGTATGCGCTTCCGCCTCATCGTGCCGTTCCTTGCATGCGTGATGTTGGATGTGAGCGCGCTCCAGCCCAGCGTTGAGAGCCGTGAATCGCTTGCCCCAAAAAGTCATGCGATGGATGGATGGCCCACACAAAGCGCGCTCTCATATACGCGTCTGTAGAGCATTTTGGGTACGCCGCGGCGCATCCGCGTGACGGTATGTGCCAGTCACAATTGAGTCATCTGTCTATACTCCTTCGCTCATGGCCCAACGATTACGAATCCGAGTGTGAATGTGAATGCCAATGCGCATCAGATTAGCTGTTCATGGTACTCACGCTGATTGTAAGCTCTGCCGAATGCCATCAAGAGGTGTGCACAAAGGTAGGTAGCTCACTAGCCACATCAGTGAGAGACTCAGACTGTCCTTGACGCTCCGCTTCGCATTTCGAGGTCGCGCCCACGCAGCCAGACAGAGCTCTCGCCAGCAGCTAGCCAGCCAGCCAAGCCTCTGCGCGCACCTTGCATACGCTCAGCAACGCCGCACTGGTAGGACCCTTGCGATGTACAGGTACAGACAGATGTCGATCTGGCGAGGATGTGCGCTGCTGCAGCTACACTGCTGCTGCACACGCTCGATCTGCGTTGGGCGAGCCGTGGCGCTCGATCGCGCGCCTGCAGAGCGAGAGATGCACGGACCTAATCAGCAGAACGCATTCCCTTACCAACATCCTTCCCGCTTCGATCCTGCTCTCCGCTCGTCAACGGTTCTTAGGTCCCCCTGCATTCACCTTTATCCTTTGAACTTGCCATCGACTCGTGACTGCTCGAACGCTGTCAGGGGCGCGCGCCCACAACTCCTTTGCGTCGGTCACGCCAGTACTACCATCTCCCCGTGCTCCGCACATTACACTTCTTCACAGCCAAGATCGAACGGTGACAGCTTATACAACAGCCGTGTTCCAATCCAAGTCTGCAACCCACGTGAGGCTGCCTGCCCACAATGTCTGCCCAGGGGAAGGTCAACGGAAGTGCTGTGAAGGGCTCGGCTTTAGCGGTCGCTGGTAGACCCCCAAGCACCGCTACTGAAACGAACGGCGTGCAAGTCTACGAGCTGACCCTGGCAGACGATGGCTCGCCGTCTCCAGGTGCAGGAGTGAGTCTGGATTTTACAGCGATTTGGTTCTGGTACTGATCTGGCCTGCTAATCCGGCACCTCTGCGCTCGTCCCAAGTACATTCGCTTGCCTGCTCCTCATCAGCCTTACGCCCTTCGATTCTCGATTGAAGCGGGCAGTCTTGCGTCAAAAGATGGCAGTTTGTGGACCAATTTTCCGCCTGATGGCGCAGCATTCGACCGGAAGAAGTTTTGGGAACACAAGTGAGTGCTGCAGGGAGCGAGTGAAGCGCCCGAGGGCATGCTGGTGCGAGGTATGCCCCCCAGTGGATCAAGATCCGTTGCTGATCCCAAGCCATACGTCACACCCCTGCAGGCTACCCAGCGACTTCAGCAAGGCCATCTCTGTTACGTTGTGGATAACCAGAGCCGGAGCTTTCGAGTTCTTTGTGAGCCACGCGCCGGCCGTTCCTGCAACACCATATCCCACCAAGAATGCTCCTCACCAAGCTCCTCCAGCCGAGAATGCCGCTCGAGTGGAATCCAGTCGCGGCTACTTCAATGTCGATCCGGTATTGAAGTTGCCCAGTCGCTCTCCGATTTTGTCAGCGGACAGATATCCTCTAGATGTTGGAAAGGGAGGTCAGCTCGGCCCAGTCTCGCCCATCAGCCAAGATGGTCTTGTTGTGCAGAGCTTCATCGCCAAGTGGGCCGGCTCCTTGAGCACTTGGGCACCGCATCTCGCTTACGCTCGGGACAGCGGCTACAACGTTATCCACTACCCTCCACTCCAGGTCAGAGGCAGTTCCAATAGCCCTTACTCCATTGCGGACCAGAACGACTTCAGCGCTGATCTCTTCGATGGCAACAGCGGACCTGCCAAGACGTTGGACGAAAGGAGGAAGACTGTACAGAAATACCTCTCTCAGATCAAAACGACTTATGGTCTTGGAAGCATGATTGACGTGGTGCTCAATCATACCGCCAACAACTCTGAGTGGCTCAATGCGCATCCGGAAGCTGGTGAGTGGTAGAATGAGGCAGGTGCGCATTCGCATCTCACTCACAGCCCCAACCGCACGCACCACACAGCGTACAGCCCTGCCAACTCGCCCCATCTGACTCCGGCTGAGGAGCTGGACAGGGCTTTGTTGGACTTTTCAGCACGTCTCACTGAGCTTGGTCTGCCAACAGACCCTGCAGACGCATCTGACGTGGACGCCATTATAGAGGGTGTCAGGCAGCACGTGCTCACTCCCCTCAAGCTGTGGCAGTACTACGTTGTAGATGTCCAAGCAGAGTTGAGGGCGCTGGAGGAGGCATGGGACAAAGATGCCAGCTCAAGCACTTCATCGCGAATTGTTCGGTCGTACGGCAATGACTCCCTTGACGGCAAAGGGTTGAGCGAGTCTACCGAGCTTCTTCGATCTCACGCCCTGCGGAACCGAATGGCTCTTGCAGAGAGATATACTACGCATTTCGATGCAGCCACTGCGCTTGCAATCCTCAAGACCCTAGCCAGCAATGACGGCGCTTCTAAGCAACAAGCGCTCGATGCTCTCAAATCTGCTGCAGATGCCGTAAACGTAGACTTCTACAGCGCCTACGACGATGACACAAAGGCGATCATCAGCAATCTCAAGGGTCGACTGACCTACCAGCGCATTGAAGATGGAGGTCCCAAATTGGGGCCGATCACCAAAACGTGCGTGTTTCTCATGCAGCTGCGTGATGAGACGCTCGAAAGCTGACTTGACAGCTGTGTGCCTGCTCTTGCTACCCAAAGAGCTCCCTTTTGCGAGCCATACTTTACGCGACTGGATCCGAAGCATCCCAAGATTGCGAGCAAAGATCCCAAAGTGTTGGCTCTCGCACACAATGGATGGATTTGGGCCGCAGATCCTCTGAGCGACTTTGCCTCCTCTTCATCTCGAGTGTACCTTCGACGAGAGGTAATCGCATGGGGCGATTGTGTCAAGCTTAGATACGGCGCAAAGCCAGCTGACTCGCCCTTTTTGTGGAAGCACATGGAAGCCTATTGCTCAAGTCTTGCTGGCATCTTCGATGGCTTCAGGATCGACAATTGTCACTCGACGCCCATCCACGTTGGCGAGCATTTCTTGGATGTGGCACGCAGGGTCAATCCGAACTTGTACGTCTGCGCGGAGCTCTTTACCGGTTCTGCGGAGACGGATACGTACTTCGTCAGTCGTCTCGGTCTCAACAGTCTGATCAGAGAGATGGACAATGCGCACGATCCAAAGGAGGAATCACGGCTGCTGTATCGATTCGGCGTGAATAAGCCAATCGGATCCATGGACACCGACTGTCTGGCCTTTGCAGACACTGTGACCCTGCCAGGCTCCAAGGGCAAGGCACAATCCGCCACAGTGACTCCTCTGCGCGGCTCAAGCCCACATGCGCTCTTTATGGATCTGACTCACGACAACGAGACTCCGTCTCACAAGAGGACAGCAGAGGATGCTATCACCATGGGCGCCCTCGTCGCCTTCTCTTGGTCTGCCATCGGCTCCACCCGAGGGTTCGACGATCTCTATCCGAACCTGTTGGATGTGGTCACGGAGAAGCGAAAGTACAACGTTGTCGAAAAGATAGACGACAAGAGCGGCATTGCTGCTGTCAAACGCGTTTTCAACCACCTGCACACCGAGATGGTGCATGAGAATTATCAGGAGGGTCATTCCCACCAAGAGAATGATGTGAGCATCATTGAATGGATGGCATTGGAAGGAAGACTGAGAAGCTGAGACCACCCTTCGTGACAGTACATTATGATGCATAGAGTGCACCCACAGACGCATAGAGGCTACCTGGTCGTCACGCATACGGCATTCAACAAGGGCGGCGATCGTAGTCGAGGTCAAAGTAAGTGGACCGAGTGGTCCACATCGTGTGCCAAGTGCGTCGTTGACACTTCACCTACTCGCATGTTGCTGCTGAAGTCAACCCATTCAAGCTCAATAGGACTAAGCTGCGGTACATCTTCGGCAAGAGCCTTCAAGTCACATCGACGACCCCTGTCAAGGATGACAAGGTGCTGCGAGGGCTGCCATCTACGCTCGTCGATGTGCCTGCTCCAGCTCTGCAGGAGGGGAGCGACGTCGATGGGTCGTACACAGAGGTGATCATTCCTGACAACTTCCCACCTGGAAGTGTCATGCTTTTTGAGACCTGGATGGAGGGCTTAGATGCGAAGCTCGACAATCTCGTTTCGAGTGGCGCAAGCGAAGCGATGGCTGAGCTGGACCTCGTTTCGCTCAATGTGGTCTTGTACCGGGCCGATGGGGAGGAGCGCGATGTTACCGGCGGCAACGACGGAACTTATGCCGTGCCGGGACACGGCTCTCTCGTGTATTGCGGACTAGAGGGTTGGCTAGCGCCGCTTCGAGATATCGTTAAAAACAACGATCTTGGCCATCCCTTGTGCGCCCATCTCCGTGATGGACCCTGGGCTCTGGACTATCTCCACGATCGACTGGAGCGGTGAGTCAAGCGTCATACCGCTTATTGCTTCATGGAAATCCCGGGCTGACTTCGATGTCGACATGTGTAGCCAAATGTCGATCTTTCCCCAGCTCAGAAAACCCACAGCTTGGTTCAAGGAGCGCGTGGATGCCATCAAAGCGGCTTCGCCCTCTTTCATGCGTCCGAAGTACCTCGCCCTCCTCGTGACACGGGCGTACCAGGCTGCAAGAGCACACGCGTTGAAGCAGATGGTGCCCTTCGTTCGAGATGGTCACGATTTCACGAAGGCCCTCGCGCTGTGCGCGGTGCAGATGAACGGTCAGGTCAAATCAGCATCGCTGTGGCACGATCGACCTAGCGCTTCAATGGCGGCAGGTCTGCCTTTCTTTGCTGCTGGCTGGGCACGTTGCTGGGGTCGGGACGTTTTCATTTCGCTTCGCGGCCTCTACTTGGTCACGGGAATGTACCAGGCTGCGCGAGAACACATCCTGTCATTTGGCTCCACGCTGTACAACGGCATGATTCCAAATTTGCTCAACTCGACAACCAACCCGCGGTACAACTGCAGGGATGGCGCTTGGTTCTTTGCTCAAAATGTGCAAGATTATGTCAAGATGGTGCCGAAGGGCGAGGCCATACTGCAAGAGCGTGTCAAGCGCCGTTTCCCACCCGGAGACAAGTGGGTGGAGCTAGACTCTCCAGAAGCATTCAAGCACGAAAATACGGTCGCGGAATTGCTGCAGGAGATCCTTCAACGCCACGCCACTGGCATTCATTTCCGAGAACACGATGCCGGACCAAAAGTCGATGAGCATATGCGCGACGAAGGCTTCAACATCGACATTGAGGTGGACTGGCAGACTGGTATCATCTTCGGAGGCAATCAATGGAATTGCGGTACCTGGCAGGACAAAAATGGCAGCTCCACAAAAGCCGGCAACCGGGGCTACCCGGGAACACCTCGAGATGGCGCAGCTGTCGAGATTACGGGCCTGTTGAAGAGCACTCTGTCATGGATCGCCTCTTTGTCAAAGGAGGGCAAATGGCCTGCAAAGGGTGTCGAAGCTATCATCGGAGGCAAGAAGTCAGTGGTGACGTACGCGGATTGGGCGGCGCTCGTCCAGAAGAGCTTTGAAAAGTGCTACTGGATTCCTCTAGATGCGCAAGAAGATGGTGCTTTCCGTGTCGACCACAACCTGGTCAATCGTAGGGGAATCTATAAGGACGTGTTCGGTAGCGGCAAAGGCAGAGAATGGAGCGATTATCAGTTGCGAGGCAATGTTCCAATCGCAATGTGTGTTGCTCCAGAGCTCTTCACTCCAGAAAAGGCCTTGACGCACCTGCAAGCTGCCGACAACGTTCTCCGAGATGTCCTCGGTATGCGGACCCTCGATCCATCGGACCGCAACTTCCGCCCTGACTACGACAATTCGAATGACTCGGATGACTTCTACGTTGCGCAGGGGCACAACTACCACGAGGGTGAGTAATCGAGCAAGAGATCGCGACGACCACTGCGCTGAGCTGATCCTGAACCGCATCTCTGCTGCCCACATCACTTCAGGACCGCCCTGGGTCTGGCCAGTTGGCTTCTTCTTGCGAGCGTACGTGATCTTCGATCTAGCAGCAGGCGTCGGACACACGCGGCCAAAGGAGACGCATCATCGGGTAATGGCTATGACAACGGCGCATCGAGAATTCATCAAGCAGAGCCCTTGGGCTGGCCTTCCTGAGCTCACCAACCAGAATGGACGGGACTGTCCGGATAGCTGCAAGACTCAGGCTTGGAGCGCTTCCTGTCTTCTCGATGCGCTCGAGGAGCTCGATCGTCGTCAGAAATGAGCTGAGCCAGCCCACCTTCAATCACAAATACAAATTTGTTCCCCCACTGAGCCAGCCCACCTTCAATCACAAATACAAATTTGTTCCCCCAGCACGTCTCGAATGGATACATTGATTGCGCCACTCCTTCTTGTTGCACTTCATGTGTCGAGTTCATTCAAATTTCTGCTGCAGAAGAAAGATCATGTCTCGGTAGAGCATTGTTCCGGTAATGCTGAAGGGTTGTGTCTTCCCGTATCAGGCAGGGCCGCTCGAGACTCGATACACGACACGCTTGCAGTCTTGCCGAAGTCTACAGCAAGCGAGGGTCTCGGTTCTTCAAGCAGACCCACGTCGAAGGCGAGTGGGGCTGACCTCCTCCCACCCTGCCTGGCCATCGTCAAGTGTCGCACCTCGCATACCGACGGCCACGCATACACTGATGAAGATGCGGCGCGGAAGCGAGATGTGTTGCTGAAAATTGCGGGGCCAGATTCGTTCGCATCCCAAAACCACGACGGACATTTTTCCTGCATGGGGCGAAATGTCCGATGGGAAAGCGCAGATCGCGTGATCTCTTGACGGATCTCCCGCGACTGCCGGTGGCGCAGTGAGCGTTTCGATGCGCTGGACGGTGTACCGGTGCAGTAACGTCCGTCGATCGAGATTCAGAGACGATGCGAGCAGGAAAGAGAGCATGGTGGGGGATTTTTGGGAAGTGGCCGGCTTCCTTGTGTTTCGTCTGAAGATTTCAAAGCGCAAAATGTCACTTGCATTCGGCAATCTCTTCATCTCAGCAACGCGAGATTTTCCGAGCAGCCGCGAAATGCAGGAGTTGATGGCTCTTGCCATGCCTGCTGTCCAGCCCTTCTCAGCGCCATAAACTCGTCCGCTGGACACTTTCGTGCATGGAGGAGCATCCAAAACATGTAAGCCAGTTCATCCTTTTTACCCATCTTGCTGTGGTGATGCGCATGCGGTTGGAGCAGTCAAGCACGATAATCACGAATGTATGTTGGAGTTGAGCCGAGGCAAAGGCGAGGGGATCGTGGGTGAGAAGGAGGCAGTCCATACATCGAGTGCTGTAGCCCAGCCTGATTCTCTCCTGTCCAACAACAACATCACTGACTTTTGCTCGTAGTGCATTGATCTCGTTCGAGTGCTGTGGCTCACTCGGTTGGAGGGCTTAAGAAGCGTATTCAGTGCGTTTCCTCAGTTTCGAGGAGGCAGCATGAAATGCTTTGTGCATGACCAAATTTCGAGCGTGCCGCGCGCCCAACATGGTATCAGACCAAATTTCCCATCTCTCGTTCACGAGCAGGGTGGATTCCGGATCTGATCGTGGTCTTGCAACGCTTCATGAAATCACAACGGTGACTGTGCGCTCGTGTCTAACTTTCGATGTCGAATTACGCACGCACACGCATCCACGATTCACGCTCTTGATTTCAATTCCTCGCACACTCATCAAATCTTGAATCACGAATTGGGATTGCGACTGGTCGTGTGCGGTCAAGCTCGGCAAGCTCAGCAAGCGACCAAGCCAACCGACAATCGACTCCTTGACTGTATGGCCGGTACACGATGGCCCGCGGGACGCCATGGACTGCATTTCCCCATTTCACGATTGTCCTTCAATATAGACGTACACTACTACTACTACTACTACTCAAGAGTACTCTTGTGCCACCATCGAAAATGCCGCGGCACCCGTGCAGTACCGCCAACGAACACGGGACCGCATGTGAAATTGATGCTCATATACCTATAGCTGCGATCTTCGGGCTCAGACGCTACTGCACTGCTTAGATTTATCATGGTGCATGGGAGAAAAAAGCATCCGTCGAATCTTGGCAGCCGCGCACGGTCTATTTGTGACCGCAGGCCCTGCATCAGCTACAGCAGTCACAGGGAGGAATGGCGGAGTAACAATCAAGGAAGAGCGGGCAACCCTGCTCAGCGGAAAACCTGGAAACAGGTTGAGGTGAAGGGTCGCTGACGGGTGCCTCAGCGACGCGGGTGCGGGGACTTGACCGCATCGCATCGCCGCGAATGGCCAATTTTCACCTAAACTCCGCGGGGTGGAGCGTTGACGTCTGCTGCGCGCGATTCTTATTCGGACCTCGTAGACAGCCGAAGCGCTCTGCTGATGCGTGCGCGTGCATCACAAGGGTTCAGCTTTTCCATCGCGACTGTTTCAAGTTGGCAGTGTTGCACCTCGAGGAGCCACACCGTTGCAGCAGTCATTCAACACCAACGTGGTGCGGGACATCCTGCGGGCCTCCCTGGACCCGTGAGCAGTCCGGATGGAAGAGCTCGAACCGTCTGGGATCAAGGGACCATCAAGATTGTACAGACCCAGAACAACGGATGTTGCCCTATGCGCGTGGCCGAAAAGGCGGTCGAAGCCTGCTGCTGCAGTCTGAATCATGATTTATGCAACAGTCAAGACTCACTTCGCGCGCCACCGGCTTGACCAGCTGCGTTGCGCCATGGGCTGCGAGGAGATGGACGCAGCACAGAGCAGCACGATTGCACCACACAGTTGGGCGAAGAGCAGAGTGAGTGTCATTTTGATGCATACACCTGGCTTCGCAGTCCGGCCTTCACGATTGAACGGGCCGACACTTGGGATCGAGTGCTCCTCCCTGCGGTGATGACACTTGCTCGCTCCGTTCTGGCTTGCTGACGCGCGCGTCCGACAACCCAACCGTGAGCGCAGCCAGATAGGGGCGGGTGCAGCAATCAAGTCAAGCTAGAGATGACAGGCAATCGCAATCAGGGATCTGGGTCAGACTCCTGCGATGAATCGCTGATGGCCTGCAGGAGCCGGTCCACGCACTGACTGTAGGGGCACCGTACCCATGATCGACTGACCACTGTTCTCGATCGGCAACGTTGCTGTCAAAATTTCTGCCCACACTAGACAGTGTAGTGCCTGACGCAGAATGCAGGTAGGTGGGCGCACACGCAGCGGGCCTAATCCATCTCCATGCCGCGTTTTTTTTTTTTCCACAGGCAGAGTGCCCATGGTAGTCGATTTGCTACTCTCACGACTTGGTCTACTGCTGTCAAACCATCAAGTGCATCAGTCAGCTCTTGACGATGGCGTGCTTCGGCACCGCTGATATGCCGCCCCTCGATCGTCCGTGTCGCCTGCAACATGCTCTAAGCATCGTTGCTGTCCGGCAGTCCACGGCCGAGGCAGTCGCTGCTAGCGGTCGACGAAGTATCTCAAGACTGACAATGTGCACTTTTTCACATATCTCCACGTTCGCCTTCGGATCTCGGATTGCGAGGGGCGGAGTAGCCTCGCCTGGCGTAGCTGCAACAGGCAAGTCGAGAATGCTGCTCCCGATCATGGACAACGCAAAGCTATCTTCTTTGCTGCTGCTGACTGCCTCGCCAGAGAGTCACGACGATGGGTCAGGCATTACATCTTGACATGACAGTGAAGCTGAGCTGGAGCCGCTGTTTCCGACTTTCGTACGGGTACGGATGAAGCAATTCTGGCCCACGTCAATTGGCCGGCACTTGGCAGCATCTTTTAGCGAGGTGCATGGTCTGCCGCACGGGCAGGGTGCGCATCGCTGTCGATCTTGATAGCTTCCGCCTTCCGCATTGAGGCAGTCCATCTGAAAGGCGGAGCCGGCTTGCGCGAGGACTTGTGGGGCAACTCGCCTCTGGCCCGCACTCCCGGCTCATCGCTGCTGAGCTAGCGGGTGACATGCTTGCTATCAGACTTCCACTGCAAGCTGCGGGGCGCTGGTCTGGTGAAGGGTGGGTGTATCATCATCACGAATTTCAATTGAAAATGAATCGCCCGAGCCGCTAGCGCATTTTCCACGCTCCTCACTAATGATGCGTGCACCAAACGCTAAGGATGTAGGTTCACCCACTGTAGTGCACTCACAAGGCACGAGTGGATCAAGTACTGACCTGCTGGCAGGAGGTGCACGATTCACGAGCGAGTCTACGGAGCATCCGTGATTGAAATTTCAAATCTTGAATTCATTGACTCGACGAGCTACGGGCAGTTAATCAGAAACAAGCACACGTGAATGCTGGATCTTGCGTCTCGCTGCTTCCTTGCGCGGCAGAAGGGTAGCGTTGACTGTTCCGCAAAGATCTTGCAGAGTCGACGGTCCGAGTGGCTGAGAGAAAAGGCGCTGACCTCAGATTGTTGCTGCATTCGCTGAGCAGACCTGATCACTGAGGATTGCCGCACCTGCTCGAGTCGCCAATGCACTGCGACAGCTTCATGCAATGAATGCAAGGGTTTGCTACACCACCCCCCACCTTAGGCGTGTAAGATCTGCGTGGTTTCCGAAACAGCAGCGCGAGCCTGACCGAGTAAGAACAACGCGACTGGTGACTCCACTCCTGCTTTCGCAGGCTTTGCAACCGACATGTGAAGGGCTAGACGCCGGAGGCAATTTGTGATTTCGCTGGTGTTGAGCCCACGGAGTGAAATGCAAGCAAGACGAGAGCGCTTCACAACTTTGAATCTTTCAACCGCACACGGAGCAGTGTCACAGAAGTAGCGCAGCGAGATGGGAAATAGGATCAATCGGTTTTGGCTGCATCGGTACAGCGAGCACGCGTTGAAGCAAGAAAGGTGCCGGGAAGATCGGCCTGAGGACAGATACAGAGGGACCTTTTTCGCGTGGACTTGGGTAAATACCCTCGTTTCCCCATGATGCTGTCTGTACGATTGGCCGACATTCTCGCGCTTCTTTGACATGGGACCCCACATGTACCCGTGATTCTGAGCATTGTCCCATCGAATTCGTTTGATGCCAGCAGTCGTGGTCGTCGTAGTTGTAGTACCTGTGAGTCGGGTTCAAGAACGTCGTCACTCGTCAATCATCAACTAGGAGCGACAATCTCTCACGACTGATCTCTGCAGACCAGTCTTGAGTGTGAATGCATTCCTTCAAAGCAAGGCTATCCGAACAGCAAAACTCACAATTGCCTTTTTTGGAGCAGCGAGTCGTCGAATTCTGCGCAAATCGCATAAACCTGTTCTTGCAGCCATGCGCTCGCTGCCCAAGTAAGCTGATCATGCCGCGGTGCCGTCTCAATGACACAGCCACGTCCCGATCGAGCACTCTCGCTCCCATCCCCCCAGCTAGAGTCGTAGGCTGCCAACAATGCGCCACTTCAAGCCTGACACTTTCGCGCGCGGTTGCTGCTTTGCCAGCCTTGGAAGACGAGTGCACCAGAGAAGCCTGGTGCATGGCTATACCAACTTGGGGCACATGGCTTGGCGGAGGTTGGCTGCAAGGAAATCATTTGATCTATGCGTGCATTGCGTCTGCTCTGCAGCTGCAGCTGCATTCACACGACCGCAATAAGAGGATGCTGCTGCTGCTTCGCCATGTCAGGTTAACAAGGTCCAACTTTGCTCATTGGATTTTAAACTCCGCCCCCTCATGACGACTCGATGTCTGTCAGACTCTCGCGCAGCGGCAGCAGATGGCGTGCATCTGCAATGGGTACAGTATTCACAATCAAATTGCATGGATACCGTGGCTGTACCATAACTTCTTCACGCCACAAGCCTTTGCCATTGGCAGCGTTGAGCTTGTTCTATTGTGGCCAACACAACGGTGCAACTCCCCTACAGCAAGCGGTGCCCCTAGAGTTAACGGGTGCCGCATCGACGGCGAAGTCGCCGACGTGAATGCCGATGCGCTGGTTCAGAGCTTCAGTGACAGTCAAAATTGTGGCGCTGCGAGCACAGATGTTCGAAAGAAGGAAAGCAGGAACATCTTGACGGAGCGTGTTTAGCGCAGCGCGTGCTGCGTTTGGCACACTAGCCGATGCTGCTGCAATTCCGCGCAGCTCGCTACACCGTGGCAAGCATGCGTGCGATGGACCGCACGACACATCGTGGAGAATGGGTACGAGGACGTGCAGGCAATAGAGGAGTAGGTCGTTGTGAAGGGTTTCCTTTGACGCGAGTGCTGCCCTCCTACGGGTGCTGCGTACACTCTTGACTGTTCCGACAGATATCTTAATCGCTCGTTACAGCGGCATGGTCAGCCTGACAGCGTTCCCGTGTCTACGCGGGCATGAGGCATCATTATCAGTCTCCCCGCCTCGGGCTGCACGGCGAAGAAACCAGCTGCATCTCCGTTCCGCTGCAAGTTGCAGTGGATACTGCTCTGTACCTACCAGGGATGTAGCAGGGGCTCAATGGCGAATGAAACGCTCGGGCCACATCTTCATCGACGATCAGGATCGTTTTTCACAGCATTCTCCCTTCCTGGCAAGGTGAACGGCACTAGTGCAGTGCTGAAAGGCGACCAGACAAAGCTTTAGACTCTCCCGACTGTGCCTACATTGCGAGTACCTATTCCAGGAGCGGGCTCATGCAGCATCTCGAGCCCCCACGTCGACAATTGAAGCTTGTGCATGCACGTCGAGATGCCATGACCCGCAGTTCGGCCGGGTCTTGCTGACCCTTTGATTGCCGGCTGCACGCCTGCGAGGCAGTCGGAGCTTAATTCCGCCTCTCTCTGTCTGTCCCTGCAACATCAATTCACAAATCAGAATGGCAAGGGGCATTTGCAAGATCAACTTCACCGTGTCAAATTTCGCAAGTGACTGCGGGGATCGCCTTGATGTCTCACATTCGGATCCTGACCGTACTTCGCGTTTGCTAGACCTGATTCGCGACCCCTGATCTCCTTGCGCAACTAGACCGCGGCTGACAGGAAGACAGACAAATTGCTCGCCCCCATCTCGATCTCCCAGCACAGTCTTTCCACAGCCGGCTTTCATTCAGGGCAAGTGGATGGGCTCAAGAGCGCTCGAAATGCTCGCTATCTCCGATCCGACGTCATCAAGTCACCAGTCGTCCTGTTCTGCCTTGAACGATAGCTAAGGAAGCAAAAGCGCTCGACCTAAATGCTTCGCACGCTGAGTTTAAAAATACAACCTTCAACATTCCACCACGACGTCAGAACGCCGCTGTCAAAGCGTCTCGCTTCGTTGACATTGACATCCATGGCCCGTATCTCTCGTCATCGTAGCCGAGGCATCTGAGTTCGGCGCGACAGCAACATCCACGATTCTAGAAGCCTCGGCTTGGACTCACCAAAACGACGCTAAAGACTTCCCGTCTCACCTCTGCTGGTTTGACCAGCATCGGCTGCTAGGCTTCAATCTGGCCGCAACCCAGTACTCCTTGCGATTTCGGGTTCATCTTAAGCATCCACGGCTACAAAGAGACGGTCCCTGATAGTCGGCGAGCTCGGTGCGCTTCTGGGAACCATTCGTTGGCGGACACCCACACACAGAGCTCCTCAGTCGCCAATTGGCGCGGCTCTCGACTCAATTTTTGCACCAAAGTCTATTCGTCGAAGCGTTCGCTTCCGACCGACTCACGGCACCTGACGCGGGTTGGTCGGATCTGTGGGAAACGACGCCTTTCCACCGCGCTGGAAGAGCATTCGATTTGCTTCAACCTTCACTCCCTCACTTTCAACAGCACATCCATCAAACCCAAGTCGCACGACATCGCGCTGGATCGAACAGAACACAACAGCGCACGCACCACGCCCCGCCCCGCTCCTGGGCGTGTGGGCATATTTTGTGGAGATCTCCATATCGCTTCGCCTCGGCAATCTGTACAGGAAGTGCCAGACACGTTGACGGTCATCCTTAAGTGGTCCCCTCGAACATTTACTTGGGGGGCAACTTAGTTGCACGGTGTTTGGGCAGACTACTCTGGCTACGCCCGCTCCGATTCAATCGTGTTCGGACACGTTTTCAGCCGACAGCAAATTGCACATACCCCGCCCTTTCACTCTGGAGTAGGGCGCCGAGGCTCGCCGAACAGCACCGACCAAGCCACTGTGAGTGTTGCATCGGAGCTGCGCCCTGAGACGTCGGCTTCCTGTCCGATTTTGGCTTTCGCAGCGATCAGTGAGTGTTCGTGTCTGCATCTGGGATCGTGCATCTATATCGCGTTTGCGATGCACCCTGTCTGCGGTGTATAAATGAAGGGCAACAATCGCAGCGTTGCGCAAGGAGTCGAACTCGAAGCCAATCTCTGCGCAAAGCTTGAACGCGTAGGCGACTTCTTCAGCTCTACGGGGTGCGTCGAATCGCGTTATTGCATGGTGGCGTGGTCAGCAAGGCCCAGAGAGGGTACTCAATGGTTTGCGTAAATACGATCGACGCCCTGCCAACTCTGAGTGACATGGACCACCCTTGCGCGATGCCTCACGACTTCTCAAACGAGCGCATTTGAGATGATCCGTGATCCAGCGTCACGGATCGTGTGCCGAGAATCCGTATGGCGGGACCAGCACTAGGGAGGCAGGCTCTCAACAAGCGCGCCACGCAGCATTCGTCGGTCGTCGTCTGGCGCAGAAGCGTGTGTTGAGATCGTTTCAGGCAGCCCTTCGATGGAGTCGGGCCCCTCTTCTGGGCGCAGCCAAGGGCTTAGGGTTCGTCGCCCTATACATCTAGACCAAGCTCTTGCCCCACTCGTGTCACAGGACCGAGGTGTCATCGATCTTGCTCTTTCGCGCCTTGGGATCTTGCAAACGCACATTTACGTGTATCGCGTGGCATCGCTGGGCGCCTGACTTCCTGTCCTTCTCTAGCCAATCGCAGCACGGTTTTAAATCAGTCGTCAGCTCTATCAGCCAGCTTCTCTGATCGTCAAGATGACGGAGTGGCCTACTGAGTCGCAGCAGACCACCCGTTGGGACACTGATCCCCTCCCACCGTCAACGATGGCATCGTCAGCCTCATCGCACGCTTCCTCCTCTTCTACGGGCGGACACGTTGACCTTGCGGAGCCGAGCACAGGATCGAATATGATACCAAGAAGCGGACTGCCAGGTCCTGGGCATTTATGTAGTAGCAATAATGACATTCGACTTCCCCCCATCTCTAGCTTTTTGCCACCCTCTGCTAGCTCAAGCAGCAATTCGTCATCTGGGACGGCGATCGCATCGCGCGAATCGCGCACTCACAGTGTTGGTGCCCTGACAGATTCCCGAGTCCCAAACCGAGCGTCATTCGCTCCGAGCTACCAGCAACGTCAGCTAGATGCTACTGCGGCACCGTCTCCTCGACTACCTCACGGTCATCATTCGCGCAGACCGCGCAGTAGCGAAGAGTGGTCCACGAGCCGGACCGCATGGAATGGACCTGCAACTTCATCTTCCATGTCTGTCTCTCCTAGCTACCAACAATGGTCGACTATGGGATCCACTCGTCTGCCTGCCCTTTCGGGTGTAGGCAGCGTACCTCCCAGCACGTGGAAACGTGCGAGTCCCACGTCCCAGCACTCTCATTTGCCACGATCACAGAGCAGCGCTGGTGCCTCGCCCACGCTGACATCGCGATCGTCGTGCAGCAGCCTCGGCGTGGGTGGCAGCAGCAGTGCTCATTATAGCACCGCTAGCGCCGCTACGAGTGCGGCGCCCCGGCAGTATTCGCCGGCGCCTTCTTCGTACCGGGGCAGGCCACCTTCAAGCCATTCTGCTGGGCCAGGAGGCCCCAACCGACGCAGGTGGAGTGGTGGCCCGAGTCAGAATGCACCTTCTCCTTATGCTCGCACCTCCCCCAGCACAAGTATTCGTGTAGTTGAATCTAGGCAGCGGCGCAACACCGCGCCCGGATCCGATCGAGGAGCGGCTCCGCTCTCTCCCGGCCAAGTCGCTCGTGTGAGTCGGGTGATGAACTGTGTACACGACGATTCGACTGACGTACCGTACATTCTAACCCTATGCAGCTCAAGGAACTGCTTGAGCAGGTGCGATCCGCGAATGCTCAAAGAGGCATGGATTCCTCGTCGTACTTGCCGACTCAATCCCGGGGTCCGAATGGCGCTGACCTCGTCAGCTCGCTGAAGCAAGAGCTTGAGCGGCTTCGCGTGCACGACCCTCCGATAGCGGAGAGGCTTGCACAAGACGCGGGAATGCCGTTCACGCACCGCGACGACCCTCTCTTGCCTTACGATAGCGCCAGAAGTATGCGCACCTCTCCACCAACGCCTCTTAGTCCCGAGCTCGACGGTGACTACATGCAAGCGCACGGTGGACTTCTCCTTCCTGGCCACGCTAACATGATGGACGTCGACGACGACTCGGAGCTCATGCGCACCGGCTCCCTCTCTTCGTCTGGCCCTGCCAGACGCCAAAAGAAGTCGCAGCCGAAAAGGGTTCGAAAGCGAGAGAACGAAGGACACCAACAGTGTCTGGGATGCGATGCCATCGAGACGCCCGAGTGGCGCAGGGGACCGATGGGCAATCGCACGCTGTGCAACGCATGCGGTCTGCTGTACGCCAAACAGAAGCGCAAGAAAGCAAAAGAGGCGGCGAACGCTACGGGACAAAAAAGTTCTGCGGCAGGCACGGAGGAGACGGAGGAAGAAAAGTTGGCAGCTTTGGAAGAGCTTAGAGCTGCTGTTCAGGCCAAGTCGGCATCCCTGGCTACCGCGTCCCTGCCGTATCTCGCGCAGGCTAGCGCCTACGGTCCGCCGGCCTCTTCGCTGATTGATGCGGGTCACCACCTACAAAGACCGCTACCGCCTCTCCCTCCGAAAGCGGCAAGCGCCGCCGAATCGTACTCTAGTCCAGTCGCATCGTCGCCTAGCAGATTCTTCCCGATGTCGCACCAGCCGCCGCCGCCGCGATTCTTTGAAGGTCCGCCTAGCGATGTGGCAGACCGGCAGGGAGCAGCAATGCCTCAAATACATGCAGGCAGACCATCCCTACCACCCCTCGGCACCTTTTTCCAGCCTGCAGATCCATCTCGTCTGGATGCGCCTCTTCCGCTCTTGCCCCACGAGAAGAGTGGCGGTCTGAGCGGACCTTCTCTAGGTCCACCACCACCTCCTCCTCGTTTCCATCGATCGCACTCTGCCACGACTAGTGCTGATTCGCACAACAATTCGCCAATCTCGCAGTCTGCACCCTTTGCTCCGCTGCACAACGCTCCAAGCGCTACCGCCACTCTCGGACTGGCCTCTCCCACCGCTGCAGCTTCTAGGCTCTCCATTCGCAGCGGTCATACGCCAACACCTCCTTCGAGCGCAAAGAATCGTGCAAGCCAATTCTTTGACAAGCTCAACCCTCTTTCCCACTTTTCTCACCGAGAAACGGCCCCTTCTTCTCCTTCCAACCTCTCGAACGTCAATTCACGTGACTCGTCTTTGCATCATACAAGCGCGATGCACCATTCTCTTTCCTCCTCCTCCTCCTCCTCCTCCTTCTCAGCCTTCGACAACGAACGCGCAAACACGAGCAACGGCGGAGCTGGTCTACCACCGCCTGCCATCTGGGCTTCTCGAAGACAATTGTAATGTAATATAAATGTGATTCTTTTGATCCTGATCTTTCTTTGTTCACTGGCTAGCGGGCCGAGTGTGAGCAGTGAGTGGGACTGTGGAGTCGAGAGGGAAGAGGAAGAGAGCATTTACATTTACATTTAAATTTGCGCTTTGGTATCCATCGGTTGGGCATACTATGGTCTTGCTGTCGCTCCGTGTTCAGAAGTTGTAGATGGGCAAGACGTGCGAAGGGTTGAGATGTTGTCTGCAGAGGGGACACTCGGGCTAAGATCCGTGTGGCGAGGACAAGGGCATGAGCGGTGATGAAGATGCGATGTGGCAAGTCAGGCGACGCCAAATCGCTCCCTCTTGATGAACACCTCTCTTTCTCTCCCCCTCTCTCTCGCGCTCTCTCTCTACTCACTTTTTCTCTCAACCAGCCCAAGATGCAAACCCAACAAAACACATGTCCACACTCCGTCACCGCGCTCGAGCCCTTTTGCGGCGCTCTGCTCTCCATGCAAAGCGTGCACCTCCTAATGCCTTGCGAAACGCTCTCCAACTCTGCAGCTTTGCCCCTCGCAGCAGCTCTCAGAGCCTCCAAGGTGCTCCTATCCGCACTGCTCGCCAGACCCAACGAAGATGCGCTCGGAAGAGCGTCGGGATCGGGATAGACTAGCGGTACGCTAGCTCCTCGAGGTTCGTCTGCTTGGGCATCGCCAACTTGCGCATCCTCCTCCTCCTCCCCTTGCCCTTCTGCGCCGGACGCGCTGCCCAGAGGTAGGACGACGGCTGCTCCGCCGGCTTGGATGGAAATGTCGGTGCGCTTGGCCGGAACGCTGGCGTGCGACCAGCTCGTCTCGTCCAACCTGACCAACTGGTCATTCGTCGTCGTACCCGCTGCGCTGCTTGAAGATGATGCGCCGTCGCCGCCGCCGTGCGCCCCTTGGTGCCCTGATCGCGAAGAAGCTTCTCGTCGTTCCCGTCTCCATTTCAAGAGGGACATCAGAGACTTGACGCCGATCTGAATGCCCAACAAAACACCCAACACTTCGTAGGAAGGCGGACGAGAACCGGGTCTTCGAGGGATCGTCGAGATCTGTGCACGAGGCAAGGGAGCGTGAATGCGCGTGCGGGGTGACGATCGAACATGAGCACAGACACGCAGTAACGCCAACAAGTGAACACACACACACGCTTTCGCGCACGGACTCACATATTGCACCTTTGCTACTCTTTGACCCACACTGTGGTACTTTCCAGTGATGTAAAAGATGGCCAAATGAGCGCTTGCGATCCATGCGAACCAATCCTTTGTCTTTTGCAAGCCATCGGTGGGCAGCGACTTGGATGCCAAGCTGATCGCTCGATCCGTCAAGGAGGGAAGAGGAGCGGATCGCGAGCGCGTGGCTTGAGCACGTAGACGTGCTCGATGAAGCGCGGCTTGACGCTGAGCTCGCAGACGGGCTAGCAGTTGGGAGAGAAAAGTGTAGATTTGAACAGAGAGGAGCGGGAGAAGGATGTGCAGGGATATGAACAGCAGTCGACGCTGTCAAAGTGGGGATATGGATGGCGTTTGCATGCGCAATCAAAAAGTGATCAGTTGTGCTCGGAGTGCCAGCGATCAGGCGAAAGGGGGGGGGGCAGCTGACAGAAAAGCACTGAAACCCACCTTTCTGGTGACCACTTTGCCATTTGGACCGGCCAATACCGCATTGACATACTCTTCGCCGAGCGTCTGAGCTCCACCCATCGTAGCGACGACAAAGTAAGACAACTTTGCGCCAGCTGCGATGAGATCGGAGTGGGTGTGCAAGGTGCGAGAACCTAGGATACCTCGCGCTACTTCGTGGAATTGGGATTGCAGGGTGGAGAGGTAGTAGAGATCTTTTTGGGCGGCGCGGACCAGGTGCGGTTGAGCTGCTTGGGGAAAAGAGAGGTGCGCGCGCGGTCGGTAGGAATTGGAAGGGCGCACAGCGGATGGAGATGCTGCGGCGTGGGTGGGTGAGAGGGAAGAGCTCGATGCTGCTTCATTGCTGTCGTCGCTCATGATGGAAAGGCAGAGCAGGTATCGCGGAGAGATGGGCAGCACAAGGAAGCGATGCGCTATGATAGGAACAGAAAGTGCGAAAGCTTTGTTCCTCGATTGCGAGTTCCTGGAGTTGCAAGTCGGCGCGAATGCGAGCGCGAATGCGAATGCGAATGCGAATGCGAATGCGAATGCGAGTTTGAGTGCCAGTGATGGAGGATGATTCTGAGACTGGGACACTCGTGACTGGCTTGACGCATTCAATTAGCGGCAGCAGGAAGGAGTTTGACGACAGCTAGGTGAGTGAATGAGTAGGGCAGAACTTTCAATTGTAGCATGTATAGTCACGAGCGTGTGTACCGACCGGTCCGGTGTATAGTTGCACGCTCCGCGACATCCCCACAAAGCGCAGCGCAGCGCATCGCATCACACAACCGCCCGCGCATTCAAGATTCGGTCAATCATTCCGGTGCGCGCTCGTGATACAACCAAGTATCACGTGATCCAACATTGAGCGTCGCTCCGTCTGCTCACGTGATGGGCAAAGAGCCGCGGTCCAACTCGATTCGAGCACCCATGCACGCACTGCGCACTCACAACTGATGCACTCGCGACTCTGGTCTGTCTAGGCGGCTTACATGGATTAAAAAGGTTGTCATCGTTTGCAAGCGCGCGGATGCCAGTTCGATCGCAGCTCACACACACCCCACCCAAGCCTTGCTAGACCGCATGCACCCTCCCTCACGGCTATCGCCACCTCATTGGATTCCGCAATCATACACCTAGACAGGGCGCAGGGGGGATACAAGACATTTCACACAGCAGTGGTGAGTTTGAGTCTTGCTGGGTAAGGTAGCGAGTCAGACATGGTCTCACGTGCACCTCGTCGGGCTGAAACCAGCAGCTTTTCCTTCATCCCGCGGTCTCTACTTGATACAGCCGCATCACCATTCTCTTCTCAACGCCCTGCCCTGCCCTTCGCTACGAAGACATGTCGCTGCCTCTCCAACCATCTGCGGATGCGCAGTTCGGTGCGAGACACATCGCAAAGGGAGTTGGAAGGTTGACTAATCACGTGCTGAAAAGGGGGCAAGGGAGTTGGATCTTTACGGATCAAAATGTAAAGCTGTTGGACTTTACCACAGGCATCGGTGTCGTTGGTCTGGGTGAGTGAGAATGTGTGTGTGTGGGTGCATTGCAGGGCGTTGCGAGTTGGACTTGAGGCGGCGGCAAACGAGGCTGTGCATTGACAGACGGGGAGGGCGGGGGCGGGTCACATCATCGTTGCGATTCCTCTGCTTTTCGAGACAACTCGCGCTCACGCTCGTAAGCGACCTCGCTCGATCCGATCGCTCTCTGCGACTCTGTTGCGCCACGACCGACTGTGCTTGCACGCCAGGACATTGCCACCCCAAAGTGACGGCAGCAGCTCAAGAGCAATTGGGCAATCTGGTCCACGCGCAGATCAACATTGGGCATTCTGAAGCCTACATTGCCTTGCTTCGAGCACTGCTACCCAAATTGGCCCTCGCCCATCCTTCGCTCGACTCGGTATTCTTGTGGAACTCGGGGGCAGAAGCTGTAGAGGCGGCTATCAAGTTGGCAAGAGGTTGCACGGGAAAACAAAATGTGGTGGTCATGCAAGGTGAGCTGGCGTACTGGTGCGCTGCGAGAGCGCAAGAGCAAAGAGCAAGATGATGCCCGACACAAGAGAGCTGATTGAGCTGAGCTGGCTGGCTGGCTCATGATGCCGTCATAGGCTCCTACCACGGTAGAACTTTGCAGACTGCAGGCATGACGAAATCAAAGACGGTCTACTCTGCCACTTTTCATCCCGTGCCCGTGAGTTGTTTGTGGGTGCTGCACGATGCGCGGACGGAGATCAGTTTTGGAGCAGAGGTGACCCTGACAACGTGCACACCATACCTGCAGCCCGGCATCTACACTACAGCTTTTCCCTACTATGCGCAGCACGGGCTGCCACCGTCCACACCCGAGTCCACTCTAGTCTCTGCCTCGCTGCATCAGCTCAATTTGGTCTTGTCTCAACAGACCTCACCGCGTGATACGGCTGCGATCATCCTAGAGCCAGTGTTGGGCGAGGGAGGATACGTTCCAGCTCCCGCTTCCTTCCTTCAAGGCCTGCGTAAAATTTGCGATCAGCACGACATTTTGCTGATCTGCGACGAGGTGCAGAGCGGGAGCGGAAGGACGGGAAAGTGGTGGAGCTGCCAATATGCAAATGTTAGACCGGACATTTTGATCTTTGCGAAAGGCATCGCCAACGGTCTGCCCTTGTCTGGCATCGCTAGTCGAAAGGAGCTGACGGATAAACAGGCGCCGGGAAGTATGGTGAGTTCGCGAACGCGCGATGACATGGTGTTGCGTCGGTCAAGCCTTTTTGATTCTGATGGGCCCCTCGAATGGCTGGGACGCTGACCCACTTCTTTTTGCATCCACTTTGCATTTGCCCTGGCTCTTGCTGCGCGACGTGGACAGGGAGGAACGTATGCGGGCAACGCTGTGGCTTGCGCAGCGGCACAAGCCGTGATCAAGACGTTTGACGAGGAACGCGTCTTGGACAATGTAGCAGAGCGCTCTGCGGAGCTATTCGAATTCCTGCACAATCTGCGAAAGACCGAGGCTGGATCATTGATCGAGGATGTGAGAGGATTAGGATTGATGGTGGGCGTGCAATTCGTGCTGCCTTCTACATTGAGACAACAACAAGCGGCCGAAAGAGGCGCGGGAAAGAAAGGTCAGGCACCCGTCTTGAACGACGCCTCACAAAATACCGCCGCCTCGGCGGCGGCGGCGGCTCATGCGGCTAGCAAGGATGGGGAAGAGGACGCGAAGCATTCGCCTTGGGAAGTGGGCATTGCCCCGAGAATGCAGGTCGCTCCCAAAGTGGTGGCGGAATGCCTTAAGCGGGACATGCTGCTCCTCAGCACCAGCGTGTGAGTCTTTTGTTGTGCCTTGCCCGTCTTTCTGCCCCCCCGCGCGTACTTGCGCATCACGATCCCGTCAATGTGCTTTCTGCCCTTGCCTTGCTGACCCTTGTTTCTCTTTGTGTTCTTTTGTATTTTGTCCCCTCCCTTGGCTCTGCCTGGTCCACGCACGACAGCTTCGATGTGGTCAGGTTCATCCCTCCGCTCAATATTTCGCGCCAAGAGTTGCAAGAGGGATGCGACAGGTTCCAACAGGCGCTCGAGGCGGTATGGAAGGAGCTAAAGAGTACATGACGAATCACCAGCCCCCCCCCCCTTTGCGATTTTTGATCCTGATCCTGATCCGATCCGACGCATTCCTCTTGCTTTTCTGCGCCCTTGAAGTTCCGCATGCCGATTGACGAATCACAAATGACGCGATCGAAATAGGATGCCTTGCTAAACCGTTGGCCTCGACTTAGTCGAAGATTGAACGATGCAGAATATTACGGGGTTGGGGGGGGGGGGGGGGGCGGGGGCATGTCTCGATTTGCACGTGGCCTTTTGCGGATGATGATGATGCAATGGGGAAGCTTTACAAGAGGGGGGGAATTTCGTGAACTCTCACTAGCGCTAGCGCCCTGTAGTCGGACTGTGCGCTGTTAATCCCCACTCGAGCACCAGCGTAACGTGACGATTGGTATGCCTGCTCTGCCGCAATCTTTAGGGGACACGCGCGCGCGAGCGGGCTGATCTCGAGCGGAGCGTATGCCCAACCTTTTGTTCAGCACAGATTGCACAGATTGCACCGCACCGCCCTCACCATCGTGTGAGATGGCTGGAGGTGGGCTGAACCTGCTTTCAGAATTGCTTGTTGTTCTGAACTGAGAAGCCCCTTGGCCGAAATGCGAGGATATCAGGAAAGATCTGAAATGCTGATTTTTGAATTGGTGAATTTGAGCCAGCGGTCCAGCGCGTCGGTGGCATTCACGAACGTCTCTATCGGTCTTGGGTGGAGGGGAAGGGAGAGAGAGGTGAGGGCAAGGGTCTGTGTGACGCGTGAATCGTGGAATCGGTACTCGAGAGGGCAGCTATGAGGTCGTTCGCGATTGGACGCCTCAGCAATTGTGCCAGCGCGCGACCCTTCAGGTGTCGTAATGGGAAAGACATCGCAAAAGTACGAAAGCAAGGCCAGGAGGGAAGGCCTGGATTTGGAACATGGACTCGAGTCTTGTGCTGGATGGGGAATTTGCGGTGTCTGGGTGGGTGAAAGCTCCTACGTAGCTGCTGCCACGGCACGCACGCGGACGTTCCAAGGCGTCACGAAGTGGAGAACTTTGCTGCACGCGTGCGCAGCGCATATTCACATCTCCCCTTTGACACTTTCACTCTGCAATCGAGAGCCAGCTCAGACTTGTGACGGGGGTTGTTGTCGTCGTCTGTGGCTGATGCTGGCGCTCCTTGTGTTGTGCTGCTGATGAGAGGTCAATCATGAGTCAGCAGTCACGAGTACGAGTGAGCGTATTCGCTGAAGGGTGGACACTTGCGATGCAGACTCATCTCGCGTCGTGAGTCAGCAGCAGACGCGGCCGGTCGCTCACTTCAACCCGTATCATCCAGCTATATAGCTGCGGCTTGTTCAGTGTATCGGCTATGAGACATCTGTCCGAGTGCGAGTCATCTGAGTCAAAAGTCATGACCAGAGTGTCCATATCCTGGACTTTGATTCAATTCACAAATGGGAAAGTCAGTTGACTCTGATCCGTGACGTGACTTTGGTGGATCGTGCATCGTCTCATGTGGTATATTCACATATATCATATATCATATACATAGCGCACATCAGCATGGATGGGCCGGCCGGCATTCGTGATTCACGATGATGCGAGCGCAGTCAAGAGTGTGCCTGCTGCGGGCCGGCGGGGGCGCGACCGCCGGTGGATGCATGCATGGTATAGGTATATATATGCTCGGCGGCGCAGCAGCTAGCAGCCATTTTAGCTCCGTGTCCGCGATGTGCCGCTAATTAGTTTAAGCGGAGGCTTGGGAGCTGCCGATCGACTCAAGACTGACTCAAAGATTACTCGTGTTTCAAACTCACGTTGCTGCACAGCATTCACAGCATTCGCCATGAGTCTGATTCGATCGAGACTGCTGTGACCATCGTCCCACTCGACGCCGGTGAATCACGAATGCACCTTGCTAGAATGGCGAGAGCAAAGCTTCGTGCTTCAGGACTATCAGCCGACCTCCTCGGTCGCAATCTTGAATCATAGACACATCTCCAGCAGGCGCAATCAAGCTCGACAACAATTGTCGTGCGGAGAGAGCAGGGGCGAAATTCTGAACAGGATGGCTTGGTCCACGAACGGTATGCCGTCAGTCTTGAGTCAAGATCCACGACGTCATGAGCAAGTACACGCAATCACACTTGACCCCTGCTGCTGACACCGCCCATCCGCATTTTGCTTCGCATGAAATGTCATCGGCCGGTCGCGGCGGTCAACTTCGGCCGTCGCGCCTGCCGCCGCCCACGCATGATCGAGCATCCATGATGCCCGACGGACAATTGGTCCATTCACGGACTTTTGGGCGCTGTGGCAATGGCTGGAGGAGGTGTCGACCAACAATGGTCGCAAATACCACCCGTAAATGGCGGACTGCCCAACCAATGGCAGCTGTTTAGGAATCGCCAAAGTGTGTGCATGATGCTTGAATGCAGCGAAGCGAGCAGCTATGCCGGAGCGTAAAGCTCCTTGTTCTGTAGTCGGGCGAAGCGAGGTACATTAAAGGATGCAGAGATGCTCGTTCGGCACCCCCGGAAACCCATCCTGTCATCGACCCATTCCAGATCACTCCCAAGATTGGTCTCTGCGCTGGTCAAAAGGCAATTCCTGACCGAAGTGCTTAGCCCTTTCTTACCTGGCCTCGAAGCACACTCATCGAAGACCTCTTCAAAATGCCTTTGCCAACGTTCTTCGCCTATGTTCTAGTGCTAGCATCACTTCTGATCTCGGTGGAGGCTGCCAAGATACCTTCGAGTGCAAGACGACCTGCACTCAGCTGCTCGTCTTCTTCTTCTTCTTCCTCCTCCTCCTCCTCCTCTTCCAATGGAGAATCGTCCTGGACGTCATCGTCGTCGAGCTCTTGCGGTCAATGCACCGGCGGTTTGCCCGGCACTCTCACGTACGGCAGGAATCTGCTCGAGTTCCAGTATGAAGATCAACCAAAGAGGCAACACATTTTGTACCTTCCCAAGTCGTACGATGGCTCTACCCTCCTGCCGACCGTTCTGGGCTTGCACTACAGCTCAGGCAACATCGATTCCATCGACGCCATGGCCAAATTAAGCGACCTGGCGGAGCGTCACAATTTCGTCTGGATCGCGCCACAGGGCGGGGTCACGTTCAAGAACAACCAAGGCTACGCTTGGAACATTCCCTTTGTGCCCACCACGGACGACTCCAACATCGAGGGTCCCGTGCTGGAAGACCGCAAATACTTGGTCGCACTGCTCCAGCATGTGCAGAGCAATTTGTGCGTCAATACCGCGCAAAGCTACGCTATGGGCCACAGCGGCGGAGGGCGAATGTCGTCTTCGTTGGTGTGCAATCCCGAGATGAGCCAGCACTTTGCAGGCATCGTTGCCAGTTCCAGCCTTCAAGCCGGACCTTCCGCCGGACCGGACTACGCGGCTCCGCTGGCCGTTGGTCAGGCCAACGCCTGCAATCCGTCTCATCCGATCGGTATCGTCGCCCTGCACGGTCTCGCCGACCAAACAAATCCGTACGACGGTACTCCGGAGGATGGCACCGAAGACAACAAGAAGCGTTGGGGCTACTCGGTCCAATCTGCGCTTGCGCATTGGGCCGAGTTGAATTCTTGCGATTTGAGCAGCAACAACACAGTCGAGGCTACGACTGCGACCGATGGACCCATCATCCATCGGCAGACCATCAACTGTCCCGATGTTGACATCACTGCTTGGCTTCAGGATGACTTGCCCCACGCTTACTTTGACATCAACAGAGCCGACTTCAACCCAGGCGATCATTGGTGGGACGCCATCTCCAAGTTCTCCCATGAACCACAGTACTGATAGTCATGTGGTGCGCTGTGCTGTGCTACCGGCTTTGTATGAATAACGATCTCCAAGCCGCTCCCTCACTATCACGTTCTCCAATTTTCAGACCGTTCCCACCACTCTCTCCGCCATGCTCCTTGCTCCACTTGCTGCTTGTAATGTCGACCGCATCTCATGAATGTTGCGCATGGACAGACTGCACGTAACGTGACCTTGAGGCTGCCAGACGACGAGTGAGGTTGTGAGAAGTGGACGAAGCGCATGAGAGAGTGCATGACTTGCAATTCAAAGGACCGAGCGCATGGTTCTGCACCGCGCGCGGGCGTGCGTGCGGGCGGGCCTTCCTTCACTCGCCTCATGCTGCACCTTTCACCATCACAGCGGACGCAAGGTCCCTTGTTTTTTATGGTGCAGCACGTTCAACATCAGTCGTGAGCGCGATCGAGCACATACGTGTTTGCATAGCTAGCGAGCTTGGCTGCATATCGTTGTGATTGTCAGTCTGGATCGTGAATGCGTCCGTCGGTCCGAGCTGCCTTTCGTCTGGCCGTGGCGGCGACTCATCGCGGCCAAATATGGTAGCTCAAGCAGCCCGGCCGCACACCACGTGGGCTACAAATGTGAGTCTTGAGTTGGGCTTGATGCATTTAGCAGCGAGATCTGTTATCGAGATTGAATTCTCGATTGACTTGATTCAAACTCGTGACTGCATGTGAGGGTTAGTCGTGAGTTGGCTGCTGGCTCCGATCAACGCTCTCCTCGATCGATCAAGCAGTCAGCACGAGAGCGCGGGCGCTGCTGTGTAGCACGTGCAGAAAGTCGCGCTATTTCGCGCTAACCGCGTGAGCGGGCTGCTGCGCCGAAATCTCGCATCGCTTCCCGCGGTGGCGCAGCAGCCTGCTTGCGCCCACCACCACGACGTTCTATTTCGAGAATCAGCGCTCAGCAGCAGTAGTCTTGTCGAAGCGGAGTTGGTCAAGGTCGTGACTCGTGAGTGTGTGCTGATGTTGACCTCGTCGGCTGCTCGTTTCGAGCGGAAGCGGGGGCGAATCATGCTCCGAGGAATCTTTACACGCTCTCCTATCGCAAATAGCGTGATCTGTTCTGAGGGCAGCGAGGCTGCTCATGCAGCGTGCAGAGTAGCAGCTAGGTGCTGGCATCGGACGCCACACATGCAGCATGCACGCTCCACGCGGTCAACAATTGTTCCTACCACCATCACATCACTAGAAAACCAGGCCGAGTGGATGCGCGCGCAAGAGAAGACGAAATGGTCGTCGAGGAAAGAGCATGCGGAAGAGCTCAAAAGGTCAAGAGCGATCAGTAGCTGATGTGCGTGGGCGCAGCAATCGTGAATGATGGATCGAACCCTGCAAGACGATCATGTGAGCCGCTGCAGAAGGAAGCAATCAATCGAGCTCCACTCGAGGTGCAGACTTGACGCTCAGCATATGAGCAGCGCGAAGGGAAATGGCTCATCGACTGATCATCCATGTGCTCGGCTAGCGAGAGAACTATGGGCGATAGCGCTGGCGCATGAAGTTGCTGCAGACCTCGCGGCATGGGTTGCGAAGGCATGCTTACCTTCGAACGTTCACGCCGTGAGCGAGCGGCTCACAGGCCAAATGTAAGTCATGCCGAGGCAGTGTCATCGCTGCTAAGATCTTATCGATGAGACCCCTCGTGCTGGAAAAATCCGCGCCCTCGTCCAGCGTTGTAGTGTCAAGCTAGCTGCTTGATTGCATGGCATGGGAAAAAACATCTTCGTACTGGAGGTCCACGTTGAAGCGAGTCAGGCATCTGTAAGCGTAATGGAACGAATCTCCGCTCTGCAACGCTCAGCGTGGGCATCCAATCGGAGTGAAGCGAAAGCGGAATGCTAAAGGATCAGACTGTCAAACTTTCACCATGCTCTCTGCCAAAACGAGCACCACGAAGTCGTGTTTCGAGAGAGCAGATCATTGGCGCAATCAATCATGTGGATCGTCTTCACGACGCGAAGAGGTACAGGTGACACTTCGTAGTCAGCGAGATACCCTTGCGCTTCAGAGGTGGTCGCTGCACGTCACTCGTCCTTTTCTAGGACGCCAACAAAGCTTATAAGGCAGCCTCTTGATCGACTGAATTTGCATTCTCTCCTCCTCACAACACAACACTCAAGCACTCCACCCACTACACGAGCTTTCGACGAACACAGCTGGTCTGGTTCTCCAACTCGCTTCTTCTTCTTTATCGAAACTTTTTCTATCTTTCTTCTTCTCTTTCGAAGCACCTTGCGCTCGAATTTTCTCTTTGGCAATTACTTTAGCTCTTATCGTACCACCAAACCACTCCCATCCAAATCTCGACACAGGTCCAAAAGTCATTCGGAATGCACTTCACCAAGACACACGCACCCGTCGCACTCGCCATTGCTGGCGGGGCACTTCTGACGGCGGCAGCGCCAGTCGGTTCTCCTCTTCCAAACCCTCACTCTCCAAGCTTCGTCCCGTCTCTTCGCAGCGAAGCCGACCTGCTCTTCCGTCCCGACCATCTTGGCCCTCGTAACGCTGCTAACGTCGTGGAAGATGTTCTCGGAGGGATCTTTGGGGCAGGCGCTAGCTTGCTTGGGGGTAGGTTGGGTGGAATGGGTGTGGGTTCAGACCCCATGTCAGGCGCGATGGCAGGTACAAACTGGGTTGAGTCTTTGCAAGCCCAGCACGGGGACGGAACTAAAGGGTCTAAGCCCAAGCAGACCAACGGCTCCAATTCCCAGCAACAAGGCCAGCAGCAAGGTCAGCAGCAAAGTCAGCAGCAAGGCCAGCAGCAAGGTCAGCAGCAAGGTCAGCAGCAAGGTCAGCAGCAAGGTCAGCAGCAAGGTCAGCAGCAAGGCCAGCAGCAAGCTCAGGAAGCGCAGCAGCGACGCAACTTCCAGCAGGAGTCCCGCAATCTGCTGGACCGTGAGCTTCATCGACGCTATCGTGCCCCGCAAAGTGCAGATTCGGGGCGGAAATCGAAGTGCTCAAAGCCTGAATCCAAGCACGATCGTCATCCGAAGTCGGACAAGCGAGCGTCAGCGATGAACGAGGAGCTGACCTACAGGTCCACCTCACATGATCAAAATGCCGACTCGCAAGAGGAGGACTGCGAGGAGCAGGGAGCTGCAGACCAGAGCGCATCGCAATCATCCTGGACCGGGTCGACGAACACGACGGACATCACGAGTCACACCAATTCTACCGTGACAGTCGAATGCAACGATTTGGCTTCATTGCAAGCGACAATTTCCCAGTCGGCTCGTGGCGGCGAACCAATACCTCGCTTTCCCTACGCTCTTCAGAAGGCCTTTCAATCGTCATGTCCACCACAAGCCAACGCGCAGTACAAAGGACACGGTCCGGCTTTTTCCCATTTCCCTATACCTGACGGGGCACTCGCGGGCGAACATCCACATTAGACGGGCGCAAGAAGCTGCATCGATCCAGTCCAAGCACGACGTCAATGGCATCAATCCTCTAACCGTCATTCGCCTCGCGTCGGCGTCAGACCCGCTGACCAAGAATCCTTGATAGGTTTCAGCAAGCTCATACTTCCAGCTACACTTGTAGCAAAACAAGGTCGATCACCTAAGAGACAAGCGAAAAGAAGTTGGGGTATCACAGTATCTCGTGGCTCCTCTGACCCGTCCTGCGCACACCATCGCACCGGTGTAGGCTCGCCTGCTCTACGCTGCCTTTGTACTCTACCCCCCCTGCGGCGCCCTGCAATATGACCAGTGAAGCCAACCTTTTACGAAAGATTCAGACTGATTCAATCAGATTTGGCACCTCGCCAACATGTTGCTCATTTACACTCTGTACGCAAGGCACTGAACCAAAGCAACACAACTTTTGCAACGCACGCATCAATTCTGTCAGATCGCATGGATCATTTTTCGTTCGCATTTCGCTTTCGTACAACTTCTCGTGTCTCTCGGAGTGGCGCAAAGGTGCATCGAGGCATCGAACGTCCGAACAGTGCGGGCACACGAACCGATGCCCACCTCTCCATGACCCTTTCCCCCCCCCCCCCCCTGACTCCTTCTCAGCTTCAAACTTGCTGTTCTCCCGAATAAGCAGGCAACTTCTGACAAGCGCCTTGCCAATCGATGTTTCCATCGCACAGATCCTTGATGACCTGCACCACCTCCTCTATACTTCCAATACGTTGCGACGTCGTGTCCCTCTCTCTCAGCGTCATCTGGTTGGGCGAGGTGTCAAGGATGCGCAAAGCAAGAAGAAAAAGAAAAAAAAAGAACCAAAAGAGTCAGCTGCATGATCACGATGGAGATGGCAATTCCACATCGAGGCGTGCGAATTTTGCTCATTGCCCCAGAGCAAACTGCCCGAAGCCATGATGGAAGCATCCACCTTCGAAGCGCTCTTCACAACTCACCGTGCCCTTGGAAATGCTGGCAAAGTCGAGCGTGCAAGCAAAAGGCGTTCCAAGCTCATCATTTCTGGCATACCTCTTGCCAATACTAGCGCTAGCCGAGTCGTCCACTCTAGCCATGATGCCCTTTGCCCTGAGCATTCTGGCCACTCTTCTAGCCAACGCGTCCAGATCCTTGTTGGAACTGATGGGCAAGACGAGCGCTTTGAAGGGCGCTACGGAAGGGGGCAAGGAGAGCACGCTGCGCTCCGCATCTTCGGCGCGCGCCCAAAAGGAGTGTTCGAGCAAAGAGTAAAAGATTCGTCCGATGCCGAACGAAGGCTCGATGACGTTTGGCACGAATTCTCGTACCGTCTCTTTGATCCTCTTCAGCTCCACGCTCAGCAGCTCCTTGTCCAGCTCAAAGGACTGCTCGCCAATCTTCACCGGTCCATTCTTGATCTGGCTAGAAATCTTTTCCAGCTCTTCTTGCGTGAGCGCATCGATGGCCTCTTCCACAGCCTTTGCCTCCTTCCTGAACAAGGGACCCAACTTTTTCTTGTTGACGATAGCCGTCCACTTGTCGTAAATCTTTGGCTCCTTCAACTCCTTTTGCACCACCAAGTTTCTTCCCGTCTTTTTGGCGTGCACGGTCAGATCGTAAGCCGAACGATCCGCGCATCCCACGCATTCGATCCATCCGTACGAAGTGTGAATCTCCGCATCCCAGCAATCCGAAGCGTAGTGAGCCATCTCGTTGGCCATGTGTTGTCTGAATCGCAACCTGGTAGGATCAATACCGATGCGAAGCAAAAAGAGGTAGATCCTTCCCAAAAAGTATCCCAGCGTCTCATTATCCACCATGCCGCTCTTGACCGCTTCTTGCAGACTGAGCTTCGAGATATCGCTCTTGCCGCTCTGCTGCACATCCTTGGGCAAAAAGGGAAGTTGCAAGGAAGAGACTTCGACGAAACGATCGTGCGACTTGTCCAACGGATCCACATAGTGCTCAATCTCTGCCATTGTGAATTCGCGCACGCGCAAAAGACCTGCTCGCGGACTGATCTCGTTGCGGAAGGATTTGCCAATGTGCGCGCTGGCAAAGGGTACACGCCCATTGTTGAAGTCCAATAGGCGTGAAAAGTTGACAAAGTGACCCTGCGCCGTTTCGGGACGCAGGTAGCTGGGCGGATGGGGCAGACAGGCAAGCGGGCAAGGAGGAAGAAGGGAAGAGAAGAGCAAAGTCAACGCTACGTTGCCGAGCGCATACGACCTCGCTGGCTTTGCTTTTTGCCCCTTCACCACTCCCACACGCTGCTCCCCAACTCACCCCTTGACGTAACCCGTGGGCCCAATCATCGTCTCGAACATGAGATTAAACTCCACCGGTTCAGTGACGTCATTGCCGCTTTCTGGAGCTTTGACTTGAAATTTCCTAATCAGCTCTCCCAGCTCCTTGCCGGTATAATTATCGATCTGCGCCAATGTATATTCGTACTCTTTGACCTGCTCGTCGCTCAACTTGATAGCTGCGCTCTTGACCTTTTTCTTTTTGGCTTTGCTCGTCGTGGAAGATGATGCGTTCGCATCTTCCTTTTTGGATTCCGCCTCCACGGATGTTGGCCCATCATCGCCACCACCACCGCCACCACCACCACCACCGACGGCAGATCTGGCCTCTTGATCTCCCTTGAGTCTGGCTTCCAACACACCTTCGAGCAGATGATCCGCTCTAAAGATTTCTCCATTTTTCAAATCCTTGCACATCCAATCGCTAAATTTGTCCACATGACCGCTGGTCTTGAGCACGTCGTGAAGCGTCATGATGGTCGTATCCAGTTCCAGCATCTCCTCTTCCAAGATGAAGTGTTGACGCCACGTATTGATGATGTTGGATTGCAACGATGCGCCCGTCGGTCCGTAGTCGTACAGACCAGCTACACCTCCGTAGATTTCAAAGGCTTGAGTGTAGAAGAATCGTTTGGTCATCAGACCTTCTAGCGCTGGACGGGAGAAAGCGTGGGCGGATCGATCGACATTCGATGCGCTCTTCTGTCCATCTTGATCTGCTGCTGCTGCTGCGGCGGCGGCGGCGGCGGTGGTGCTGATGGATGACATGTTGATCGCGTGATGAAGAAGGTGTCGAGTGGAGTGTGGAGCGTGGATGGAGCGCAGTGAAGCTGAATGGAGAAGAGGCAGAGGCAGAGGCAGAGGCAGCAGCTGCGAAGAGATGCAAGGGCGTATGGAGCGGAGCAGCATTCACGAGAAAGACGAGTCAACTTGCTGCTGCCCAGCGCATTCAAGCGGTTGGTTGTTAGTCAAGTGAAGGATCTCTGAAAGTCGTCGTGAGTGTCGATCCGAGTTTTGGTAGGGGATGCCTGCTGGCTGGCTGGCTGGCTGCTGAAAGTCAGGAGTCACGAGTAGCGTGATCAGCATTCGTGACTCGTGACTCCCATCGAGCGTTGCATCTCGAATCACGAATTGAATCAGAATTGAATGGGCAGCTTGATCGCATATGACTCGCCCACTCGCGACTCGCGACTCGCGACTCGCTCGCTGCCTTTGCGCCTCATCCTCACTCAACTCACACTACTGCAGCAGATCGATTTCCATCAATCAGCACCTATGCGTTGCATACTGATGTTGAGATTCATTCAATTTGAATATTCAAAATTGGCTGCATGGCCGTGCCCGCCATTCGCGCAGGCAGAAGAGGGATTAGAATTCGCATTCAAGATTCGCGTTCATGCGAGTCGGTCACGTGAGGGAAAAGGGCAAAAGTCACGTGGATGCATAAAGCGTCACGCCGTCGATGCAAGAAGCGACTCAGACTCATCTGGCTCGCGACTCACGACTTTGACTGCATGCATGCATGCATGCATGCATGCATGGCACACTTGACTTCTCCACGCTTTGGCTCTATCATTCAAGTTCATTATTCGTGATTGCACGCCCTGCATCCCTTGCCACTCACACCCCGGCACTCACCCTCATCATCAAGCCTCAGACTTGCGCCTATATACACATCCAAGCCAAGCAGTCAAGCGTCCAAGCGTACAACACGCCCGCCCGCTCTCGAGGCGCAACCACATCGCAGCACACTTGCCCCCACTCGACGACCATGTCGCTGCTGAACCGCACAACAACAACCTCTCTTCCCTACGCGCTGGACGCATCCACCCCCCTCTCCCCCTCCGAGCTCAACGTGCTTCGAGGTCAGTACGAAAAGGAAAGGGCGAGCGGACATGCTACGACGCAGACCAAGTTCAATTATGCTTGGGGATTGGTAAAGAGCGATAAGAGGGAAGAGGTGGGCGAAGGTGTTGGCGTTCTTGCTGGTGAGTTTTGCGCCGGGGGGGGGGGGGGGGGGGGGGGGGGGGGGGGGGGGGGGGGGCAGTCGGTCGGTCGCAGTGAGGGAGGAAGGGGGACTCGATGGGCATACGGGACGGGAGTTTGACCGTCGAAGTGAGGCCCGCGTACGATATCGTGCCTCATCACAATCAAAGCCAACAGAGCATTCAGCTTGATGCAATCTCAAGGCAACTTTCAATTTCAATTCATACAAAGGCCACCCAGAGGCCTACAAGCTCACTCAATTGCTGACGCACTCACTCACACACACACGATGGCAGATATTTACAGATCAGATCCTCCTAGGCGAAGGGAATGTCTGTACTACCTCAGCCTGGGACACTACAAGATGGGCAATTTTGATGAAGCTAGGAGATTCAATTGTGAGTTTCGCGAGAGTCGGGGGCCCGCAGCGATGATGCCGAATGTGCATGTAGGCTGGCGGGGAGGGTAGGGTAGCATATATGCTGGTCAAGGGCGCGCGGGTCATGCAGTCATGTCTGCCACCAGCTCCTTCGCAAGTAAAGTCTTGGCCCCCAGCTCTTGAACGCCATCGTCTCATCTCTTCTTCCCCCTCGAAACAACCTCGCTGACACCCCCTCCTTTGTGCGCCCAATCCCTCAACCCCACCTCGACATCTCGCCCCCCGACTTTTGCGGCGGCGGAATGGGCTTCCTCCCCCCCTTCTTCTCTTCTTCACCCTCGTCACGCATGCGCAAGCCTTGTTGATGGAGAGGGAACCGCACAATATGCAAGCTCAATCATTGGCTCAGTTGATAGAAAAGGGCGTAAAGAGGGGTGAGCAGCGAGGGGTTGGATGCGCGGTGCTGGTCGCATGTGCCGCTTCCAAAAAGAACAAGCAAGCTTGGACACTTGCTGACGAAATTTTCCTGCCCTGCCTACCATTGCCTGCCCCACTCTTCTCCCCCGCTCTTTCCTTCCCCCGCCCCCACTTTGCCCCTCGTCGCGCATTGTTGGGATGAATGGCGTTATTGGAACTTTTTTTTGGATGCAGAGGGCATCATTGGCATGGCCCTGGTCGGTACGGCAGCGGCTGCTAGCGCCGTCGTGGCCGCGTGGCTCTTGGGTCCCAGGAGAAGATAGTTTGCCTTTCCCCTCCCCCCTCTCCGCATCCTTTTCAACTCTCACGAATGGCGGCGGCGGCATACCTGAACATCTTTTGACGCATGATGCACCCGTTCGTGAATTGTGAATCTCATGCGGGGATTTTTTCTGGTGTGCTTTCGGCAGGAATTGAAATCG